>NC_065447.1:251692872-252050737 GCF_917563875.1 Diabrotica virgifera virgifera | reverse complement strand
ACCCAAAAGCTCTATATTTTCATTGCGCCAGTCATCGACTAAATTTAGTAGTCAATGATTTAAATGACATACCACAAATCAGGAATACAACTGGCACAGTTAAAGAAGTTATAACATTTTTTCGGCAGAATGACCAAAGAAGGGCAATAGTGGGAACTCTTCAAAAACTATGTGAAACCAGATGGACCGAAAAATATAAAGCAATTCGAAAGTTTAGTGAGCAGTTTGTTAGCATCGCTGAAGCACTTCAGACTCTATCGACTGAAGGTAACCGTGACACAAGGCAGAAAGCTTTCCAGCTTCATTGCGCAGTTACAAATACAGCATTTGTGATATGTCTACATGTGATTGCCAAATACTCTGCCAAGTTAGAAATCGTTACGCAAATGTTACAAGGTGTCAGTGTAGATATTTTGAAGATATCAAAACACATTCAGAAGGTTACTGAGCTATTCAGTTCAGACCGACAAAATGGAGAAAAAGAGTTTGATAACATTATGGCAAATGTTGAAACAACAGCAAACAAGCTTGGAATCGAGCTCACATGTCCTCGTGTTGCTGCGAGACAGGTTCACAGACCAAATCACTCTACCCAGACTATCAACGAATACTATAGAAAGTCCATTTTCTTGCCTTATTTGGATTCTTTGGTTCAATCGTTGAAAGATAGGTTTTCAGATAGAAACAAACCATCATTTGAAATTTTCAATCTGCACCCTAAAATCATGAAAGATCTTTCTAAGGAAGATTTTGAAAAGTCTATTAACAATATAAATAGCACGTATTGTGAATTGTTAGACAACTTTAAGGAGCAATCAATTCTGTGGTTCGACCTTTGGAAAAACACGGAGATAGATGCCAAAGCCTTGGAAAAACTGAACTTAATAGAGGTTCTTGAGCATGAGCATGCCTGCTTTTTGCCGTCAGTAGCAAAAGCCATCCAAATAGCTCTTTGTCTGCCACCAACAACTTGCACCATCGAGCGATCATTCACGTAACTAACTATAATTTTATTACGTTATATTCTTATCCATGTGTTTCAGTTCTTCTAAAACTTACATTACAATATAACAACCTCGATACTTTTTTACAGCACTCTCAAACGTGTGAAGACCTGGATAAGGAATACGATGTCGAACAATCGTCTAAGTGGGCTATGCCTGTTATCTGTACACAGAAGAAAAATAAAAGAAAATAAAGAAAACTTCATGCAGAAAGTAATTGATTTATTTGCGATGGACACCAGAAGAATTCAATTATTATTTAAGTAACATTTTACTGACACTAACCGTGTTGCGTTTTAAACAGCAAAACAATTTTTCTTGTATTTTTTGTTTCAATACCCTTTGCCCCCCCTGAGGAAATATCCTGTGGGCGCCCTTGAGTCGTATGCCTGTATGAAGTCTACAAACACGTTGTGAACATCAATATCGTGTTCATAGACTATTCGCGGTGTGCAAGTACTCGGAAGGGATACGCGAATGCGCGCATTTTCACGGGGCAAATGCGCAGTCGGATGCGCCGAAGATGTCAATTTCCTGCAATTTTTTTATTTACAACCATTTTTCCGACAAAAATAGGAGGTTATAAGTAATTATATTGTAAATCAAAAAATCTAAGTGTCCGACAAAAATATTGGGGCAAATCGACAGTCGAACAAAACATTTATTTTTTACTAGTAAACTATACTTTTAAACTATGCTAGGTTCGTGCATCCCTTATCTTCACAACCATTTTTCCGACAAAAGTAGTAGGTTACAAGTAATTATATTCTTAAACAAAAAATGTAATTGTCTGACAAAAATGTTGGGGCAAACGACAAGAAAACTTAATTCTTTTAGGTTATCGACGTCCTTTAGAGGAGGCATTGCCAAAAAATTTTTAAAACAGTTTTTCTCGGTTACTTTTGAATCGATTTAGCTGAAAATTGGTACACATACTAAGTACAATATTTAAAAGGGCGTGACGTAGAGTTGTACACAAAATTTTCCAAAAAAAATTCGGACAGGAGGAAAAATTTTGGAAAAATTTTGAGCTGAAAATTTGTGTAGATACTCCTTGAACAATGACAAACATCGTTGTGTAGTTTCTTTTCTCGAATTTTCAAAAAAAAATCCGAAAAAAGGGAAAATTTCGGAAAATTTTGAACCCATTATTTTTGTCCGACAATTGATCCAATATGCATTGCACATGTAAAAAAACAGTACAAAATAAAAATGACATCTCTGGTACTAAATAAAAAAAATTGCAGGAAATTGACATCTTCGGCGCATCCGACTGCGCATTTGCCCCGTGAAAATTGTCCGACAAGGTAACCACATTATTGTAAAAAGGTTTTATGGTAGATTCTGTTAAAATTAGCCATGTGGTAATAAATTTATTATTTTCATAAATTTGACATATTTAGCGTGTCCGACACGTCATATGGCCCAATATTTTTGTCCGACAAAATTGTTTTCGCTGTTTATATGATAAAAACCATTGAATAAAATAAAATGACCAATGTGGTTATACATTTTTTTCTTGCATAAAATTGACAACTTCGTGACAGCATGACAGACAAATGCCCCACTACCTTAATGTGCCAAGCTCCAAATTTGTCCGACTCCACCCAAATAACAAGTACAAAAAGTTTCAACGGTGTGGTCATAAATCATAATTTTATATGTGGGCCCAAGGACTAATATATATGTGTCGAAATGCTTTGGCCACTGGACTTTACATCTCTCTGTCATTGTAAAGACAAACAGTTTTACTTATTGTTTTCATTATAAAACATATTGTAAAAAATCTTAGATGTGTATAAAAAAACTTTTTTAATAAAAGTTTATAAAAATTATACTTACTTATACATTGGTATTTTATGACTCGAAAGATGATTTACATCATCTGACATAATTTGCGAAAAGTAAGCCACTACAGCCATTTCTCTTATTTGCCTAGGCTTCAGGGAGAATCCTACCTTCTTCTGGCTATTCATTGACATCAATTGGATGTGACTATACTTCAAGCTATTACTGTTATCACTGACAAATATGTTGCAATAATCCTTGAGTATTCTCGCCTTGAGTTTTGTCTCAAAGTTATTTCTGTCATCGAGACTCTTGATCTGAACTAAATGAGTAGGCTTTACGAAAGTGACAGCTGAACACGCGATATTTATGCCTTTGCTCTGAGTGAATCCCATGTAATTGATCAAGGTTGGCATGTCTTCAAAATTGGTTATGGAGTTCATTAGTTTCTTTATACCATTTAGGTATTTGTTAACTGCATTGCCTGTATCGATGTTTGTCAATACTGATCTGAAATAACACATTAAAAAATATTAAATTTTGCTATCGTCTAATAGATTATTGATTTTGTTTGGAGGATGCTATAATAGGGAACTTGCATAAAATTTTAAATTCGAAACAAATGTTATAAATCACAACAGAACATAATTTAAAACATGTATCAAAGATAAAAAAAGTTGTTTTTCTGTTCCGTTTGGCCCCTAAAGATGATTCTAAATTCAAATTATAGCAGCTAGCCCAAAATGCGTCGTGACGTCATATGGTTGTTTGCATTGTGCACCACAGTAAACAAAATTGTACAGTCGGAAAATTGAAAGAATACCCATCAATCACTTATTTTGTATTTGCTATCTTTTTCTATAACAAACGTTTGTTATTTATAGAAAAAAACCGCAAATACAAAATAAGTGATTGATGTGATCGTTCATGGGTATTCTTTAATTTTTCCGACTGTATATAATTTTAAATTATATCTACATTATAAATGTCAGTAGAAAATACAGTTATGTGACGTCACAAGTGTTTTTGATCGATGGAACTATTTTAAATACATAGAAGATTTTAAATTTGTACTTCTAAGTTATCTTTTATTTTCCATAGTAAACCTTCTTTCCTTTCCTTTCCTTTCCTTCAAAAACTGTATCAAACTTCAATCTTAACTAACTGGTATAGTCGGTTCACTAAACTCAGACACAACTGGCTAGTGATTTTAGTATTTTTTTTTTGTTTTTGGCCAGTTTTGCCAAAATTAATAACTATTTAGTAATTATTAACTATTTAGTAATTACTTTTTTGCCAATTTTTGAACTCGTTGGCTCCATCTTACTTTCAAAAATATGTTTCTTTTCAGAGAGATGTACATGATTATAATACAAGGGGTACAAATAATCTACATATTGTTGAATTTAAAAATAGCTTTATGATGAATTCTTTAATTTGCAAAGGGTTTAGAGAATATAATGAACTACCTCTCGATTTAAGAACTTGTAGAAACATTAATACATTCAAGTACAGTTTAAAAAAATATATTATAGAGAATAAGATGTGTTGAATGTATTTGTGTTGCCTTGTATGTATACTTATTGTGCTTACATTAATCGCATTGGCATTTTCGTCAAATGTTTGTGGCTTTCGATATTGACATTTTAATTAGTTTCAGTTTTTTACTTTTTAAATTTTAAATTATCAAATGTTTGTGGCTTTAGGTATTGACATTTTAAATTAGTTTTAGTTTTTTACTTTTTAAATTATGTTATGGACTATATCAATACTTGTATTGTTTTGACTATATGTACTTTAGCATGTTTATATTAGGTTATCCTATTTCAAATAAAGTATTATTACATATTTAAAATAATCTCTCACCTACTGCACAATCATTTACAATTACTGCAGGTCATAATTCATAATTTCTCCCAGTACCGGCGCTAGGGTATAAGGCACCCGCCTGCAAAACTAGCACAGACGCACTTAGGTTTTTTAAAATTAGTATTTTGTATGACACCAGAAGAAAAAAAGCTCATTTTGGCTCCCCCAAACAGGAGCGACCGCCTGCAGTGCATCCCTTGCAGGCCCGTTGTCGCTGGCCCTGATCCCTCTGCTACTGATCAATCATAAAAAATAACACTATCTGCATATTTCGTTTTTAATTTTTAAGCATAAACAAAAATGATGTAATAAACAAAAATGCAATATGCCGACAAGTTGAATTTGAGGGTAATACAATACGATATTTTTATCGATCACGGTTTTAAGTAACATGAATAATTTTTCACCTTATTTTTCTAATAATGTGATTTTGTAAAGGCATAACTTTGATTATTAATTTCGTATCGCCGCTTATTTAGTCTACCAAAAGTTATCAGAATTTAATGACAAAGACAACGCAGTTTTCACTCAGGATGTTGACTATGCTAATATTTTTATTTATCATAATAAATTGTACTTAGGTACCATCCGTATTCATTTCAGATACTTCCATTTCTCAAACAAAAACACGTAAAAATAAACATCTGGCGATGAGTCACGCGTCCTAAGGCCCAAGAAAACTGTATGCCGA
This sequence comes from Diabrotica virgifera virgifera, assembly GCF_917563875.1. Classification (NCBI taxonomy): domain Eukaryota; kingdom Metazoa; phylum Arthropoda; class Insecta; order Coleoptera; family Chrysomelidae; genus Diabrotica; species Diabrotica virgifera. The sequence continues at coordinate 252,045,385 of NC_065447.1, read as the reverse complement.
TGACAAACATTCCCAAGCGAGACCTGCGAACGCATGAACTGATAGTAGGATGCGCAATGCTGTCTACGCAGTTCGCCGACGCAGGTTGTGGTTTAAAAATTTAAGGGACTGGTTTAAATGTAGTTCAATAGAACTTTTCAAAGCAGCAGTAGAGAGAGTAAAGATAGTGATGATGATATTCAAGCTCCAATTGGAAGACGACACCTAAAGAAGTAATTACAAACAAAAAATTGATTTTCTGTTGTAATGTATTAGTGAACGGCAACGTCTTACCTCTTTACTTTCCTCAAATGTGTATAACTTGGTCCCAAGACTGGTTCTGACACCTCTATAACAGAAATGCAACCTGGAACGGTAAATTCCGATTGCCCTGGATCCAAATCGATAACCCTTACTTTTGGAAACATACTCAACAACCTGTTGATGGAGTACCTCACAAATGTACTTTTACCTACCCCAGTTCCACCGACAACCAACATTCTCGAAGATTCATTTACCATTTTTATTATACTGTCCCATTCCGGATGGATAGCAATAGCATTGAATTTTCCACTGTTGTAAAATGTAACTTGTGGAGTCTTTGAGTTGGTAATGTTGGGAAAAATTTGTTCTGATGTGTATTGCTTCAAAAATTTAATTTTATCACTTTCCGTTCCAGAACTAACAATAAATATGACATCTTTTTTGTTGATTGTGGTTTCTTTGAGAACATCATGTTCCTTTAATGATGCCAAATTTTTAACGCTCTCTTTCTCATTTGTGATATTTTTCAAGGCTAATAAGGAACCCCCTCTGGGAGAATATAAGTCAACCACTTTAGATCTTTTATCTAAAACACATCCCAAAATTTGAAGTTTTCCGTATATGACTTTAATTGAACAATAGCCATAGCATGTAAGTGTTTCATTTTCTTTAAGAATTACCAGTCTCTGATTATTTTCCCACAAAAGCAATTCGAACTTGGTACTGGTATTTGTATCAATGGTTATTGGATCTAATATGGATGGTAGCTCTTCTGTGGGTTCACCATTTTGTATTTTCGTTTGTTTTTCTTTGGCTCTTGGAGATTCCTGTGCTATTGCTAGAGGTAATTTTTCTATGGTTTCCTTGTGGATTTTTACTTGTTTATTTTTGGTACTTGAATCAATTATTGGAACTAACCTAGGTGGCGATTCTTCTCTAAGTGCAATTTCTTGTATTTTCTTTTGGTTTTCTTTAGTTTTTTGAGATTTTTGGGCTATTTCTGGAGGTACTTTTTCCATGTTTTCTTTGTGGATTTTTACTTGTTTTGCTGCAGGTGCTTGTGGATCTTGCTCTACAGCTTGAGCCTTCTTATCGCCCCCTTTATTTTTCTGTTTTCTTTGTTTTTCAGCATGATTCTGTAATTTTTCTTTTACTTGGTCTCCAATTTTCTTTTCTTTTGTATGGACTTGTCTTCGTGATGGCAAATGAGTGACGTTTTCAACAAATACACCTAAAATTGTATTATTCACAATTATTTATTTATTTATTAGGACCAATAAGATGGGATGAATATGTGTAATTAAACAATACAGGCCAGTAAAGAAGAAAAAGGTGAAAAACTATTATTACAGCTTTCTGAAAGTCATAAAAGCTGAGATGAGTGAGAGCTAATGACAAAACTTAAAGACATACACTCATAAAGAGTGAAAGAATTATTTTTTGTGTATAAAATGTTTCTTTACAGTTTAGAGAAAAATAGTTCAAATAAAAGTTGTAGATCTTAAAAAGTTATTTCATTTGAGTTTGTAAATATATTACTATATTTGCAGATGACACCACAATTTTATGGCAAAACAAGGACTCTATGATACTAAACAATCTTAATCATTTGACAATTTAATTTTTCAAAAACTGAATTAATTTCTTTTAAAAATAATCTAAACAACATTACTTTGGGCAATGAAGGCATTTGTTCTGACACTGTAAATAAATTTTTAGGTCTCTATATTGATAATAAACTTAAATTTACAAATACTATGTGAACATAGTACTTAAAGAATATTACAGATATTAACATGTTGACAGACAGAACGTCTATAGACGTCTAAGTTCCATTGATGTAATGTGACACAACATCTATAGACGTTGCATTTTTCCCTATTCTCCTTTGAAAAATACATATAGTGTCACAACACTTGCTTTTACATTTGACGCACTGTATGTCAACGTGTTAATAATCATTAAAATTACTCATTGGTATTTGGTTAGTGCTTTTATCATTTCCTGGGTTCAGGTCTGACACTGTGCAACTTGTTATTTTAACATTTTTCATAGGTTTCCTTTGAAAGTCATACTCAATACCTATGTAGGATTCCATGACATTAAAATCAGCTAAAGTCTCACAAACTTTACCGAAAGACTTTAAACTGAAGGTTTCTTCTCCCTTTTTCTGGAGGTCATCTGGTTTAGCTGTTGGCTTCATTTTCTAAAAAAATATATACACTGAAATTGCAAGCAATTATATTTTATTTCAATTACAATGGAAGGGTACAGGCAAAGAAGGTGCTATGTCAACATAATAAGTTTCGAGAAAAATGGTTTTAAAGGTTAACATTCTCTGGTGTTTGTTTATTATTTAAGTACTGCCGAAAACTCGTTTATTTACTAAATTTGCTGGAATCACAGCGATGGCATCAGCCTATGTGTACAACTTGACATAGCACTTTTTCCCTGGGACTGCCTGGACTTGCCACCTTCTCAGCCTGACTAGAGTTGTTATTCCTGACTGAACACGTTCATAACGAGGATTGATTTATAGAATGGTAGTCGAGATTGACGGCTAACAGAGGGGACCAGAAACTCATTTTCTGCAAAAATATAGCACCTTCTTTGCCTGTACCCTTCAATTATAAACATTTACAGTTTAAGATCGTTAATAATTTTTGGATTGGAAAGCAAAATTATAAAAATGATTCACTTCTTCGAATTAAAAAATACCTTTTTTTTAATTTTCTCTAATTTCTCCATCATCAAGTCTCTATTTTGTAAAAATCAGAAAAACAATAAGGTTAAACAACCTAACTTATACTTCTTTTTTAAACATGTATAAATATGAGTCGATCTATGTGGAAAACAGCCACATGGGATGGAACGGTTTTTAAATGAATTTTATTTTTGTACTTTTGATACAAAACAGTGCTTAGTGATTGGCAGAGCTAAGTAATTTTGTCCATTAATTAATTTTGCCAGTAAATATGGACATCAGTTTCAAAACAACTTGTTCAAAACAATTTGGTGGCTGTACATCTTACTCATTAAGGCAAATCTTTTTTAGTTGGCAACCAGTAGCCTGTCAAGTGTCCAATGCTGCCAATTAATTCTTGAAGCAAATAAATTTTTTGTTGAATTTCTTTCATTTCATCATCAACCAGCATCGTGCAAATAGTTGCTTTATTTTGATAGTTTTGGTACTGGTAGTGAAATCGCATTGAAAACAAGTAAGTTTTTAGTTAAATCCATTTCAATTTATTTGATCGCCTAATATTTTGCATGTTATTTAATAAAATAGTAAGGTTTACTCTCAAATACAACACGTGTTCTGTATATTTGTAGGCATAAATGGCTGAAAATGATTTTTCAGACAATACTAAAACACTGTCCGAGTCAGAGATACAAAATCTTAAATTACAAAATTCGCGAATAATCAGTGAATATAAAGCTAACCAACTAGAACTTGAAGCTAAGAAGCATTGGGATCTATTTTATAAAAGAAATGAGAACAGGTTTTTTAAAGATCGGCATTGGACTACTAGAGAGTTTGAAGATTTGTTAAATGATCAAGAATCTGATAAATTGATATTGTTTGAGATAGGGTGTGGTGTTGGGAATTTCATATTTCCGTTGATTGAGGAAGGCCTAAACTTTCAAATCCTAGCTTGTGATTTATCACCCAGAGCTGTAGATATTGTAAAAGGGCATCCAAGCTACAATTCTAACTTAATTCAGAAGGTGAGCATACAGCTGCAAGATTTATTTTAACTAATTAGTTACTTATACCGTTATACCACATAATTTTTTCTCATAGTTACGTTTTTGAAGTATCCTGTACTGGCTGCTGCCATTGATATTGGGTTTTCTGATTTGGCCTAATACCAGACTCTCCTAGAAGAGTTTGAATGGAACGGATGGTTGTCCCTTGAAAATACCGTAGTCTTTAGGCCACATGCACCTATTCAGTAGGTGCACAAAATCCTATGCTAAAACGTTACAGGGCAGTACCCTTCTATTAACCTCTATATTCTTTGCTGATACTTCTAGGTATCAGTAATCCAATTTGAAAGTCTTTTCTGTTCTGCACTATTTCTCTCCCTGTTTGACCTCTCTCCATCTCAGGCAAATTGTTTCATGATCTCTTGTTACAGTTCTCCAGCTATAGGTCTTTTTATCACTTCTCAGTTGTTTTGGGCACATGTCCAATCCATTTCCTCATCATTGTTCAGTCTGTAGTCAGTTTCTTATTTTCTTTCTGATCAAGTCTGAATCTGTACAATAATAGCTTCAGTTCTTTTCCCTCAAAGTTTCTTTTTAGTCAATTTTACCTCTCCATTTTCATCCCATATATTTTTGAGATAGTGATGGCTTAGTATGAAACCTTTGTATCTCATTTTACAGGAGAGACCTTAAAGTAAGTTTCTTTATACTCTATACTATACCCTATTCCACAAACATACGCCTGTTTTGGATTACTTCGACAACGAATATTTTACTGTGCAAAATAAGAAGAACGAAAGTAAATTGCAAATTACATTGTTGTTTACTGGAATAATTATTAGCGCCATTTACTTTCGTACTTCTTATGTTGCACAGTAAAATATTCGTTGTCAAAGTAATCCAAAACAGGCATATGTTCGTGGAATGGCCCATACCCAAAATTTTATGTTTAATGATCAAAATGTGTTTTAAGTCTCTTCTGTAAAATGAGAACCGAAGTTTTCATACTAAGCAATAATTGATACTCAGGATTTTTTAAGCTTGAATATATCGAAATCCTAAATAGATCAAACCTATAGTTAGTGATGTCTTTTTAGGTTTTTCAGTGTGATATTACTACAGACGATGTTTATGAGGAAGTTAAAGAAAATACTGTCGACATCACAACCTTAATTTTTGTCTTATCTGCAGTACACCCCGAAAAGTTTAAGGATACTTTAAGACGGGTAAAAGCCTTACTAAAACCTGGTGGATTGTTACTATTTAGAGACTATGGCTTATATGACATGGCACAATTGAGATTCAAAGTGGGCCACAAAATTTCTGATAACTTTTATATGAGACAAGATGGTACCAGATCATATTTCTTCTCAACTGAATTTATGAAACGTCTTTTAGAAGAGTGTGGTTATGAAATAGTTCTAAATACGTATATACACAGGAGAACTGTTAACAAAAAAGAGAATATTGATGTTCCCAGGATTTTTGTCCAATGTAAAGCTAGGAAGCCTGTAGAATAAAATAGAAAAGGTGAGAAAATTGATACTTAATTCGAAGTATCTAGTTATAATTTAGACCTCAAAGTTGGTAGCCTTTATTCCTACAAAATTTACTTTTTACAAGTGATCACTTTTCTCATATGTCTGCATAATTTTCTCTCTTCAGTCAGTATTGCTATGAATCTCAGAACAAAAGTCTTGCCTATCTTTGTTTCTGCAGGTTGTACAAAGTATGAAGGCAGTGCATACTTAAACGGCATGAATAGACATGTATGCTGTGACACTGTATCTTCTCTTTACTATAATATCGTCCTGAACCTAAAATTAACTGAAATAAATATCTTAATGCAGTGGACACCATAATGAATTTGACTTCAAAATACATGCACAGACACAACTGCATATCGTCACCTAAATGTAAGAACTAGGTATCGCAAAAATTTTATATTGAGATATCTATACAATATTATTTCAAATATCATGTAGCGTTCAGTACAAAAAGTAGGTACCTGAATATAATAGGGCTTTTCATTCACAGTCATTTGTTTCTAGCTTCTGTCATGTTGTATAATCTGTATATTATAATATTAATATACACGTATTATATGACAGGAGCTTGAAACAAATGACAATCAACGAAAAGCCCTATAGGTAAGATCCAATTAAAATGATGTATAATAAGTGTCATGGTTTAAGATATTTCGGTGAAGAGAAATGAATAAATGGTTTTTGGCAATTATCTCGAAACATTGAAATTCAATTTACCTAGTTCTTACATTCAGGTGACGATATGAAGTCACTTTCTTAGACGTGTCTACATCTGAAGTGTGTCTATGAATGTGTTACTTAAATCTATTATGATGAACAATCTTATCACCAAGACATGAATGTATATGATTATACCAACATGCACTACCAACTGATGTATTTTATTCACAATAAATAATTTGTTTGTCAAAATCTTATTTTATAGCTTTTTATAATTTCAGGTTGAAGAAAATGAGTCGAAAATGGGAAACTGATACTGGCCAACTGTACAAGGTAAGCATAGTATTGATTTATGTTCTCTGTCAGTCTTCTTCTTTAAGTGTTGTCTCCTAATTGAAAGATGGATATCATCATCACTATCTTTACTCTATCTACCACTGCTCTAAAGAGTTCTATAGAACTGCATTTAAACCAGTCCCTTAAATTCTTCAACCATTACACTCTTCTTCTTTCTATACTCCTTCTGCCTCTTATCTTTCCCTGTATTATCAGTCTTAGCATTTCATATCAGTGTCCCAGATATTGTACCTTTCTTATTTTTATTGTGTTTATTATTTCGCATTCTTTGTCCATTTCTGGCAATACTTCCATGTTCGTTTTCTTCTGTGTCCCATGCTATTGTGACCTGTAACACCACATTTCAAATGCCTCTCTGTCAGTAAAATACTTCAAATATTTCACAGTGATGAACAATTTTATCACCAAGACATGAGTATATATTATGATTATACCAACATGCACTACCAACTGAGATCTTTTATACTGTTATTACAAATTTCCCTCTGTAATACCATTATTTTAAATTTTGTAATTTATTTTCAGATTTGACAAAGTTACATGCTGTATTTCGTATCCACTGATAGGTAAGCATTTCATTTTTTTATTTATAAGTTTAGATGTGCATTAACTTGAAGGTTATGAATAGATTTTTTCATCTTTAGAACATTTTTTGATGTACATAGTTTTTGAATGATATAGCAACTACCAAAACTTGACGACTCTTTCTAAGAGTGACTAATTGTTAAAAAAAATACTGGCACATTCAATTTATTATAAATAAATTGATGTCTCTTTCATTAATATAAGAATATCCAACCAGCAAATCTAATCCAATAGTTTCTATTGATAAAGAAGTGATGCTGTCCTTCCAACTATCATCAGTAAAAGTTTGTTTCAAACACAGCCTCACTGCTGTTTGTTTTACCCTCACTGCATACTTAGATCTACAATTTTTTTGTAGTACTCATTATACAGGGTGAGTTTTTAGTGCGGGATCGGTCGATAATTCCATAATGGTATAAAATATCGAAAACAGTTATTAAGAAAAAATGTAGGCAATGATATTCTCCAGGCCTGGAAAATATATCCATTTCTACAGGGTGATCGATAACTGCGTGGTATATCAAACATATAATTTTTTAAATGGTAGACCCTATATATTTTTTCATATTTATATTTCTCTCATAATTCTTGTTCATATAATATAGAGTTTTGCATTACTGTACAGAGTATTTAAAAAGTTATGACCATTTTTGTTTCGAAATCCCTATGAGATTAACACCATGTATATAAAGAAGTAATTCGTAAATAATAATTTGTTCTACATAATGAGATAAACAATATACTGTAGTTTTTAAATTAAGTTTAATTGAAAAAATTGACGAATATTTGTATACAGGGTGAACTACAAAACCAAATTACGATTTTCTCAATTTTTTTAAATGGATCACCCAATATTTTATTTTTTAGAAACATTATATTTATGATACTTTCATTTTTATATAGCATTCCCTATACTTAAACTTATTACTTTTCGAGATATTTTTAGTTTTCTTCAAATATCGGGAATACATTCAATTTGTCTAGTAGAAATAAGTTAGTATTGAGCGATAATTCTACAAAATTATTTTTATTCAATAAATAGAATACTGTTGATATAACAATCTAAAAACTATTACATCACTTTTATATTGTTTTGATTTATGTTTTGTGTGAGCTGTTTATTAAATAAAAAATAATCTTGTTATATTATTATACACAAGACATATTTTTTTTGTAGGAATTTTAAGATTCTTGTATATTAGGGAAATATGATAGTTTCTTAATATCACATTTATTGGTACATTTACTGCATATTGTTATGGTTTATATTTTGTGTTAGTTATTTATTGAATAAAAATAATTTTGTTTAATTATCGCTCAATACTAACTTATTTCTACTAGAAAAATTGAATGTATTCCCGATATTTGAAGAAAACTAAAAATATCTCGAAAAGTAATGAGTTTAAGTATAGGGAATGCTATATTAAAATGAAAGAGTATCATAAATATAATGTTTTTAAAAAATAAAATATAGGGTGATTCATTTAAAAAATTGAGAAAATCGTAATTTGGTTTTGTAGTTCACCCTGTATACAAATATTCGTCAATGATTTCAATTAAACTTAACTTAAAAACTACAGTATATTGTTTATCTCATTATATAAAGCAAATTATTATTTATGAATTACTTATTTATATACATGGTGTTAATCTCATAAGAATTTTGAAATAAAAGTGGTCATAACTTGTTAAATACTCTGTATAGTAAGGCAAAACACTGTATTATATGAACAAGAATTATGAGAGAAATATAAATATGAAAAAATATATAGGGTGTCCCATTTAAAAAATTATATGTTTGATATACCACGCAGTTATTGATCACCCTGTAGAAATGAGCATATTTTCCAAGCGTGGAGAATATCATTGCCTACATTTTTTCTTAATAAATTTTTTCGATATTCTATACCATTATGGAATTATCGACCGATCCCGCACTAAAAACTCACCCTGTATATCATTTTTCTTCTACTCTCATCCAGTTTCTTCAATAAACCATGAATTTACATGATGAACACCCTTATCACCAAGACATGAACATTTGTGATTAAACTTCACATGCACTACCAACTGAGAAAATTTTTCAATAAAAGAGATTTGATAATAGAATTTTTTGCATTCTTAACAATCATACTTTTTTTAGGTAATCATGGAGAATACGAAGAGGATGTTAGAGCAAAATAAGGACTAATTTGTGTAAGTATATTCATTCTTCACATTTTCGTATTTAGAGACACTGTTAGCCTCTTTGACAGGCTTTTAGATCTACATTTTTTTACTACTGATTGTATCCTACCCTCCTCCCTGTGTAGAATATTCTATAATGAATTTTCATGATGAACACCCTTATCACCAAGACATGAACATTTGTGATTAAACTTCACATGCACTACCAACTGAGAATATTTTATAATAACTAGTTTTGGTGTATAATTCTTCACATTTTTAACAATCAAATTCTTTTTTAGCTAATCCTGGAGAACTGATTATGGGAATGTGGCAACAAAATAAGGACAAGGACTGATTGTTGTGTAAGTAGTATTCAAAAACCCATGTATCTGTTCATTGACCCAGTCTCAATTGTCTAGTAAAATTAGTAATTAATTTTTTTTTAATGGCCCGTGTATGGGCCATTCCACGAACATATGCCTGTTTTGGATTACTTCGACAACGAATATTTTACTGTGCAACATAAGAAGTACGAAAGTAAATGGTGCTAATAATTATTCCAATAAACAACAATGTAATTTGCAATTTACTTTCGTTCTTATTATTTTGCACAGTAAAATATTCGTTATCGAAGTAATTAAAAACAGGCGTATGTTCGTGGAATAGGGTATATATTAATATTATACAACATCTGACGGAAGCTCAAAACAAATGACAATCAATGAAAAGCCCTATGTCTGTCCCCTGTAGATGGGAAGACTCAAGTCAACTACTTAGAGGGCTTGTTTACAAACAGGGAATTATCATAAATTAAGTAAATGATTCATTTATGACTAAAAAATTTGCTATATGAGTTGTTTTATCAGTGATAATTTTATGCCTTCTAATCTGTCAACAATATCACTCCTACTCTGTCAACGAGAAAAATTGTTACACTTGTATTCCAAGTGTAACACATCAAAAAATTTATGAAAGAACAAAATGTAATACAGTGGAACCTGCTTAATTCGAACCTCCATAATTCGAATTTTTATTCTGGTCCCTAGCATTTCCTATACAGGGTGTTTGGTAAAGAATGGGCCATAGCTTAACCTCAGGTTCCTGGGGTTAAAATAGGCCGATTTAAGCTAACTTACCTTAGTACAAAGTTTATAACAACCGAAATACAGGGTGTCAAAGTTAAACTTTTTTTTTATTTATTATCGAATATTTCCTGACAGGTATGAGATAACAACATGAAATTTGGTATGTGGGGGTTTTTTGGGTTGAGAAAACTAAATTCCCTACCAAAGATTATGTATTGCCCAGAGGGCGCCACATACGCCTTTCAGCACTCATTTATTACGTTCAATTTTTTTATCCCTCACTGTATAATTTTCACATTAAAATTCTTAGTCTCCTATTAGTTTTACTTAAAAAAGGTATACTTCTTTCATCTCCCTAAACTCAACCGTTTTCGAGATAAACGCATTTTAAATCTGCGATACACCATCATTTTTAGCATAATATCATTGTAGTTACACCCGAAAAATAACTTAAAACCATAAAATTATCCAAAAATGTATCGCAAATTTCTTCAAATGTAATTTGCGATGCAATGCCATAAATTTGAGAACTGGCACAATTATTATGGTTTTAAGTTATTTTTCGGGTGGAACTACATACAATGATATTATGCTAAAAATGATGGTGTATCGCAGATTTAAAATGCGTTTATCTCGAAAACGGTTTAGTTTAGGGAGATGAAAAAGTATACCTTTTTTAAGTAAAACTAATAGGAGAATAAAAATTTTAATGTCAAAATTATACAGAGTGAGGGATAAAAAAAATTGAACGTAATAAATTAGTGCTGAAAGGCGTATGTGGCGCCCTCTGGGCAATACATCATTTTTGGTAGGGAATTTAGTTTTCTCGACCCAAAAAACCTCCACATACCAAATTTCATGTTATCTCATACCTGTCAGAAAATATTCAATAATAAATAAAAAAAGTTTAAATTTGACACCCTGTATCTCGGTTATTATAAACTTTGTACTAAGGTAAGTTAACTTAAATCGGCCTATTTTAACCTCAGGAACCTGAGGTTAAGCTATGGCCCATTCTTTACTAAACACCCTGTATAAGTAATGGTAAAAAGTCGTGAATAATTCGAATTTTATTTTGGATAATTCGAACTTTTCTGCATATCTTAGAATCTTTTGTCATCACTGAGAAGCTAAATTCTAAAAAGCAGCTAAAAATTTAGGATCTCTTTGGAAAAAAAATGAAGTTGGTCTTTTTTATAGCTTGCAAATGTTTTAATGGGTATTTTTGGCCCATTTTTATAGGTTGACAAAACTCAGGCAAGAATAGGAACAAAAACCTCTCCAAGCGATAAAAATGACCAACTACTGTTTTTTTTGCTGATCAACTACTGATATTTATCATTTGCAGATGGTTTTGTAGGTAATCCTCGTTTTGTAGATTTATTTTTTAATAAGTCGAATTTTTGGATAATTCGAATTTTTTAACGGTCCCCTGAGATTCGAATTATCCAAGTTTCACTGTGTATTTTTTTTGACAAAGTAGGTTCAACCTTTCAGGGGGGGGGGTAACCTTAGTAGGCAAAATGATTCAATTAAATTCAATTTTAAGTTTATTCTGTAATGGAAAAACCATTTCTTAATCTATTGGTTGTATTTTATGTTTAACTGTGATGAATATTTAGTCGGCTGAAACCAGTGATGTTTCACAATAACGAGCTTTTTAACACTGATAACATAAACCAAAACATATAACAGTGTTGGTGTGTACAACAAAAAAGTTACCAGATTTTTTTACTTGCAGGATCTTCAGGGTCACCTTTGGGCACTCAAACACCAGCTACAATACCTGGTACCACTGCATCTACCAGAATGACCACCAACAGCAGCTCTCTGTCAAATCAGGAACTGAACTCTTTGTCTAATTTTTCCACTGAGGGGGTTCCAGTTGAGGAAGTTCCTTAGATTCCAGCAGCATCTTGTCTGGCAATCTAATACCTGCACAATCAGCCAATGTAAGTTGATATATTTTTCAGTGTTACTAAAAAATATAGAATGGTTTTTTTTTTTGCTTCAAAATAGTATTATCTCTCCTCTATATATGATATAGATATTTTACATCAATATACCATTGTTTAACACTCTTCTTCTAATGGCACCCTACAACCTCTACACTCCTTTGTCTACAATTTTTGTGAGTTGGCCTGCTAACAATGTTGTTCCATTCTGCACTGTTGAATACTTTCCTTCGCCATTGCCTGATGTTCATGAATTAAGATCTTCCTCTACATCATCTATCCAACTTTTACAGTGCTTTCCTCTTGTTCCATTTCCTTGGGGCTTCCATCTCTGGATTACTTTTACAGCTCTATTATCTTGGCATTCTTTCTAAATGACCAAGCCAGTTTAGCCTTTGACTTTACAAAATTTTACAAATGGTTTAACACTAATATTTTTTTTTTCAATTTTGGTATAAAGTCTTCAGTTTTTTAACGCAGTACATAAAGTTTTTAATGTTAATATGTATACCTTTTAACTCGATGTATGATTTTGGTGTCAATAAACTAATTTTTTAACTCAACTTACACTATTTTATCTTTATTATGTTTTTAAGTCAATACAAATGGTTCTTGATTGAACTTCCTCATTTTTACCCATTATAAAACTATGTTCACGTCAATCATATATATTGCACAAACATACATAGTATGATATAATTGATTCCAAAAATGACATAACCCAGACATCCAAAGTGAAAGTTATCCTCCAACACCAAATTGTTCTATAGGGTCCATATAATGTTCTGAAAAAAGTCACACCTTTTTGAGCGTCGGGTTTGGGTGGGGGGGGGATAAGTCGGTAAATTCATAGTTTTTTACGTTTTTTGCCAATATTTTTAAAACTATGAGGTTTAGCATGAACAACCTTCCATACAAAAATGTTCTACATTAAATTTGAAATAAAAAAGTCCCTATACATAATCCTTCTAAAATGAATGGTTCCAAAGTTACGGAGGTAGTATAGTATAATTGGTCCAAAAAAGGCCTAACCCAGACATCCAAAGTAAAAGTTTTCCTCCAACACCAAATTGTTCTATATGGTCCACATATTGCTCAGTTAAAAGTTACACCATTTTGAGAGTCCGGTTTGGGGGGGAGAAGTCGGTAAATTAGTAGTTTCTTTACGTTTTTCGTCAATATTTCTAAAACTATGTTTAAGCGTAAACAATGTTCTATACAAAAACGTTCTACATAAAATTTAAAACAAAAATGGTCCTATCCATAATTGTTATAAAATCAACGGTTCCAGAGTTACGGAGGGTGAAATGTGGCGGTTTTCGATACTTTTTATATATTTTGGGCAATTGATGATGATTTTGGGTGGTGAGGTTAATAGCCACTTTACGCCATGCAAGTAATTGCGAAATTTATTGCACAAGTTCTTGCAGCTAGAACTTCTGCAATAAGTTGCAACTAGCTTTCTGCAATAAAGTGATTACAGGGTGCAAGTAATTGCATAAACTGACATGAAATAGACATACCATAAATTTTAGGTTATGTTTTTTTTTATAAATTAAAAATGTAATTTTTTGAGTAGAGTTCTCAGATATTAGATTAAAAATGTTAGATTATAATTTGAGAAAATTATAATATGTATTATGTATAACAAAATCAAAATACCTAATGCAAGTACAGTGGTACCTCGACATACGAGGGTAATTCGTCCCGTAATCTTGCTCGTATGTCAAAGCAATTTTCCCCATTGAAATTAATTGAAATGTCATTAATCCCTTCCAGTCCCAAAAAACACCTTAGTGGTTTTTGTTAAGTGTTTTTAAATAACAAAAATGTTTTTACAAGAAGAAACATTTATTTATAAGTAACAAAAAATACATACATATTCTGTAAAATCAGAAAACGTGAGGTGCTTACGGAAGCGCTTAATTTTCGTCAGTGGTCTTCGCTTTTTTCGTCACATTTTGCTCATTTTCATCTGCAGCTCGTTTAAAAAAAACTGTTCAAAGAGGTTTGTTTCTTCCTCCCTTTCATAAATCGCTCGTGCCTTCTCACATATGATGCTTTGTGTTAAGGTTCCTCCTTGAAGCTGCTTCTCTGTCAACCATACCATCAGTAGTTTCTCCATCTTTTCATGGAGAGAAGTCCGGAGCTTGGAAATTATTGTAACGCCCTTAGCTGGCATTTACCCTTTATCACCTCCTTCAAGTTAGAAGTAGGTAGTCAAAAAGAGGCATGAATTTTAATAAAAAGCGGTTCCTCGTATCTCAAATTTTGCTCTCACCTCAAAGCAAAACGTCGCTCGCTCAGCGGCTCGTATCTCAAAACACTCGTATATTAGGGCGCTCGTATATCGAGGTTCCACTGTATACCTATAATACATTATTCATTTACAAAAGGAAACAGGTTGTTACAAAAGAAATAAAAATAGAATATAGTTTCTTTAATCCCTATGTTGCATAATTAAAGTTATCCACCAGAATAATGTTATCTGTGAAGGGTGAAATTGGTAAAAAGTTCCTCTAGTTTTGTCAAAAATTGTTAAGTTTGAAATTTAGAATGACAGAATGTCAAAACAAACAGTGTAGCCTTAAAAGTTACTAAAAATATAACCAAATTGCAGAGAAAATTGCATGAAAAATAGGACATGTTCTATTTAGCTGCAACTTCTTGCAGCAAGATATTGCAGCTTTTCTGTGCAATTCCCGTGTGACATGATGCAATTTCTATTGCTGCAAGAAATTGTGCAATTAGTTGCATCGTGTAAAGTGGCTATAATGTTTCCTCAAGGGCTTATCACTAACATACCATCAGCCACTGATATAGCAGATCCTGTTAAATAAAATTTCTTTCAATCTGCCCAAAAAATATAGAAAGTATCGAAAACCTCTACTTTTCACCCTCTGTAACTCTGAAATCGTTGATTTTATAACAATTATGTATAGGACGTCTTTGTTTTAAATTTGATGTAGAACATTGTTTACGTTATGTTAAAGCATATTTTTAGAAATATTGACGAAAAACATAAAAAAAAACTACTAATTTACCGATTTCTCCCCCATCTCGTCCCCAAACCGGACGCTCACAATGGTGTAACTTTTTACTGAACAATATCTGGACCATATAGAACAATTTGGTGTTGGTGGAAAACTTTTACTTTTAATGTCTGGGTTAGGCCTTTTTACCAATTATACTATACTACCTCCTTAACTTTGGAATCGTTCATTTTAGAAGGATTATGCATAGGGCCTTTTTTGTTTCAAATTTAATGTAGAACATTTTTGTATAGAAGGTTGTTCATGCTAAACCGCATAGTTTTAGAAATATTGACGAAAAACGTAAAAAACTACGAATTTAACAATTTCTCCCTCCTCTCCTCCCCACACCCGACGCTCAAAATGGTGTGACTTTTTTCTGAACATTATGTGGACCATAATATAGAACAATTTGGTGTTTGAGGATAACTTTCACTTTGGATGTCTGGGTTTGGATCTAGTTATACCATACTAACATACATTAGAGGGCTGAAGTACTATGGAAAATCTAAAACAGTCAACCATATTTTTAACATTGGTTTAATGATGAGTTCATAGTTCAAATGAATACAGCTGATTACAAATATAGCATTTTGTCTTTCGCTCCTATCTGAAAATTCATAATATAAATTCTATAATTTATTACTGATTTTCACAGTATAAAAATGATATTGTTTTGTTTTAGGATTAATATTAGTATACATCCTATGGATATCACAGCAAATGACAGTGTAGGATAAAAACAGACAACATGGATATCACACATAACATAAGAAATATATGTTTTCGCCATGCGAAAGATAAAA
Source organism: Diabrotica virgifera virgifera (assembly GCF_917563875.1). NCBI lineage: Eukaryota > Metazoa > Arthropoda > Insecta > Coleoptera > Chrysomelidae > Diabrotica > Diabrotica virgifera. Next base: position 252,029,235 of record NC_065447.1, on the reverse strand, counting down.
TTGATTCTTGGTTGAAGAAATTTTTAGAAAGTTGAAATTGTAGCCTGATCACATTAAAAAAATGGAAACTGAAAATCAAAATAATAAAAGTATTTGAAATTGATTATGAAACTATGCAGGTAATTATCTTTATATGAACTTACATTTTGCAGTATTTTGTAGACAATATATTTAAAATGATGAGTTCATAGTTCAAATGAAATCATGTGATTACATACTAGCATTATGTCTTTCGCTCCTATCTGATTATTAATGTAAAATACTTCAGAATTTAAGAAATTTTATATAAGTATATTAATTAACAAATTTTTTAGGGGAGCTGAGCATGCTAATCTTAAATTCAAAATGGGACAGAATGTAACCACATTGATTAATGGAAAGTACTTATTGAAAGTTAACGGATTTGTCTAACAAATCAAGAGCTAAAAAAAAATTTTATTTTTGTATCCTTTAAGCAGCGCTCCCTTCTGTTTGGTTTTATCTGATGGGTTTTGGTATTATGTACATATAAATCAATAGAAGTAAGTTAGCAAGAAATTTATTTTTGTGTTTATTTTTGCTCATGTAACACGTTCTGTGTGGATGGCATACATGTAAACCACTTGGTGCCTTCACCAATGTGCGGACGGCACACATGTATGCCATTGATTATACACATTTTTAATGTGTTTTTTGTCCGTTCAGAGTATAAGTCTTAGGATCAGATATCCACATGTAACGTGTTAATCTGCAAAATAGAATGTTGATTCTATTATATAATGATATAATAAATATATATTATAATAAATATATAATCAGATTAACTATTTTCAATGGGAAAATCAATTTCAATAATAATCAGATTCTTTTAAAATTTTTGAAGTGTTGTTTTTTATGATGATAATTTACCATTTTTGATGGTAAGAGATCCATTCAACTCGAACCTAATAATGATATTATCGAGGCATTTGTCTGATTAACCAACTAAAATATAATAAAGTGTTTATAGTATAGACTTGCTACTTACCAAAAAACCCTTTTTTTTTTCAGGTATTCCGGCCATTTCAACACCTTACAGCATTATATGGTAGAAACATTTTGCTTATATATAAGACCATTTCTTCCAAGGCAGTTGAAAAATGAAAAAACAAATGCCAAACAAGTACCCACATGTGTTCATCATCTAAGAGACAGAACATGAAGTAGTGAGACGACTACAAGTTCTGAGCAAAGTAAGCCTGACAAGAAAAATGTTGATTTAATTTAAATTCTTATATTATTGAAAAACTTTTGCTTTGTATAATTTTGTGGCCGAAGATGTATGTATTTTTTTTTTTTTTTTCAAATTCTGTATACATATTTCCTTGTGATTCTAAATTTTCGTGTTGTGTGCTTTTCTGCATCTCTTATCGTTACTAAAAGAATTGAGTCAAACATCATCTTTTAGTAAATTGTATTTGTTTTTGCTTTGTTTTTCGCGTGTTTGGAAGCTTTGTCTATAAAATTGTACAATTTTCAAAGACAATAAAGCATATTTCTATTCTATCATTTTGTCCCAATTTGTGTAATTCGCATCTTCTGCACCTTCCTATGATTTCAAAAATGCAATCCTTTATCATGTTTTATTCCAGGACCCTGGCTACATGGCCTGGGTTTCACTTGATTATAGTGGTTTTCTACCAAACTTCTGCTTGTAGATATTCTGCAGTAAAGTTGTATTTACAAAAAGACGTAAAAATTACAAGCACCTGCCAAAAAGAAATTAAAGGGCACATCTTCAGAAATATCAAATAGGCTAATTTTCAAAGATTATGGTACATATTTAAAATGATGAGTTCATAGTTCAAATGAAATTAAGTGATTACATACTAGCATTATGTCTTTCGCTCCTATCTGATTATTTTATTAAGTTACTTCAGTTTTACAAAAAAATTACGATTTTTGATGCATTTTTTTCTTTACAGAAAGAAGTTTTGAAACTTGCATGTGACAAATTATCATCACATTTTGAGGTAAGTTTTATAATATTCCTTTATACATTTTAGATACGTTAGATTTTAATATTGTACAAAGGGAAGTAAAATGTGTACAATATTGAAGTGATAATTTTGAGCAAGTGTTCAAGATTTTTTATTAATTCTATAAGATATCACAAGAAAGTCTCTTATCAATGATGAATAGGGCATCTTTTGATTGTCTATTTCACGTCCGTTAATATATAAAGAGATAATATTTCCCTCACCTGGCATTTAGCTGAAAGAAAGGAGACCCAAAAATGAATAAGACGAGAATTGACCAGTTAACACATTCACTACTGTCTGTCACAAAAAGGCATTCTGCTTGCTTGAGTCAGTGTCACCAAAGAATACTCCATCCAACAAGAAGCGAAAGCACCTGTCGGCTCCTTTGATGTTCAGAGGATAGAAATATCGGTCGGAGAATGGTAGGGGTAATACTTCACACTACACTAAGAAAAGTAATGAGGAATTCGTTAAAAACAGTAGGAAATTTGAGTTACACTGAGAAACAAAGTAATAATTAAAACTATAGTGTTTTTAAGTTGATCTATTTAATACGAATTGTATTTTTTTCTGTAAAATTTAATCATCATTCTCTTTGCCTTATCCCTATGCGGGGTCGGCTTCCCTAATTGCATTTCTCCACTCAATTCTATCTTGGGTCATATATTTCTGTAAAATTTAATATAACCCATATATCAATTTTGTACTGATAAGTAAAAAGGTTTTAAGTTAAAAATATCGATTTTGACTAAGTTTTTAAACTATGTAAACGTGATGGATTTTTAATGCTTACAGTCGGAAAAAGGGAAGATTACTTATTTTGTATTTGCTATCTTTTTCTATAACAAACGTTTGTTATTTATAGAAAAAGACAGCAAATACAAAATAAGTGATTGATATGATCGTTCATGGGAAATCTTTCATTTTTCCGACTGTACTTGAATTTAATAGTTAATTTCAAAATAGAGATGAAAATTTCTATTGATTTCTATTACTTTTTTTTCGTACTAAAAAACTTATCAAAATAGATATTTTTGATCCAAGACCTTTTTACTTAGTACAGAATTATACTTTCAAATTTTCTATTAACTTTGTCTTAGGTTGATGACTTTCTTTGTTTCCTTTTGAGAAATTTCTTTGAATGTCTATTGACCTCCAACACCACCATATTCTCGCCGCATGAGGAAACTCTGCGGCTGAGGCTAGAATGACTTTATTCACCTTCGATTTCTTTCTGTGCATCTGAGGTTTCTGGAAACTCTGGTTGTACTGTACCAAATTCAATTTGCCTGGATATATAACAATTATCCCATCACATCTAGCATCTAATACCTGGGAATTAATCTATCAGCTGACAACAATATCGAAGAAGAGGTAAAAGAACAAATAATTAAAGCCAGTAGAACAGCTGGATGCCTAAACGACACAATTTGGAAAAACAAACATGTAAGAGTGCAAACAAAGGCCCGAATATATGTCAGTTATTAGGCCAGTTATGACTTATACGGCCGAAACAAGACCAGATACAAGCAAAAAACACAAAAACATCTGGAGACCAAAGAAATGAAGTTCTTAACAACGATTTCTGGAAAAGGACTACAGGACAGGGTAAGAAGTGAGGAAATCGGACGCATATGTGGGGTAGACAATATAAATACCTCGGTAAAGAACAGAAAAGAAGGGTGGAATCAACATATAAGCAGGATGTTTGAATCAAAGATAGTAAGAATAGTCAGGGACAAGTCACTGTTAGGCAAGTATAGGACGCCCAAGGAAAAGCTGGAATGACAATTTAGGGGCAGAATGAAATGCACTGTTGAAGAAAAACAGGCAGTACTGCCTATATAAAAGAAAGAAGACATCAGATCTAGTATCTAGCCACCTTAACCTGTTTCTTATTTTGTTTCCAATAGGATCCACCCAATTTTTTCGTATATACTCATTCCTAACATCTTTTTTAGTTATTCGCTAGTTCTAGTTATTGATAACTACGGGTTTAATACGGAACTTAACCTAACCCTATTAAAGCTCTGCTTTCACACAAAATTTTCCAGTTTCAGCTGCATTCGCTCTCTCTAATTGTTACCGTATGGATACATAATTTAAAATTGAAATTTTTATTTAAAATTGAAATTTTTATTATATACTTATGTGTGAAATTATTATTTGTATATTCTAGGTATTTTTTTGTCTATTTTAGGTATATTCTAATTTTATGTATAGATAGGTTTTTATTTGTTTATTTTAAATCTTTGAAGTCTGACTTGCTACAAACCTTGTAATTGTGGAATGTGGTCAAATAAATTCATTCATTCATCTCTTGTACCACTCTCACATATTCAGAAGGCACTCCTTTCGTACTTAGTACCAATAGGTTTCTGGTAACTTTGCTATATACCTTCTCAATATTAATAAACACTATGTTCTTTCTCTTCTACTCATAAGTTTTTTCCTCAGCTGTCATAAAATAAAAATTGATGTGTGGACCTGCCTTGCATAAATTCAAAATGACTTTTATTTCTAGAACCGTACACTAAATTTTGTTAGATTTCAAATGTACGATAACGAAAACATATTTTGAATAGGGCGCTAAGACAAATACTTAATGATCTGAACAAAAATTAAGCAATTGTTTGTTTATTGGAAATAAAATAATACTATTGCAAATTAAATAAAACACTAAATAGCTATGTTTAAATTGTTTTTATTCTTTATTAAAAATCTGGGAATGAATAATTTTAATAGATAGGTACGTATATGGAATCATCTAAATGTTTGAAAATGAATCACATAAATGTTTAAAAGGAACTTCTCTCATTGCCCTACGATCGTTTACCTGCATATCTGCTACGATTTCTCGGTGCTGAAAAGAGAATTATTTGTTCACGATCTAGTGGGGCATCCGAGCACGAACCACACAAGAAAATCCACCTTTGCGTGGAGCCATCACAATGAGAGTTTATTTTAACAATAGATATGTTTAATAGTATTATCCTTTTTTCTACAATTAGAAAAGACTAAACAACACAATAATTTTACAAATTATACATTCACATTTGTTAGGTTCAACAAACAGTTGTTAGGGGTTAGGTTGAGAAATGAGAAATAAGAAATAATACATGAAACATGGCGGATCGTACATGCGCAAAGAAATATGTAGATGGCACCAAAACTGAGTAACTTAATAAATGAGTGGCAGCAAATTTGTTAAACTACACATACTTTTCACTAAACTCTGTCCAAACGATTTGATGTTTTTTAAATGATAATGAATTTAGTCTTAATATATTCTAAATCATAAAAGTCTAGACCAGACTGTAGAAGGATGCCAGATTTATCTAGGATTGGTGTAAAACAATGGGAAACAGAAGCGCAAGATCATAGAAGATGAGGGCTATAGTGGATTCAGTGAAGACTCACTCAGAGTTGTAAAGCCAGTCAAGAAGATATCAAATCACTATTGCAATGATGATGGGCATGCACCACTCTTACTTTTAAGTGGAGAAAATCATGCCATAAGTCTGATATGCAAAGTCATGAAGTTTTAACTTTTTTTATTCTAAAAAATATTTACAAATTCTTTTATTGTTTCAGGTTAGTTGAAGAATACCGCTGAGTCACAAAGCAGGACCGTGATTTTACGTAAGTTCTTTTTTAATATAAAAATGGTTGTATGACATACAGCTCCGGAGCGAACCATGGCCAGTGAGAGAAATCCTGTCTGTGTAGAGACTGTAGAGTTTAGGTGGGCATACGACCGTCGACAGCGTTTCTCATCGGCCATGATTCGTTCCGGGAGCTGTAAAAGTTTGTATGCACCATGGGGATTTAATAGATGTGTATATCCTTGGACGACTGAAACACTTAGGATCATCCTCTGGCATAAACATCTACTTAATGCCCTTGGCACATAAATAACTATTAATTTGACATGATGATGGGCATGCACCACTCTTATTTATGTGAAGAGAACCAAGCCATAAGTCTGATCTGCAAAAGTATCAAAACTAGTAACTTTATGTTAAAATTATTTATAACTTGTTTTCTTCTTCCAGGTTAGTTGAAGAATGGCGTACAAAACCTGATTCTTTGTCAGAACGTGATGACACTAGTTACAGAACAGGAATGTGATTTTATGTAAGTTATTTTTTTATTGTTAGGACATCAATTCTATTTCAATTTTACGTGATGATGGGCATGCACCACTCTTATAGTTTATGCAGAGAAGCAAGCCATAAGTCTGATATCTAACAAAATTTGTTTTTCTTAAAATATCATAGTAACGTGACACAAATATTTTCTTTTTTTTTTTGTTACAGATGCGATGAAAAATATTCAAGCAAGCCAGTTCCGAATGTGAATTTTTAAATATTGGGTTGATAAAAATTGAATAAAATATTTTACCAAAGCTACTTAATTGTTTTCACTACAACCAATCATATCTCTCTCTATACTTTCCTTATATAACAATTTATTTTAGCAATACAGTAGAGTCTTGACAAACTATCTAAAAGAGTCATTAATATTCAGCTGAGCTGGGTGCTTTTGTCCGAATGGTGAAATTACATAAACAAGGGATATACGATATACCTTTATGATTGTAATTCGTAATGATGAACTGCAGGTCCTGAAAACAAAATGTAAAAAAACCTGTTTTGTTTTTGTAAATTTAATGTCAAAAATATTTAGTTATCATCATCAATGGCATTATAACATGAGTCTGCCTTCAATGTTTGTCGGTCCTGTGCCACTACTTCCCACTGTCTCACTCCCATTTTTTCTATCTCGATACTTCTAGGCCGTTCTATCGGACCTTCTCCCATCTGGCCTCTCTCCCCAAGCAGCTATGTCTGATATGTATCTTGAGCCGTAGAACACGAATTTTTTGGGTAACAGTTGATCCGGATGTCGATAAGATTGTTATAAACAAAGAACTTGAGGAATTACATAACAGCGCAAAACAAAACATTTTTTTGGTCATAAGCAAAAAATAACACCTTCAGTAGCTGAAATGCAAGAATCAGTTACCAGACTGAAAAACAAGTCACCTGGATTAGACAATATTAGCGCAGAATTAATAAAAGAAGGCTGAGACTCCCTATTGAATAACATTAGTTTTGAAGAATAAAAAATTGATTCGACTTATTCACGGATGGTACAGAATTATTCCACTACATAAAAAGGGAGATCTGCTTGAATGTAAAACTACCGGGCAATAACACTACTGACTGGCATAAAATACTGTCAAATATTGTGTATGAGCGATTGAGACCATATACGGAACAAATAGTTGGGGGATATCAATGTGGTGTAAGTCCACAATAGATCAGATCTTCGTCTAGGCAAATCTTGGAAAAGACTAGTGAATTTAATATATACACTCTTCATTGATTTTGAGAGCGCCTATGACAGTATCCATCGAGCATATGAAGTTTACTGCCCGACGCGTAGCGGAGATTTAACTTTCCTCGCAATACGTGTTTCTTTCTGGCATTGGAATTGAAATTAGTATAACGAAATTCGGAAAACTTTTAGAACTATTCGGCAGCAAATATTTCTTTGGAAATTTTTTGTCCGGGGATTATTTGTGGTGATTTTTTGTCGAGGAATAATTTGTGGGGATTATTAAATAATTACAAATTTTGTCCTAACTTCCTCATCTCACTGTTCTGGAAATATTCTTGGAAAACGTGAACCAATGAAATAAGGTAAAAAGTCATTAAAACCTGAAAATATTGACATACAAACGAACAAAGTGAATGACAACCCTAGATAGAAACTATTAGAGAAGACAAGAGAAACCGAGTTCCAAAAATGAATGGAATAAGAACATTTATTGTAATTTTTATTCAGTTTCTATATTTGAATTGGTAGATACGGAATCCATTGCTTCAACTTCGTTTTGTGGTATTGCTGGAAGACTATTCGCAGCAATTCTGTTGTCAGTTTCTTCTTCTAAAGAATCTTGGTTGTCAGTGGTAAGTCCTTGCGAATCTTCTGGAAGTGAACTCATATCCATGGTCGATATACCTGGATCTACTTCGGCGTAATCTCCGGATTCGTCGCTAGATTCAGACGATGCTTCTTCTCCCTCGTCCACTTCTACCGAAAGTAGAGATGAGTGAACACCTGTGGAAGATGTTAGTTACTTGTATGCTATAACTAAAGAGGCAAGACAAGCTTAAACCGACAGTGAAATTGACTTAACACATTAAGCGCCAGACACAATATTGAAAAAATGCCCCCAGCCCAGCAGCAGTTTCGTCATTACGCTGATTGTATGGGGAACTTCCTACATCGGGTCCTAGGGACCGCCATGGCGCTTAACGTGTTTTCCCAATTTAACATTCTCGTATTTTTATTATTAAATTGCCAATTTTACCTAATCCGTCTCCTTGACAATAAAAATGAGGCTCTTCTAAATCATTTGTAGGTGGTAAGTTTTCTTCTCTGACTTGAGTGTTTAGAATTTCAAGCAGCCAAGCGGGAAATCCATTCGTATTCTGTCCCAAATCTAAAAATAAGTTGAAAAATGTACCTTGTATCCTATAGTCATAGATATGTCATAGTGACATTATAATAACCAAAGTAATAACAAACAAACTGAATGAAATTATAACATTATCAACAGAAGAACAAGGTTTTAGATCGGGAAGATCATGCACCGACGTGACGATATTTATATTTATGAGGCAAGTTAAAGAGAAATTAGAATACAACAAACTTTCATATTTATGTTTCGTGGACCTTTGACATCTTGGGTGGGCATTTGACAGGGTCACATTAAAGGACATCCATTTGTTGTACTCAAGAGAGGTACCTCTAGAAATAATTCAAATGATCGAAAATATCTACCAGAACAACACAATAAGAGTAAAAGTAGATGATGAGCTAATAACTGACCCAATTGAAGCTGGCAATAGGATAAGACTAGGAGATTCCCTGGCTTGGTGGAGTGACGTTTATAGAAAAGAACGAAAAAAGTTCTTGAAAAAATTAGAATGAATTATTTTTGAGAATTTTTATTTTATCTCAGGCTGAGAAAAAACCACGTTTAACATTACAAATTGCAACAAAAGAAAAATAGCCTTAAACGGGTCAAAATACCATAAAGATTGGACACTTTCACGATGAGATGCAATACAATGGAATGGTGGGTCCAGGCGTCCAGGTTTGAAGGGTGTATTGGACACAGTAGGAGTCGCGTTATTCACGGTGTTTTCAATTCAATGAAGATTTTCAACCCGACTGTCAAGAGAAATTTTCTGCGTCTGTCAATGCTAGGGAACCATGTCTGAAGGCGTGTAAAAATTACATTGTATCGATGGAATTGTAAATGGGACAAATTTATTAAACATTTTAGAGAATCTCTTACCGATTATGGAAAAAAGCTAACATCGGTGGAAGATTTTGTCTTCTAACAAGAAATGCGCAGGTTGCCATGCCTCAAAAGAGTTTAAACTGGATTGAAGACTGGTATAACAAGTTGAAAGACTGATAAGTTTGTACACACTTGAATTAAAAAGAATGTGTGTGTACTTTGTACGCACGTAAGAAGTTATACTTCTATTATATGATTTAAACGAAATTAATATACTTTTTATTTATATTTTGTTTAAATATTAAACTAATTTATACTTACTACTTCTCAAACATTTTTATTAGAACAGTGCCAAAAATTAAAATAATAAACGAATAAAACACACACAAACACATTAAACAAGCCACAAATGATGTCTGAACATTAATTGTCGAATTTTTTTTTAACTAAATACGTATTTTCTGAAAATACAATTATATAATAAATATACTTACAATCATAAAATGTATTAAAAAAAACAAAAAAGAAAGTTTCTATTGGGACTCGAACCAGCGCTGATAAGAGCGGTTGGTATTGGAATTCATTTGCCTTCTCCGCTTAGCCACGGACACTATGTGTCATTATTTACGAAGATCGACTAACTAAACGGATTAAACTTGTGATATTTTGATATTTTGAAAATTGATCAAATTATTTTAATTTTGAATTGAAATGATTTAGAATTGAAAAAATACAACAAAACATAGAGTAAAAAACAATATATTAGGCGAATATTGATAGAAATTTTGATGGTAATCAAATTATATAAATAAAAGTATTACATACTATGTATTTTGGCAGATCAAATAGGTACGTTTATACCCATGATACATTAACAATTATTACGTACCTGTTGCTTTTAAAAACTATTTAAAAGTCACTACAATATTATAAACTTTTTTGTTTCTGTCCTCACAACAATAAAACTAATATATTATACATTTGTTTACCTTTACCTCCAAACCACAGCTGCCATATCGGATAATTTTTGACATGTCATTTGAACATCCAATCAGAACAAAGTTATAATGCGCATGCGCCGGGCTGATAGGTTTTAACATATAAAAAAATCACCCTCTATCGCCGGTAAAGAAGTATAACTTCAATAAAGGAAAAGAAAATATAGTATGTCAAAGTGTGTAAATAATTTTATTTCTTTAGCTGAGCGCTTTCGACATAAACGTCATCATCGGAGCTAATGGTCAAATAGTAAAAAAGGACCGCTACATTGAGGTTTAAGCATGAGCATCTTAAGAATATAAATATGGATTTTCATGAAAACTGTTTAAGTATTTTTTCCTCCGTACAACCCCAAATAGCAAAAAACAGAAAAAACGGCCACATGCACGTTACACAAACACATAAAAACTGGTCAGTCAACTGTCTCTACTAGACCAAAATGGATGGGTGATACCTACACCTATACACCATGATAAAAAGTTTTTATGTGTTTGTGTAACGTGTATGTGGCCGTTTTTTCTGTTTGGGGTTGTACGGAGGACAAAATACTTAAGCAATTTTAATGAAAATCCATATTTATATTCTTAAGATGCTCATGCTTAAACCTCAATGTAGCGGTACTTTTTTACTATTTGACCATTAGCTCCGATGATGACGTTTATGTCGAAAGCGCTCAGCTAAAGAAATAAAATTATTTACACACTTTGACATACTATATTTTCTTTTCCTTTATACTGGTATAAAACTTCTGGAATGGATTTCTTATAGTTGCGACCTGTTCTCAATAGAAGCTTTGTGGTTCGAGATAAAAAAAAACATTGAGGAAACATTTCCGTCAACGAATTGAAGGAAATATTGACAGAAATATAGGATTCATTTACACAGATGAGGAACATGAGAATATGTAGTGTAAATAACCCTAGAAGTTGCATATAGGAGGACTTCTACACAAAGTCAGTAGAGAGGTTGTAAAAGAGAAAATATACTAAGAATCGCTTATTGTAGACATTGCCACAGCTTATATGCTTTTTCTCATGAGGATTTTTCAGTGCGTCACAGTTTTTTTGTGACGCACTGAAAAATGCTCATGAAAAGAAGCATAATAATCAATTTGATTGCTTTTACTACTTCTTACCAAGAGTTTCCAACGGATCAAGAAGAATAGGAACAACAACGATTAAATCATCAAAACTCAAGTAGTTCGCACCCATTGAGTTTTCTGGATGTGGCGCATTTTCTTCAGGAATTGTAACATCGGTGTCGAATACTGTTAGATCTATTGTGGAATTCGGATCTGCAACTGCCTCTGTGCTTGATTGGTCGACTGAAGCTGTCATACTTCCCTGTAAGTCATAATCATATATTAAGAGGCTACATGAGGGCGTCATCAATCAGTGGCGGATCCAGAGGGGGGGCGCGGGGGGCCCTCAGTTAAAGAAAGTTATAGCCTATACCATATTTTTAAGTTTAAACGAAAAATTTGATTTGGAAAAGTCGTTAACAACACAAGTTTAGTTTAATAATGTTTTGATAGTATGATGATTTTAAAAACCACCAATGATGTATATTTCTCGCGGTAAGAGGTAACGGATAGTCATGTGATGAGCGATGCAGGATGCAGCGGTGTAAACGGGAGTTAACCAGCCGTCTGGACGCTGACGGTGACGGACTGGCGGGTAGAGATGGAAAATACCGCTACTTTCTGGTATTAGGTGACGGCGTTCCGTGACTCAGCTGTAATAGGTGACGGTATTATATTATTTTTGTCACCTATTACCTGACAGCAGGAGACTGCTATCCCCTCCCCAGCCCTTTGGTATTATGGGTCCTGTCTGAGTATTTCAGCATTATTTATACAAATACTAAAATAATAATAAATACATTTGATATTTTATCATTAATAAAAATGTAATTTTCAATCTGCTTTCAATCAGCTTTTAATAGGTAAACTAATTTAATACCTTATTCTAACCATAAATTGTGGCCGGTAAAATTGATATTTTATAATCAATATAGTTTTATTTTTCAGTAAAAAGTATCCTTTTATAGTCTCTATACTCTTAAAAATAGTTAGGTAGTTTTAGCGTGATTGACCGTAAAGACAGACAGGAAGAAACCACTTCATCTTAATAATAGTATAGATCAATATTACAACTACTATGACAAATACCCATGAATACGGTGACAGAAAAGGGTGACAGCGAGACAGCGTCCTAATACCTCACCGCGATATTCGACGACGGCAGACGGAGACGGTTACAGAAATATTAGGGATATTGCCGTAACGTATTACCTTTGTCACGAATACCTGGTGGTAATAGGGTGACTTATCCTAATACGATATATAACGCCCATCTCTACTGGCGGGACGATCGCAGCGCGGCTGCGGTGCTGGTGCCTGCGGGGCGCTTGAGTACTAAGCTGGAAGCAGAGAGTAGCCTAGAAGCTGTCTGCTAGTTTATTAGTAGTTCCTAGTGTTCCTAGTGTTTGTGTCCGGTCCGTCATGAGCACAGTAGCTAATGCGTGATCGCAGCTTGTATCATACCAAAGTGTTTCAGCTAATTGCATAGTTGCGATATTTTTGTCAAGTGTGAGTTGTTTGTGATATTTGGTATACCGTTGGTGTTGGAAAATGGATCGTTTCTTAGTTAAAAAGAGAAGAATAAGTTATCAAGAGGAACAAGATGTTGAGGAACAGTCTGGTTTGTCTCCGTCTCATAACCTAATGCCAGTTGATGAACCTGCAGAGGATCAACAATCGACCTCGACATCGGTTGATAATGTAAATAGTTCTTCTCACGACATTGGTTATTATTTACAAAACATTTCAAGTTCAAATGATCACTCAAAGTATATTATTTTAACTCAACACTGGACACCCGAAAAAAAAACTACCAATTCCCTACGTCTTCTCACATCAAAAGAGGACGTGAGGAGCTAAGGCGAGTGAATCATGGGCACTTCGAAAAATACCCCTGGTTGGTATTTTCCGAATTCAAACAAGGGCTATTTTGTAAATATTGTGCCGTTTTTTGCCACGGAAAGAAAGCTGGCGGTCAAAATACAGTGCCTTTGAGAAAGTTAGTATCCGAACCATTGAATAAATACGCAAAACTTTCTGGAAAAGATGGCGACCTTGAGTCTCATAACTCTAATGAGTATCACAAGAAAGCTGAACTTGATTCGAAAAACTATATAAAAATCTTCGAAAATCCTGACCTTAAAATAGTAAATAGGTTGGATCAAAACAGAAAAGAACAGGTGGCACAAAACCGTTTAAGACTGGTGCCGATAATCAAAACTATATTGTTACATGGCAAGCAAAACATTCCACTGAGGGGACATCGTGATGATGGAAATTTGATGGAAAGTGCAGACAATCCCGTGGAGAATGATGGTAATTTTAGAACACTGTTACGGTTCAGAATTGACAGTGCTGACACTCAACTTGCAGAACACTTGAAATCCAGTGGTGCCAATGCTACGTACATATATAAGCAAAACTACGGCCAATGATTTGATTAACTGTTGTGGCGAGGAAATTTTAGATGAAATAAAACAAAGAGTTTCAAAGGTAAAGTTTTATTCAATTTTGTTTGACGAAACGACTGATGCATCTCATACTTCCCAGCTAAGCCTCTCTCTGCGTTATGTATATAAAGATGTCATAAGAGAAGATTTTGTTGGCTTTATTGATCTTCATAAAGCCAACTACTCTCATGTTGATGTTGATCCCGAAGTGGAACCTGTTATAACAGGGGAAATCCTAGGTCAGACGGTGGTGAATTTTATGATATTTTTGGGGTTAAACACGAATAATTGTGTTGGAATAAGTTGTGATGGCTGTTACGCCCCCCCAAGAAATCTCTGGATCCGCCCCTGTCATCAATATTAATTCGAGAGATAGTAGCCGCACCGTTTTTCGAAAGTTCTGCGAAACTTTGGCAACAGTGCTTCGACATTACGTGACACTATAGACGAAGGCAGAATATTGTGATAATAATAATTAGAGAGCGGAATATATGCAAAGTGCATATAGATGCATATAGATGCATATATTGCATATTTTCAGACAACAAACACAACATTGCATATTTAAGCTAAACACGATTTATTTTGCATATTTTAAAAATAAATTTAATAAAAGTTTAAAATTTTCCTCTCTTAGTTGGAATTTTATAACTTCGATATGAACGAGCTCGTTATTTATCTATCTATCGCTCATTATTATCTATCTGGACTTTCCCATTACTACCTGAATTTAACAATTATGGGTGTTCCCAGAAAAATATTATTTTATTAGCGTAGCAAGCCGTAGGTACCTACCTGCTTTTAAGGGTCTAATAATTATTTTGTCAGTTTCCGGCCAACATTTGTTTAAAGTAAACGTTGTATCGTATTTAGTGTTTTTGAAGTGATTGGTATATATTAAATTTAAATATGTCTACCATTCAAAAAAGTGCTTGGATAAAGTGTTTTCCCGAGTTAAAGCTAAGTGGAGACAAAGTATTTTGCAAGGCCTGTTCCAAAATCGTAAGTTACATTCATTTTCACATTTCATTTTTTAAATGAGGAACTGACAAACAAAAGCATCATGTCCCACAAAAGAAATTTTTCTGGAAAGAGTGTTTTTATTCGACAAATTCGCTTTTACTTCTATAAAGACGGACATAGAGAGAAGCATCAAAATACAATATGTTTTTAGTGATAGAAGGCAAAAAGTTGCTAGTTGAAAATTTTGAAAAATATATGATTATAAATTCATACTATAATTTAGATTCTTAATTCAATTATAATATCAGTTTTTGTGTGTCATTTCATTTGTTTTTATGTGAAAAATAAATATGTATTAAACATAAATGTAGGTTGAATTTTTTAAACTTATATTTAATATATTGTTTTATTTTTGAGTATTTTTAATATGCATTTGCATATTTAGACAAATTTAGAAAAAATACCTGCATATTTGTAGTAAAAGTAATGCATATATATGCGCATATTTTGGTAATGTTGTGTTGCATATATTCCGCTCTCTAATAATAATAATACTCATAGGCGCGTTAAATGTTGCCAAATCAGTCAGTTAAATTCGATTTCTTGTTTATCGATTTTAGTAATTCCAATGTGACACAAAATCTAGGCATGGGAGAAAAAAGTTTATTTGAAGAAAGAGTATTTTTTTTCTTCTTAATGGTGGTAAAAAAACTAATAGTATTTTTGAAAAATTTCAACGTAGAATAAAAAACTACGTTATTAACGAGGGCCGAAAGTCCCTGAAAACTTCTGTATTTATTTTAATAAATTACAGGGGTGAAAAAAAGAAACTTTTTGTTTATTATATAAGGGACTTTCGGTCCTCGGTAATAATGTAATCTTTCATTCTGCGTTTAAATTTTTCAAAAATATTTATTAGTTTTCTCAGGATTCGAACAAAATGAATGCATTTAAAAAGCATTGGAACCGAAATTTAGCGCCTATGCCCTTAAGCTGCAATCTTGGAATGCGTTTTTCGTCTTGATGACGCGCTGATGCACCCTCTTAAAGATATAATAGCTACTGAAAAACGAACATTATGGACCCTAAAGGTACGATTCCGACAACGACTGCGGACGGCAGTAACAGCTGTCACCATGACAGACGTCATTACTTTACACTATTAAGGTCCGGTTTCACCAACAACGAATAAATCAATGAATAGATATTCGTCGAATAAAATTTATTAGACGTTTAAATTTATATTTTGTTTCAATATAATTTTGATAATTTAAAGTGAAACTCGAGAATTTACTTTCTTCTAAATATTTACAGCCAGATTAACTTGCCAATTTACTGGAAGAATGAGTATTTTTTTGATAAATAAATAAAATAAGTCTTATTTGACGTTAGTAAAATGGAGAAATGTCATTTTAATGGTCGAATAACTTTAATCATAGAATAAACTACTATTTATCGTTGGTGAAACCGGCCCTTATTCGTATAATTATTAGCAACTGCCGGACAGCAGTTGCAGTCAGATGTCGGAATCAGTCTCATACAAATTTAGTACAAAGTATATAGTGACGTCACGGTGTCACGGCGACAACTGCAACTGACGTCTGCAGTCGTTGTCGGAACCGTACCTTAATTTTTTACTAAATCAAACCAGACATGTTACTCACTTCACTTACTGCATCTTCATAATATTCGTCACAGCCACACTGGTAACTAATATCCGAATCATTTTGATCGATAGCATTATCTTCTGAATGTATGTTTTGTTCTTGAATGTCAGCAAATTCAGGTATTGACATTTCCGAAGATGCTAAAGGCGGTATTGGCTGAGATGAAGTTGTTGAGGGTTTTGGGGGCAACTGAAGATTGAAGTTAATTATGTTGTTTTCTATGATAAATTTGCTCGGACGAATACCATTGATGTCTGTAAACAGTTGTATTATAAGTTCAATAACAAAATACCGTAGAATTAAGGGTTAGATGCATGAAATGGTAAAAATAAGTTAGGTAGACCGAATAATAAATGTTGAGGTCCTCAGAAAGATGAAAAAGGAAAAGGAAATCATGAATACAAATAATAAAGTTGCAATATCTCGGCCACGTTATGAGAGGGGATAAAATATGTGTTGCTACAAACCATAATGGAGGGAAAACGAAGTATTGGAAGAAGATGCATCTCCTGGCTCAACAATCTGAGAAAGTGGTATACCTACTGAATTCGCTTTGCCGAGACACAAATTGTTAAGTTGGGATGTCCACGAGCTACTTTACGCCAAGATCCCTAGGTTCGAAAATAAATAATAGAAAATAACTTTCGGTTACAGAAAATTACCCCTATGGTATGGTATAGCTAGACCCAAACCCAGACATCCAAAGTAAATGTTATCCTCCAACACCAAATTGTTCTACATGGTCCACATAATGTTCAGAAAAAAGTCGCACCATTTTGAGCGTCGGGTTTGGGGAGGAGAGGGAGGAGAAATCGGTAAATTCGTAGTTTTTTACGTTTTTCGTCATTATTTGTAAAACTATGCAGTTTAGCATGAACAACCTTCTATACAAAAATATTCTACATTAAATTTGAAATAAAAAAGGCAAAGTTACAGAGGTAGTATATTATAATTGGTCCAAATAAAGGCCTAACCCAGACATCCAAAGTAAAAGTTTTCCTCCAACACAAAATTGTTCTATATGGTCAACATATTGTTCAGTAAAAAGTTACACCAATTTGAGCGTCCGGTTTGGGGGAGATGGGGGAGAAGTCGGTAAATTAGTAGTTATTTTACGTTTTTCGTCAATATTTCTAAAACTATGCTTTAGCATAAATTATGTTCTATACACACATTTTCTACATAAAATTTAAAACAAAAAAGGTCCAATACATAATTGTTATAAAATCAACGGTTCCAGAGTTACGGAGGGTGAAAAATGGAGGTTTATGATACTTTTTATATTTTTTGGGCAATTTATAATATTATTACTGATGAAAGAAATTTTTTTGTAAATAAAATTTGCTATTTCAGTGGCCGATGGTATGTTAGTGATAAGCCCTTGAAGAAACGTCAACCTCACCACCCAAAATCATCATCAATTGTCCAAATAATATAAAAAGTATCGAAAACCTCCACTTTTCACCCTCCGTAACTCTGGAACCGTTGATTTTATAACAAATATGTATAGGACCTTTTTTGTTTTAAATTCTATGTAGAATATGTTTGTATAGAACATTGTTTACGCTAAAGGATAGCTTTAGAACTATTGACGAAAAACGTAAAAACACTAATAATTTACCGATTTCTCCCCCATCTCCCCCCCCCAAACCGGACGCTCAAAATGATGTAACTTTTTACTGAACAATATGTGGACCATATATAACAATTTGGTGTTGGAAGAAAATTTTTTACTTTGGATGTCTGTCTTAGGCGTTTTTTGGACTAATTACACTATACTACCTCCGTAACTTTGGAACCGTTCATTTTAGAAGGATTATGCATCGGACCTTTTTTATTTCAAATTTAATGTAGAACATTTTTGTATAGAAGGTTGTTCATGCTAAACTGTATAGTTTTAGAAATATTGACGAAAAACATAAAAAACTACGAATTTACCGATTTCTCCCCCTCTCCCCCCAAACCCGACGCTCAAAATGGTGTGACTTTTTTCTTAAGATTATGTGGACCATATAGAACAATTTGGTGTTGGAGGAAAACTTTCACTTTGGATGTCCGGGTTATGCAATTATTTGGATCAATTTTATCATACTACTATTAAAAAATACACAAGTGCTTAAAACAAAGTTTTTATTTCGATCTTATCCGATGGACTAACTTTAAAAAGATATACCTACATATCTACACATTCCTTAAAACTGTAAGCAATTGTTCTCTACGATATTATCTAAAAGGTTCTAAGTGGCTGCATGGCAAGCCTAGCATCCCTTTAGCTTAAAACAAAATATATGGCCCGCCGTATTTAAATCAGAGATATCTTTTAAACACGGACACTGCCATAATGACTCTACACAACTGTCTAGTGACGTCGGTCATTTCTTTTTTGGGAAATTAGGTTGCTAGACACGACTGAAAATTACTACACAACCAAACATACCCACTCACAGCCAATATTAATAGTAAAGAGACATAAATAACAAAAACCTTACGCCAATCAATAATTATTTATTTACCCCACTATAATGTATTGATAACAAATGAGAAAATTATTTATTGTACAAAATAAAAATATTTTGTAGAAATAAATTCCATAAAATTTTATGGGTTTAGTATACACTCCCACTATTTCCAATAATTCTTATTTTTTTAGTCAAAGATTAAGTTGATGTGAGGTAGGAATTTTTATGCTGTATGTTTCCTATTTCGAATGTGTCAAAGTGAATCTCGGCAGAGCGAATTCAGTATATAATTGCAGTTCCATGTTCAGAGCTGCAATCTCAAAAGTGAAAATAGCTGTGATGATTATCAACCTCCTTAGAGGAGACGGTACCTAAAGAAGAAGGATGAAATGGAAGGAATGGAAGCGAGTATGGTGTGTTGTGTGACAGAAAAAATCCAATGAAGCTGAAGGGAAAAGTCTATAAAACACCAATACGACCGGTTATGATGTACTTAACTGAATGCTGGGCAGTTAAAAAGAGAGAGGAACAGCGAATGCATGTGGCGGAAATGAGAATGCTTAATTGGATGAGTGGAGTAACAAAAAGTATAAAATTAAGAATAATTATATTAGGGGAAGTCTAGGTTGTGTGGCACCAATTAATGCCAAAATGATGGAGCATAGGTTAAGATGGTTTGGTCATGTTCAACGTCGAGACAATCAGCCACGACGAAGAATTGCTGAACATAGAGTTCCTGGAAGAAGCAGGAGAGGAAGACGCTTAGGCAGGATATGTTGGTAAAGGGGATTGATGTTGATATAACCCAAGATACAAACTTATGGAGAAATGCAATTAGGGATGATGAGAAGAGAGCATTATACTTACTTGAATTTCCTCTAACATCAATGAGAGAATCAGTAATACCATCCACATCCAGATATTGCATTTGAGTTTCGTCAATTTCTGGTATCAGACCAGGAGTGCCAGTAAACACAGGCCCATGCATTGGAACATTAGCAAATACAACACTCCTGTCATCATCCACGTTTAACACGTTCAAAGTGTTTTTTATGATGCAGTTCGTCAAAGATTTCATATCGTCCATCAAGGTTGGTTCATACTTACTGTCTGAGATAGGAATCTTCATTTTTCGCTTCTTTAGTGGGGGCAGAGCGGACGGACCTGCCACTGGGTCCATTTCTTTGAAAAACATCTTACGAATCCTTTGGTGGAGCTTAAGGACACGACCAATGGCATTTTTAGTTGACGTAAGATCACGAAACCTGTTGATGTAGAAAAATAAAATTTAATTTAAATATTTAATATAAAAAAGTTGTCTCAGAATTAAAAAGATATAATTTTTTTCGATGAAATTTGCAAATGTTTGTTATATTAGTATAAGATACGATATAAAGTTCGATAGGCACCGATCTGTTTAATGGACAAAAAATATTGGATGTTGGATTTATTATGTTAAAAATTATAAAAAAAACAAGAGGTGTCCTATCTAATAGGCGCAAAATTTCGCACCAATGTATTTTAAATGCATTCATTTTTTTCGAATCCTGAGAAAACTAATAAGTATTTTTGAAAAATTTAAACGCGGAATGAAAGATTACATTATTACCGAGGGCCGAAAGTCCCTTAGAATAACCAAAATGCTTCTTTTGAATGAGATATTTGAAATAAAAAAAATCACACTAAATTTTCTCTTTTTTTTACCCCTGTAACTTATTAAAATAAACATTACAGAAGTTTTCTGGGACTATTGGTCATCGGTAATAATGCAATCTTTCATTTTGCGTTTAAATTTTTCAAAAATAGGTACTTATGTATTAGTTTTCTCAGGATTCAACAAAAAATTAATGCATTTAAAATACAATGGTGCGAAATTTTGCGCCTACGCCCTTACCTATATTTAAAAATTTTGTATAATTGGCTAAAATTCTGAATATTTACCTATCTAATTCATTAATTGTAAAATTATCCAATTTTTCATCATCTACATTGTTTGGTACACTCGAAAATGAGTGTGTTTCAAAGTCTAGAGCTCTTTTCAAATGCAATTTGTTATCTTCGTCGGATGGTATAGGAGAACTTATTGCATCGTCAAATATGTCTGTTTCTTCTTGATATTCACAATTATTTTGGGACTCTTCAGCTACGAAAATTCAATTTTGATTTTGGAATGATAACAGATATATTTATATGAAGTGCTAAAACTAATAATCAAAGGAAAAATAGACAAGAAATCCTGGAAGACGAAGAAATTCACACATATAAATATTGTTAAATTGAATTGTTACAAGTTTAATACATTCTAAAAAATACATACCCAGTCCAGAAATTGAAATCAGGAGAGGTGTTAGGCAGGGATGTATTATGTCTCCATTACTATTTAATGTATAATATAGTGAAGCCATTTTTGAGGAAGCATTACTATCTCAAAAATTAACGGAAGATCTATTAACGACATAAGATACACAGATGACATTGTGATTATGGGAAGCTCTGCTGAATAACTCCAGTTACCACTAAACAAAACGCACGCAGTCTCTGTGAAGAATATGGACTTATGAATATAAAAAGACCAAATACATGATAATAACTAAGAAAGCAAATATACATACAAGAATACATTTAGGAAATGTACCGATATGGTAGAAAGAGTTGATAAATACAAATACCTAGGAACCTGGATTTCAGACAATAATGATCAAACAACAGAAATAAGGACTAGGATAGAAATAGCAAGAAAGGTGTGTAGAAATGAAAACAATTCTCTACAACAAAGACCTTATATTAGAACTAAGAGTAAGAGCTTTGAGATGCTACTTGTTCTCAATACTGCAATATGGATTTGAAAGCTGGACATTGAAGCAAGAACACATAAGTATGCTACATTCGTTTGAAATGTGGTATTACCATAGGGTGCTTAGAATAGCATGGGCACAGAAGAAAACGAACACGGAAGTATTGCGAGGAATGAACAAAGAATACGAAATAATACAATACAATAAAAATAAGAAAATTATAATATCTGGGACACGTAATTAGGGGACAGCAATATGAAATGCTGAGACTGATAATACAGGGAAATATAAGAGGAGAAAGGAGTATAGGAAGAAGGAGGGTGTCATGGTTGAAGAATTTAATGAACTGATTTAAATGCAGTTTAAATGAGTAGAGATAGTAATGATGATATCCAACCTCCGACTGTGAGACGGCAGAAGAAAAAATACATATTTGGACTTAACTATATTAGGTTACCTTCCTGTTGTGAACTTTCCGCTGGTACTGAATTTTTGGATACTACATTGAAGTGATTTTCCTCTTTAAGTCTAGAAGTTTCGGCTACTTTTGCTTTTACATCTGCAAATGAAAATAGATGTAGGTATAGATAGGAATGTACCCAAGAACTAAAAAAATGTTCATTCACGTACTATTGAAATTAACAAAAAAAGTTTCCAAAAAAGGAGAATTTAAATATTTTGACTCTCATATAACGAAAAATGGGACATCAGATCGAGAAATTGCCCACAGGATACAGGGTGGCTGGTTTAATTGGAATCGAATGAGCAGAGTACTATATGATCGAAAAATCGAGAAGGGCTGAAAGGAAAAATATACAAGAGTGTAATGAGACCTGCGTTTACGGTATATAAAGGAAATGCAGGAATATAAGATAAAGGTAGATGAAATGAAAATGTTAGGTAGTTGTTGGGTAAGACTGGAAGGAACAGGATCAGGAATGACTTGATTGGGGACTACAGTTCTAAGAAGGTTGAAGAGCAAAGACTGCAATGGTTAGGTGTTATTAGAACTACACAAAGCATCAAAATTAACGCACCACCTTAAAAATGGGACATTTTTGATGTCTCGTATTTCCTAATCCTGTTGTCCAATTTTAGTGATTTTTTTAGTATGTTATAGCTTTATTCTTCAAGAATATCGATGTAATAATATTATTACTAAACAGGTAAGTGTCATTGTATACCGGGTGTAACAATGATAGTGTGTTTTTTCCTCAAAGTTTGGAATACCCTGTGGAATATTCTAGCGTATATATAGAATATTGAAATTAAAACTCAACTGTAGCCTTAGGCTTTCTTAACATTTTACTTTTTGATTCATTCGCTTATGTGGGATAATAAAAAAGTTAGGTACTTTAACAACTAGCCATGTTATTCATCAATACAGTGTGTTTCTAAATAATTGCGACAAACTTTCAGGGAGAATTCTGCATGAAAAAATAATGACCGTTTGATTTATAAACATATGTCCACAAATGCTTCGTTTCCGAGATACGGGATGTTGAATTTTTCTTACAAACTGACGATTTATTTATTGCTCTAAAACTGGTCGAGATATGCAAATGAAATTTGGTAGATTTTAAGAGGTAGTTATTGCACATTTTTTGACCTACAATTAAGAATTTTATATTCACCGTTCGCGTGCATACGGGTATAAACATTTTAGATACATCTCGTATGCACGCCAATAATAAAATTATTAATTGTATGTCAAAAATGCGCAACTCTAACTACCTCTTAGTTTCAATATTTTTTGAATGCAAAAAGCATAAACACCTAACCAATCACCTAATTAAAAGAATTATAGACCAGTACATCCCACTCCCTGTTAATATTCTCTTTATTCTGTCACTGAATAAAAAGAAAATTTTTGACTGTTTGGTATCTTTCTTGTCGGATAGTAAAATATTATTGTAATTAATTATAGGTATTTGTAAAATATGTTTAAAAAAAGTTTTAAAAATAAAAAAAATATTAAAAAAATAAAAAAATTAAAAAAATAAATAAATAAAAACATGAAACAAAAAAAAATAAATAAAAAAAATAAATAAAAAAAATTAATAATAAAAAAAAATAAATAAAAATTAAAGAAAAAATCACTAAGAGGATTTAAACCTCCGCGGGGTTGAACCGGGTTGACATCCTATCGTAGTGACAAAAAAAAAACATAACAAAAAAAAAACCAAAATAAAATACAAAAAATAATGCATTTATTTTACTATTAATATTAATATTTTTATTTGTAAAATGTACACACTATGTGTTCTTGATAAACATTAAGTAGTATAATATATTTATATTTTTTAACATAGTATGTACATTAGCTGTAATGAGTAGGTAAATAAGAAGTAAAAAATTGTAATAATACTATAATAACCAAGTTTCACTAATTGGCAACATCTTTAATACATTTACTTTTGATTGAGACTGGCTGAATGACCATAGTCCAAGCCAAAAAACAAAGAAAAAAAAACTACCTCTTAAAATCTACCAAATTTCATTTGCATATCTCAACCGGTTTTAGAGCAATAAATAAATCGTCAGTTTGTAAGAAAAAATTCAACATCCCGTATCTCGGAAACGAAGCATTTGTGGACATATGTTTATAAATCAAACGGTAATTATTTTTTCATGCAGAATTACCACTGAAAGTTTGTCACACTTATTTAGAAACACCCTGTATTGATGAATAACATGGTTAGTTGTTAAAGTACCTAACTTTTTTATTATCCCACATAAGCGAATGAATCAAAAAGCAAAATGTTAAGAAAGCCTAAGGCTACAGTTGAGTGTTAATTTCAATATCTTATATACGCTAGAATATTCCACAGGGTGTTCCAAACTTTTAGGAAAAAACACACTATCATTGTTACACCCAGTATACAATGACACTTACCTATTTAGCAATAATATTATTACATCGATATTCTTGAAGAACATAATATATTAAAAAAATCACTAAAATCGGACAACAGGTTTAGGAAATATGAGACATTAAAAATGTCCCATTTTTAAGGTGGTGCGTTAATTTTGATGTTTAGTGTATTTGGGACGAAGGATAGAGCTGCAGAGGACAATAAGTCAGAAATATTTAGGTGAAGGAGACACGGTGGACAGAAATGAGTGGCGAAGAAAGGTTAGGAACAGCGTACCTATGTATTAGGTTACCTTGCAGTTGTTGGTGACTTTCTTCTGGTACCACATTGTTGGTTAGCACATCTGAGTGATTTTCCTCTTTAAGTCCAGAAGTTTCGCCTAATTTTGCCTTTACATCTGTAAATAAAAATAGATGTAGAAAAAAAGAACCAATACCAATCAACTGGACTGGATTGATCACTGGAATAGTACATTCCAGTGCTGATTTATATTATTCCAGTGGCAGTCCAACACTCAACTGGAATAATGTGAACCGAGTATAATATCCACTGGAGTAATGTGAATCTGCACTGGAATGTGCCATTCTAGCGATCAATCCAGTCCAGTTGACTGGAATGATGGTCTATTTTTCATTCCAGCTTGTCCATTCTAACGCCACTGGAATAGTATGAACGGCCAATCCAGAGCTGATTATTAATTGCATTGTCACTATAATGTTACCGACCTTACAGCTTTTGAATGACTGGAATAATGTGGACGGTATGATTCAATCCAGCACTGTACTGGATTACTAGACTGGAATAATGTAAGTAAGGTTAGGTTATTTCACAATAATAATAACAATGTTTAGTGCTTATTTTTTATTCGTTGCCGTTAGAAGGCGATATTGAATAGTGAGGCGTAATGTCGGGTTTCACGTAGCAGGGAGGTGGCTTTAACAACACCCCATGGTCGATATATTCCGCCAAAAGCTTCTTAAGGTGTTTATTCCTCTTTCTTAACTTTAATACTTCTTCGCTAGTAGCTTTTCGCGCTTTTAAGACGCTGATGTATTTCATAAGGCCTTCGCGAAGACCGTCCCATACTCGAGTGTTATCTTCGTTGTAAACGTTTTTCAGTTCTTTCCAGTACTTCTGTATATCTTTTTCATCTAGTAGTCTTGATATTGTGTGTCTTTTTCGTTCTAATCTTTCACCTACAGTTGGACTGGAGCCATTCTAAAAACATATGGTTAGCATTAATAATCGTTGAAAGTGAGAAAGACCTGCAAGTGCAGACGCTTCTAAACACAATAGCTTGGTTTAACAATAAATATAAACAAAACAAAAACCATGGTTATCAGTAAGAGGGGTAAAGTCATAACAAGGATCCAGATAAAAATGAAGGTATCAAACAAATGGACACAATACAATACTTAGGAGTCTGGATTACGGAAGATCTAAATGCGAAATCAGAAATTCGTTCAAGAATAGAGCAATCGAGAGCAGCCTTTTTGAAGATGAGTTAATTTCTGAGTAAAGATTCAGACAACCAAACATGCGAACTACGAAGAAGAATAAACCTAGCATGGGCAGCCTACAGAAAACTCAAAGACATTGACCAATGTGTGTTGCCTGTGATGACTTATGGTGCCGCAACTTTGACATTTACAGCTACAACTTGTAAAACGCTGCAAATAACTTAGAGGAAAATGGAAAGGTCAATGCTGAGTATATCGCTTCCTGACCGAGTTAGAAATGAAGACTTAAGACGAAGAACAGGAGTTACCGATGTAATTTCCCAAATTGCCACCCTGAAATGGAACTGGGCTGGACACGTCGCCCGAATCAGTGATCGGAGGTGAACGAAGAGATTACTTGAGTGGAGGCCGAGATTAGATAAAAGAAGTAGAGGAAGACCACCTACTCGTTGGACTGACGATCTCAAGAAAATGTCAAGAAATTGGATGCAAAGTGCTCAAAATAGAGCACAATGGACAAAATGAGGGAGACCTATGTCCAGCAGTGGACGAAAAAGGGGATGATGATGATGATGAAAGATTCAATCTACAAATCCGATATCGGAAATCGGAAGGTAAAATGTTATATCCACTAATCCAGCGGTTCTCAATCTATGGTACATGTACCACTGGTGGTACCTATCATTATTTACGGTGGTACACAAAACCCAAAAAAAATTAAAATAGTAGTATTTAGTAAGTCTTGATAATACAATCTAAAAGTATAGCTGGTACCAAAAATAATAAAAGGAACTGTAGGTGGTACATGATTCAAAAATATTGAAAACCGCTGCACTAATCCACTCTATTCTTCTAAGGTGCCGAAGCATGGACTGTAGGTACATAGGCCATAGGTACATAATTCGCAAATATTTTACAGCTATCCCTACTTTTCCTGTCTTTACACCGCAAATTACGTGTAGTAAAATTCACACTGGTATGGATATGTAAACATTACTAGAATGTCATTCTACTTGAAAATATCATCATTAACTTAAAGAGATGGCTTTTGAATGTTCTTAGATAACTGTTATTTGTATAATTGCAAATTATTAATTCAGTTAATAAATGTAATAATTTTTTCACTAACTATGTATTCAGTTTTTGTAATAATTTATATGTACAACAAAAACTAATACTCAATCGAGAAAAGAGGAAAAGTGTTAAAGTGATTTTTTTATAATATATTGTTACTATGGAACGCTTACAAGTTTGAACGTCTTTAACAACAAAATACTTGGATCACAGAATATATTATCTTGATGTATTCTCTGCTTGGATCTTCCACAAATAATACACAATAAATAACTTTTTATTAATTTCACGTCTTAAATCAATTATTTATCAAATACACTATACAGTGCGTCCATAAAGTAAAGCATAAATTCATTATTTCGTAAACCGGAGACTTTAAGGAAAAATCCAGAAACAAGTCGATTTTTATTTTTAAATTACGATTTTTTGGCGTACATATCATACATATTAGTGACGTCATCCATCTGGGCGTGATGACGTAATCGATGATTTTTTAAATGAGAACAGGGGTCATGTAATAGCTAATTTGAAAGGGTATGTAATTCTCTATTCAATAATATAAACAATATAACTATTTATACAGGGTGTCCAAAAAATGTTTTTTTTTAAATTAAATTAATTGGTACAAAAAGATGAATGTACGTAATTTGTTTAATTCTAAATATATTTTATTGGTGCCAGAAAACATAAAAATGATTTATTTAAAAAATAAACATTGATTTTCGCTTAAGTGTAATGTTAAACTTCCAAGAGGCAGGTGGGTGGCAGCTCTAACATTGAATTTAAGCGAAAAGCAATATTTATTATTTGTCAAATAAACATGTATTCCTGTTTTCTGACAAAAGTACAATAGACCAGGACGCATCTGTAAAAATATTAGTACATTTGGACTTTGAGAGGTGACTCAAATTTTTTTGCAGAAATTGCTTGAAAATAAATCAAGTAATAATATTTGAGTTATCCTCCCTCTCAAAAAGGTCCGGAACATTGTTTAAATAATCAAAATGTCAAAAAATTAAGGAAAAATTCGAATTTTTTCTTGGTTTTTTGATTATAACTTTAAAAGTATTCATTCCCGAGAAAAGTTGTACTATCATAAAAGTTGCGTAACTAAATTTACTATAATATAGATTTGACTAAAGATTTAAAAAATAGTCACCCTTGTTGCAAAATAGCAATAATTGTGAAAAAAACATACAAAAACAAGTATTCGCATTTTACGTTTTTCTACCATTTATGCTACACTTAGGACCTTCATATTTCACCCTAAAAAACTGTATGATACAATAAAACAATATTGTAAATTTCATTAAGATCGGTTCAACAGATTTTGCAAAATAAATTTTGCAATCCAGCTTTCGTAAAAAAAATTCATTTGTTCAAAATGTTACAGGACTAAAAATAAAGCAGATAGCAAGTTGAAATTTTTTTTTTCGTAAAGAAGTGTACTGTACTTTTCACCGCCAATTTTGCAAAATTAAAATCGATTAACACCACGGCGTCAGGAATTTTTTTAAATAAACATTAATTATTAGTGCTACGCGCAGGACAGCGGATAGTTTGCTCTGATTGGGCATTCCAATGACCTTTGATAAAGATTGATACATTTTAATTTTTATTACATTTCGATATATATAAATAAATTTGTTTATTGCAAAATAAAAACACATACTCTATCCTTTGAAATAACACTTTTATTAGCAAAAACTTTCTTTGTTCATATATTTTGACTTAAATAATAAAAGTATATTATTTTTAAACATATGCAATTTTTTAAACAATATTTCACAAACAATTATAAAATTAGTTTTATTTTTGTGGAATTAAAATAATAAAATACAACAAAATATAGAGTAAGAAAATAATATATTAGATAAAGATTGGAAGAAATTTTTGTTGGAAATCAACTTGTGTGAATCGAACACCGCTGTCCTGCGCGTGGCACCAAAAATTATTGTTTATTTCAAAAATTTTCTGACGCCGTGGTAATTAATCGATTTTAATTTTGAAAATTGCAAATGAAAGGTACAGTACACTTCTATAAGCAAAAAACATTTCAACTTGCTATCTGCTTTATTTTCAGTCCTGTAAGATTTTGAAAAAATGAATTTTTTTTGCGAAAGCTGGATTGCAAAATTTATTTTGCAAAATCTATTAAACCGATCTTAATGAAATTTACAGTATTGTTTTATTGTATCATAAAGTTTTTCTGAATGAAATATGAAGGCCCTAAGTGTAGCATAAATGGTTAAAAAACGTAAAATGCAAATACTGGTTTTTGTATGGTATTTTCGCTATTATTGCTATTTTGCAACTAGGGTAACTATTTTTTAAATTATTAACCAATTCTATATTATAGGAAATTTAATTACGCAACTTTTATGTCAGTACAACTTTTCTCGGAAATGAATACTTTTAAAGTTATAATCAAAAAACCAAGAAAAAAATCGAATTTTTCCTTCAATTTTTGACATTTTGATTATTTAAACAATGTTCCGGACCTTTTTGAGAGGGAGGATAACTCAAATATTATTATTTGATTTATTTTCAAGCAATTTCTGCAAAAAAATTTGAGTCACCTCTCAACGTCCATCTCAAAACAGATGCGCCCTAGACTACAACGAATTTTGAATTAAATAAGTTACATACATTCTTCTTTTTGTCTCAATTAATTTAATTAAAAAATTTTTTTTGGACACTCTGTATAAATAATTATGTTATTGTTCGTATTAGTAAATAGAGAATTAAATACCCTTTCAAATGAGCTATCACATGACCCCTATTCTCATTTAAAAAAATCATCGATTACGTTATCAAGCCCAGATGGATGACGTCACTAGTAAGATATATATGCCAAAAAAATGTAATTTAAAAATAAAAATGAATTTATGCGTTACTTTATGGACGCACTGTATATCAATATTATATAATCAAGAATTCAAAATATTCCCGATGCCATGTCAAATATTTAAAATTGTCACTGATTGTCAATATCTGACTGACAATATGCTGACAATATTCTATTCGACTGAGTGCGTTGTAAGACAAAGATAGATTTGGAAAATATTACCACGGACATTGTGTTCTTTTTTTCGAATCCTGAAAAAACTAATATATACTTTTAAAAAAATTTAAACGCAGAATGAAAGACTAAATTACTACCGAGGGCCGTAAGTCCCTTAGAATAAATAAAAAGTTTATTTTGAATGATATGTTTGAAATTAAAAATCACACTAAATTTTCTCTTAGTTTTTCACTTCCCCAACTTATTAAAATAAACATTATAGAAGTTCTCAGGGACTTTCGGCCCTCACTAATAACGTAATCTTTCATTCTGCGTTTAAATTTTTGAAAAATACTTATTAGTTTTCTCAGGATTAGAAAAAAATGAATCCCCATTTCAATAGCATTGCAGCCGAAAATACGTACCCATCCTCTTAATGTTAATTTAATGAGAAAGTTTCAAGCTTTTGAAATGTGTGAATACCACGGACCGATCATATTACGAACGAAATGGTGTTACACAGAATGGAAAGAGACAACTTCTGACCTCCATTAAAAGGAGGAAAACATCGTATTTGGGCCACATACTTAGAAACGATAAGTACGAGTTGTTACAGCTGATTATGAAGGGTAAAATCGAATGAAAAGGGGTCCTGGTAGACGACAAATATCCTGGCTGAAAAACATTCGCGACTGGACCGGGTTAATCACACAGACCCTTTTCAGAAAAGCAGAAGGTAGAGACGAATTTGCAATTTGGAGTTGGTTATAGCCAACCTTCACTCGTGGAGTCGGCACACTAGAAGAAGAAGGAAGCATTAATAAGCAGGCAATGCCTCAAAGACAAAGCGGATTACATCCCCCAAATATTACATCTCAAATTTAAATATCTAGGCATCACACTATGCAGCTACGGAAAGCTCGAAACAGAAGTGGAAGATCAGGTGAATAAAGCAAACAGAGCCGCAGGTTGTCTGAATGAAATAATATGGAGAAATAAAAACATCGGAAAAGAAGTGAAAGGCAGAATTTACAAAACAGTCATCAGACCAATAATGACATACGCGGCAGAAACACGACCTATACAGAAAGGACAAAAATAATGCTAGAAACAGCAGAGATGAAAACATTGCGAAAAATCGATGGTAAGACGCTATGGGATAGAGCTAGAAGTGCAGATATACGAAGGAGATGCAAGGTGGACAATATTAATAACTGGGTGAAAAGCAGAAGAGTAGAATGGAACGACCACATAAGCCAAATGACAACAAATAGAGTAGTAAGGACGGCGAGAGACGGTTCCCCAATAGGAAGACGATCAGTGGGAAGACCACGAAAAAGATGGAATGACAACTTACTGGAGGCACATTGAAAAACAGACAGAGTAATGTCTATATAAAAAGAAGAAGAAGAAGAAATTTAAGATTTGCTTATTCTCCTATGACAAATTAAGTTCAAAAGCATTCGAGTTAATAATACACCTGGTGACACTTATTAAAAATTCCTACCATTCCAATATCCTATTCTATCCAACTGTATTTAGTCCAAGCAATAAAGCACTGAACCTCCAAAAAAAAAAACGACAAGACGGATCTTAATAATTCTTTTTGCATTCGATTCGTGAATGCGCCAGGAAACTTTGTGAACCGGAGCCATGATATAATATTGAAAATCTGCATACAAAAAATGCATTCTTAAAGTGCATCTCAAACAGACAATAAAAAAAATTCAGAACTCGTCAATTGTCGGCGGAAATGAGTTCAATTTTGTTACTCGGGGCGTTTTTGGGGTCGCTGAAAACGAATATGACGTCAAAAGTGATCTCCGGAGTACCTGGTGCCCAGGGTACCTACTGTTTACCTCGTCTTGTGGGGTTTTCGACAAATTCATTAAATAATTACTCTAAATTCATTACTCGGGGGTTTTTTGGTCGCTAACGACGAATATGACATCGCAAGTGATTTTCGGGGTACCTGGTGCCCAGGGTACCTACTGTTTACCTCGTCTTGTGGAGTTTTTGCCAAAAAAATTATTAAAAAATTAGTCAAAAATAATTACTCGGGGGTTTTTGCGGTGCTAACGACGAATATGACATCAGAAGTGATCTCCGGAATACCTGGTGCTCAGGGTATATACTTCTTCTGGAGTTTTCGACAAATTCATTAAAAAATTAGCCAAAAATCATTACTTGGGGATTTTTGGGTCGCTGACGACGAATATGAATGACATCGGAAGTGATCTAAGGAGTACCTGGTACCCAGGGTACCTACTGTTTACCTCGTTTTCTGGAGTTTTTGGCAAATTCATTAAAAAATTAGTCAAAATTCATTACTCGGGGTGTTTTTGGAGTCTCTGACGACGAATATGAGATCGGAAATTATTTCCGGACTACCTGGTACCTACTGTTTGTCTCTTGACTAATTTTTTAATGCATTTGCCGAAAACTCCAGAAGACGAGGTAAACAGTAGGTACCCTGGGCACCAGGTATTCCGGAGATCATTTCCAATGTCATTTTCGTCGAAAGAGACCCCAAAAACCCCCCGAGTAATGAATTTTGACTTACTTTTTTAATAAATTTGCCGAAAACTCCAGCAAACGAGGTAAACAGTAGGTTTCAGGTACTCCGTAGATCCCTTCCGATGTCATATTCGTCGTCAGTGGCACAAAAACCCCGAGTAATAATTTTTGACTGTTTTAATAATTTTTTTGTCGAAAACTCCACAAGACGAGGTAAACAGTCGGTACCCTGGGCACCAGGTACTCCGAAAATCACTTGCGATGTCATATTCGTCGTTAGCGACCAAAAAACCCCCGAGTAATGATTTTGGACTAATTCTTTAATGAATTTGTCGAAAACCCCACAAGACGAGGTAAACAGTAGGTACCCTGGGCACCAGGTACTCCGGAGATCACTTTGGACGTCATATTCGTTTTCAGCGACCCCAAAAACCCCCCGAGTAACAAAATTGAACTCATTTCCGCCGACAATTGACGAGTTCTGAATTTTTTTTTGTCTGTTTGAGATGCACTTTAAGAATGCATTTTTTGTACGCAGTTTTTCAATATTATATCATGGCTCGGGGTCACAAAGTTTCCTGGCGCATTCACGAATCGAATGCAAAAAGAATTATTAAGATCCGTCTTGTCGTTTTTTTTTTCGGAGGTAAGGCCGATTTTAGTGCTTTATTGCATCGCCTAATTCTATTTTAAGTCGGATTTATCTTAGGACGGGGACGTGGATGACACGGCTGTCTTATGAGGCACGTTAAAGTATCGTCTGATATGAAAAGCACGGGGTAGTTTATCGCACAACGGAACGGGGCGACACCGCGGACGTGCGCCGTCGATTGTTCTACGGTACGTGCCGTCCATATCCCGTGGTAAGATAAATTGGGCTTTATTCTATTCTACTCTATTCTCTATAATTTAAAATATCTTACCTGTTTATAATAATTAGAAACAAAATCTTTCAGGGCCGAAATAACGTATACTGTGCTCATTACGAGTGGATGACTCTTTTGGCATAAAATCTGTTTAACACTTTCTTTTTGTCGTGCCCTTTTTCGAGAAGATTTTTTTACGTCTGCATCTTTTTGTGGATCATAACAAGAGAATTCGTCATCATCATAACCAGAGAATTCCTTGAATTCTAATTTAAGAGATCTGTCATCTTCAAAAGTCGACTCATGTTTCACTACCTAAACAAATAAGACAAACGTACGAATATATTTGATATAATAATGTTACTTTAAGTTTAGGTAGTAACATTTTTGTTGACTTTGAAAAAGCCTTTGACAGTGTTGAGCACTGGGCTATAAAAAGCTCACTACATAGTAGCGGAATAGACTACCGATACACAGAATTAATAGACAACATCTACAGAAATGCTACAACCAGAATAAAACTGAATGAATATACAAACTCTATAGCGATAAAAAGAGGAATAAGATAGGGTGACACCATATCACCAAAGCTATTCAATCAGGAATTAGAAGACGTATGCAAGAAATTCTTCTTCTTTGTGTGCAGTGCTTGTTTTCAAGAGTTGGTTATCGTCGTATTAACAAGCTGATGAAATGTTTCTCGGTCGGCTGCTATATGAAACAATTCCTCGAACGTCACAAAATTGAGAGGGGCTTATTTTTGACTCCAAACAATTTTGTTTATAATGTTTGAATTTTTAATTTATTGTTTACGTGGTTTGTGTGACAAAATAAGACTTTTCATTTAGGTATTTAGTCAGTGGCGGCTCGTGGCTTTAGAGAAAGGATCGGCAAGGTTTTGTCCCCTCAGATAGGTATACCATCTAGTTAAAAGGCTTCAATTTCATACGAGATTTTTGGTTTTTTTTTTATTTTTTTTTTATTTTTTTTTGTTTTTTCCTATAAATTTAGCACCTTAACTTGTTTATAAATTAAGTCTATTTAGTCTATGTTGTTTCGAAGTAGCAAAATGGGTTATACATAACGTCATTGTAAAATTTATTATTGCTTTGGAGAGATTTTAAAAGTTTTTTTTCTATTGACGTTTGAAATTTGAGACAAGTTTGACATTCTCTTTTGTTTCATGGTGTTTCGACAATACATTTTGACTCTTTTGAGACAAGAGAAATCCCGTTCATTTGAGGCAGAATTTGCCCACATTTGAGAACAATAATTTATTAATTTCGGGAACAGTTTGTTGTACCTAATGAATTGCAGTATAATAAAATTATATACATATTTTGTAACTTATCCCATCTTCCGAAAATATTTGGATCAGCATATAAACCTGTTAATCCATTTTCATATTTTATTTGATTAAAGAATGATGGATAATTTTTAATGAATTTGTCTAATAGATATTTTGAAAATTTTTTGGCGTAACTTTTAAATTTTGAATCGTCAAAGAGGTCAATGACTTATAACAGTGAGTAAATAATAGTTTTGTCTGGTGCAATAGTTTTAACTTTTTGCCATTTTTTACTGATAGTCATAAATTTGCCTTACCAATTTACTTTTGATATAAAAAATTTTTAATATGTCCTTTAAAATGCCAAAAATATATTCTGTCTTATGGCTTCTACTCACGTCTGAAAACCTAAAAACCTCTCATAAATATTAGACGTAACGCGTATCGAAGAACAATAATTGATACTTGTGAATGACATGTTACCTCTAGCAGTAGTTTTGTCTACTTCTACCGAAAAGCATCAAAATGTAACTACTAATTGATTCTTTCATTCTGTGCTGTTTTAGGTACGCCGTTAAATACCTTCTAGTCAGAAAGTAAATAAGAAAATTTGTTAATAAATTTTATTTGTTCTCTATAATTAACTTGATGTAACGAATCTTCCGATTCATCCTGTCCCCTAAATGGTAATTCCTAACAACTTAAAAAAATTACAATATCAATCATTAAACGACGTAAAACTACCTACTTACCTATTTCATAATTTTATCCCGGGCGCGCTTAGGTACGTGCCTTGCTACCGTTTGCAGATCACCGCTCGGCAGATTGGTTTCTGCCGTACTTGCCATTCAAATAAATACGAGAAATGTATAATTGGTTGCTTATCGGCTAATATTCCATAGCTTCTTATTACAAGCAAATCTTCAATCTGGGGACGGCTTGCCGAAAACACACAATCGCAATCGGGTGCATGGCTATAGGATCATTTTTGAAAAGTCTCTTACGCACAGGGATCACTTAACGTATAGGATCGATCGAATTCTTTTAAAAACAATGAATAAAATTTAGTCTGTATTATCTCACAGATATTTTTTTTATTTCACATAAACGAATATCATCAACTCTGATTAAATTAAATATTTAAAAAAATCTATAATTTGTCCATAAATGTGTGGGTCGGCACTGCCGACACTGACCAGCCGCCACTGTATTTAGTTAAAGAAACGTGTCAATTAAGAGATTTTTATTCGTTTTTGCCCAGGTGAGTTAATTTAATGCAATGATTAGAACGTAAACAGTTTTGAGGTTATGTTTTATGTCAACCACTAAGAAATAAAAACCACCTGAGCAAAAACGAATAAAAATCTCTTAATTAACATGTTTCTTTTACTGAATACCCAAGGAAAAGTCTTATTTTGTCACACAAACCACGTAAACAATAAATAAAAAATTCCTTACGACCATTTAACGTTACAAACAAAATTGTTTGGAGTCAATATAAGCTCCTCCCAATTTTGTGACATTTGTGACGTCAGACTTAAGCTGTCCATTGTTTTATTCCAACCCAGTGTTTTACTTCGATCTTGCTCTGAATGATCAACCGGAGTAATAAGCGATATTTAGGTCCTCTCATTATATGACGCTTCTAATTTGTTAAGATTCTTCACTTTTGTTGTCGAAGTTTCACATCTATAGAACAAAACGGACCAGACGTAGCACTTCAATAATCTTAGACGTGTGGTCAATGAAAGACTTCTACTGCACAATACAGAACGCCAGCTAATAAAGCTTTTTCGTGCAAGTTCTATTCTGGTCGAAATTTCCTCACCACTTTCACCCCTGCAGTCAATCCAGCTACCCAGATATCTAAAGTGTTCCACCCTTTCCAGGATTTTGTTATCCTGGAAGACAGCCTGATGTATACGGCTGGCAACACCGCCTTACACATCACCTCTCTCTCTCTCTCTCTTACCCCACCAGTTTCGCCTCGCTGATGATGTTGATGTGGAAGACAGTGTTGTCAGATTTCTCCCAGCAAAAATTATTATTTAACCTACCTGGGCAACTATATCATCTACAAAGGATCCACGTTGATGTACTGCAACGCATGCTTCTTCTAGTTCAGTTATGGAACTGGTGGGTTCCATATCCGTTTGACCATTTAAAGTGGAAACACCAGTTAAAGTTGAATAACGGCGACTCAGCATTGACGTTGATAAAAGTGAAGCTACAAAATTGTTGCTACGATCAGATTAAGTGGAGATTGTGTCAACCTAATCAGCTATATCTATATTGACATTTTTAATTATAAATATTCATTGTTCATGAATATTACTCTCTTATGGATATACAGGGTGATTGATTAGTAGGGTAAAGCTCAATAGCTCCGCTATAGTAATAGATAGCAATAAAAGTTAATAACAAAAAGCCACCTTTGAGCTTCACATTACAATATTAGTTAGAATGTTACAGGGTGGTCGATAACACAGTGGCAGACCTAACTTATGTTTTTTTAAATGGAACACCCTATATTTTATTTTATATTCGAAATCCTGTTATCTTCTCCATCACAAAAATATAAAGGTTTGTAATGTTATACAGGATATTTACAAAGTTATAACCAATTTTGTATGAAAATCGTAACAAGTTCAACTCCCTGTATAAATAAAAATAAGCACAACAGCAATGGTTTATTAATGCCATATTTTTTTATATCAAATACAGGGTGAGTCAAAACGCAAGTACATTAGTTTCTCAGTAATGTTAAATGGAACACCCTGTATTTTATATCATTATTGAAAAGTAACATTAACGTACTTTAATTTTTATATAACATGCCCTATGCCCAAATTTATTAGTTTTCGAGATATTTTCATTTTTCAGAGCAAATTATTTTAGGTGTTTAAATTTATCTAAATTTTAAGTAAGCGATGACTGAATTGACAATTGAAGATTACCGATTATCAATCCGGTAATCAATGTAACACTGTGGCAAATAAAGAAATAAAAATAATTTATTAGTAATACATTTTACAAACAAAAACACAACCACTACATGCAACATTTTTGAAACAATTAAAAACTATCTTTTTATGTAAATGCAACAAATAAACAAAGAAAATTAGTAATAAATTTTACAAAAAAACACACAAACACAAAATACAATATTTTGTGAAGACAATTAAACACTACTTTTGTATGTAAATGTAACGATGTAACAAATAAAGAACGAAACATAATTTATCAGTAATACATTTTGCAAAAAAACATGTTTGAAAAAATTAGAAGCTACTTTTAATAAAATATTTTTAATATTTAATTACATAAGGTGTTCAAAATTATCTCCTAACACATTTATGTACGCCTAAAAACGATCATTGAATGAGCTACTTACTCTACGGGTCATTTGTAAATTAACACATCGAAATACACTTTGTATTCTATTTTTCATCTCATCCCTTGTTGTTGGAGGTATTTTATAAACTTCATTATTAACGTAACCCCAAAAAAATCAGTCCAGTTAATTAAATTCTGGTGATTTGGGTGGCCACGCTACTGGTCCATTGAAAAATGAAAATATCTCGAAAACTAATAAATTTAGACATAGGGAATGTTATCTAAAAATTAAAGTACGGTAATGGTACTTTTCAATAGTGATATAAAATACAGGGTGTTCCATTTAAAATTACTGAGAAAATAATGTACTTGCGTTTTGACTCACCCTGTATTTGATATAAAGAAAATTAGTAATATCGACCATTCTTGAAAATTTTCACAATACGTTAAAAAATATGGCATTAATAAACCATTGTTGTTTTGCTTATTTTTATTTATACAGGGAGTTGAACTTGTTACGATTTTCATATAAAATTAGTTATAACTATGTAAATACCCTGTATAACATAACAAACCTTTATATTTTTGTGATGGAGAACTTAACAGGATTTCGAATTTAAAATAAAATATAGGGTGTTCAATTTGAAAAACATAAGTTTGGTCTGCCACAAGTTATCGAACACCCTGTAAAATTCTAACTAATTTTGTAATGTGAAGCTCAAAGGTGGCTAAAATTTTTGTTATTAACTTTTATTGCTATCTATTACTATAGCGGAGCTATTGAGCTTTACCCTACTAATCAATGACCCTGTATAATAATTAGAGGAGAAGGTTCTAAAATTGACCCATTTTGTTTTTTCCAAATATCTTTTTTCTCTTTCATGATAATTATGTGAAATGGGACATACAGTTACATTCAACATTGATCGATAATACCTGAATAGTTATTTATTTAAAAAGCTTTGGAAAAAAAAAACAAATATTTTTTTTGGAACTTGTCAGAATGACACATTTTTAGCACGTTCCACAATTAAAGATTCAGTGTTCCAGTGTTCTCATCATCAAAGTTTGTCCGACTCGACACCGTTAAGCTATTAATAGTCTTGTATTTGGTACGCAGGATCCAGGACTATTAACCACAGAGCTCATATTACAACCTCCTCCTCTACAGATTAGTAAAGATAATATTGTATAAATACTAACTACGAGACCCTGTATCCACGCAGACGGTGCAGTGACAATACGGCAAAAAGAATTCTACCATAAGGTCTATATCTTGTTGTCGTTTGATATCCAAAGCAATAAATACATTGTTCAACGTCACCAAGTTTTGCTCCTTATCTTCGTACGTTTTTATCAACATTTTCAGACATTTTTCCGTCAAAAATCCGCTTTTCGTTGACAGCTTGTTTAAAATATGCTTGGCCAAATTGTTGTAAGTGGGATTCTTCGATTCAACATCGCTATCGGCAATCGACAGATTCTACAAAGAGAATACTTAAAATTATTGAGTATAAATAAACTTATAGACAAAAATACTGCATATTTCATTTTAGGCAAATCGGCAAGATGAACGGGAATATACTAAAATAAAATAATAGAATAAAATAATCTTTATATTACACTAAGCATCAAAATTAACGCACCACCTTAAAAATGGGACATTTTTGATGTCTCGTATTTCCTAAACCTGTTGTCCGATTTTAGTGATTTTTTATTATATTATAGCTTTATTCTTTAAGAATATCGATGTAATAATATTGTTGCAAAACAGATAAGTGTCATTGTATACTGGATGATAGTGTGTTCTTTCCTCAAAGTTTGGAACACTGTGGAATATTCTAGCGTATATAAAATATTGAAATTAAAACTCAACTAGTAGTCTTAGGCTTTCCTAATATTCTGCTTTTTGATTCACTCGCTATGTTGGATAATAAAAAAGTTAGGTACTTTAACAACTAGCAACGTTCTTCATCAATACAGGGTGTTTCTAAATAAGTGCGACAAACTTTAAGGAGTAATTCTGCATGAAAAAATAATGACCGTTTGCTTTATAAACATATGTCCGCAAATGCTTGGTTTCCGAGATACGGGATGTTGAATTTTTTCTTACAAACTGACGATTTATTAATTGCTCTAAAACGGGTTGAGATATGCAAATGAAATTCAGTAGGTTTTAAGAGGTAGTTATTGCGCGTTTTTTGACATACAATTAAGAATTTTATATTCACCATTGGCGTGCATACGGGTCATATTACCCGTACCTCTTCAAACCTACCAAATTTCATTTGCATATCTCAACCGGTTTTAGAGCAATAAATAAATCATCAGTTTGTAATGACTACGTTTGGTTAATCCATTGCATTACTTCATTATGTCTTCCAAGCATATATTAAATAATATTCGTAAAAGTTTGCAACCTTGTCGAACACCTCTTTGTATTTCTATTTCTTCTGATGTTATGTCTTCTATTATCACTACTGGTTTTTGGCCATAGTATAAGTTTAAAATTAGGTGTTTTTGCTTACCGTAAGTTTTGAACTTTCTATACACACTATTGTAAACAGAATTTGTGGATTTTGTCTCAAAACTGCATGTCTGGCTTTCATATCTTCATTGACTTTGATCAAGTTGTTTTATCTTATCGAGTAGTGTCCAGCAAAAAATAATAACAAATTTGATGTTAGGCCAGGATCTTAAAACAGTTTATTCCTAATTTATGTCCTGCATATAAGCAAGTCTGATCAGAATGTCGGATTGTGCCAAGTGTAAAACGTATAAAAAAGACTCTCATTTAATTGGCTGTGAAGGACCCTGTGGTCGCTGGTTTCATGGACCTTGTGCTAATTTATCGGACTCTGAATTCCGATTTCTCTCCAAGAAAGACAATGTCTTTTTCTTGTGTGATTTCTGCAATGGTAATTGTGAAGTAGTTGAGAAGTCTGTCGCTGCTGTTATGACGCAATTAAACAGTTTTCCAGATCTAATGGCAAAGAAGATCGATGTGATGTTTAAATCATTCAAAGACGAGATGCTAAAAATGTTAAAAGATCAAATTCATGATGTCCCAAGACCTTCGTGCAGCTCGCCTGAATTGTCATTTGCGAAAGTAGTCCAGAAAGCTCCTACTGTGCTAATTACACCCAAAGATCCAAAACAATCTTCTTCTTCTACCAAATCCGAGTTAATCCGTAAAATTGATCCTATTAAAGAAAATATCCAGGTTACACAAGTAAAAGAAATCAACAAAGGCGGTATAGCGATCCGTTGTGGTAACGATTCGAAATTTCAAGATTTAATGAACTCTACAATGAACAATAAATATAATATTAAAGTAATTTCTCCTCTTAATCCTCGTGTACGTATTGTCGGTATTTCTGAAAATTTAGATAAAGTTATCCTGTTAAATATGCTTAAAAAGCAAAATCATAGCGTGCTATCAAGTGACTGCGTTTGTGATGTAATATCGGTCAGTCCCTTAAAGAAAAATCAAAATGTATTTCAAGCTATACTTCAAGTAGATCTGGCTACCTATCATCGTCTTTTAAATTATGAGCATGTTGTTGTGGGTTATGATTATTGTAGAGTATATGATGCTGTGGAGGTTAGGCGATGTTTCAAATGCTGCGGTTTTCATCACTTCGCAAATAATTGTCAAGCAAATCAAGTAGTCTGTCCAAAATGTTCTTTAAGTCATCAAGTCTCTGAATGTAAGTCTACTGCTTTAAAATGTATAAACTGTGTTAATTATAACAAACGTGATGGAGTTCAGACGATTAATACTGACCATGCAACATGGGATAAATCCTCATGTTATGTATTCAAGCATACGCTGGACTCATTTAAGGCTAATATACTTGACATTAAATAGCAACCACAGAAACAATTTATTAAGCCCCAGGTGAAGAATAATGGAAGCCCAAAACTAAATATTGAAGTATATTACCAAAACTGTCGCAGTTTGCTAGGTCGGACTCAATTGGTTTACACTAACCACGGCTCCGTTCCTGGTACCCATAAAATTTTTGCGTTCACTGAAACTTGGTTAAATTCTAGTGTGTATGATTCGGAACTTTTTGATCCTGAATTGTTTACTGTGATTCGTTCAGATCGGGATTTTTTAGCCACTGGGACAACTAGAGGTGGAGGTGTACTATTAGCAGTTAATAAAGCATTAAATGTTATTCCTATTGATGTCTACTCTATATGTGCTGCTATTGCTGAAGTCAAATTAATTGATGTAGTCATAAGCAAAGTTGTATCAAAGAAAATAGTTTTTTATCTCGTGTTAGTATATATACCTCCGCAAACACCTCTAGCTGAACTAGAATTATTCCTAGAGTGTTTAGAAACAGTTGAATGCCTTTTTAACGAAACAGTATTAGTCTTGGGTGATTTTAATATACCGGAATATACTCAAGGCATTACTACCGGTAAATCAGTGGCCGTGCAGAATGTTGCAAATTTCTTTAATCTATCGCAATATAATCATGTAGTTAATCATAATGAACGAATCCTAGATTTGGTATTTTCTAATATATTTTGTAACGTATATCAGGCAATTGACTATGTTGTTCCCATGGATAACCATCATCCACCGCTCATCATTGATTTTAGTATTAAAAAAGAATTTAATGAAATCAAAATCGACAGTAAGCAGAATTTTAACTTTAAGAGAGCCAACTTTATAGAACTTTATAATGAACTCTATTTATCTGACTGGTCTTTTCTTTCCACTGATCTTGATATCAACAGCAACCTAAATGCCTTTTATCAGTATATTCACAGCATCTTCTCTAAACATATTCCTCTTAAAAAGGAGCAAACTAAACGTTATCCGTTTTGGTTCAATGGTGATCTGATTAATCTTCTGAATACTAAAAATAGAGCTTGGAACGCGTACAAAAAATCTCGTAATATTCAAAATTACACTGAATTCAAGAGAATTCGTTCAGAATTCAAATACTTTAATCAAATAATATACAAGCGTTATGTGTCTCAGCTAGAACTCAATCTTAAACAAGATCCTCGTAGCTTTTGGTCGTTCATAAACTCCAAGAAAACAAATTGTTCTATTCCTGAAACTATGTCGTATAATAATATAAAGCTAGAGACTTCACAGGATATTGCCTCATCATTTGCCGATTTCTTCTCAAAGTCATACACCGATATTTCTCCTCCCGACCATATCACTCCCAAATTAAATACATATATTGCCGAACAATTGCACATTCCCGCTTTTACAAAATCTGAAATTGAACAGGCCATAAGGAAGATTAAGCCGAACATGACGATGGGACCAGATAATATTCCTGCATTTCTCATAAAAGATTGTGCCCACGTATTTTCAACTCCTCTGTGTACTTTATTTAACTGCATATTATCCAGTTCGGTCTTTCCCACACAATGGAAAGTTTCTAAAATTGTCCCTGTGTTTAAGAAAGAAAATCGAACTTCTATCCAAAACTATAGGCCTATTGCTATCATATCCAACTTTAGTAAAATTTTCGAGATACGTATAAATAAACACCTTTACACCCACATTTCACCATTCATAGTTCCCCAACAGCACGGATTTATCAGTGGTAAATCTACTTTAACAAATCTTGTTAATATCACTCAATTCCTGTGTGAAGCATTAGACAGAAATGCTCAAGTCGACGTCATATACACTGACTTTTCCAAAGCTTTTGACCGCTTAAGTCATAAAATTCTACTGAATAAGCTCAGTTCTATTTCAATCACACCTACGCTGTTACAATTATTTAACTCTTATTTTACAGATCGATGGCAATATACACAAATTAGAGGTTTTAAATCAACCCCTTTTCCTCAGTTATCCGGAGTACCTCAAGGTTCAATTGTAGGGCCGCTACTGTTTGTGATATTCGTTAATGATATTGTTGATGACCTAGATGTTCATTCACTAATTTATGCGGACGACTTAAAATTATTTTTTGAAATTAAGTCACCCTCCGATTGCATTAGACTTCAAGAAAATTTAAATAAAATCAGTATATGGTGTGACACTAATTGTTTGCAGCTAAATGCATCTAAATGTAATGTTATGTCTTTTTCTAGAAGCCCTTCTCCAACACACTACGATTATCATATACATAATACTTCCATTTGTCGCCCCAGCTCTGTTAAGGACCTGGGGGTCATATTTGACTGCAGACTATCATTTGTTCCACACATCACTAATATCGTTGCGGGTGCGTTTAGTACTCTAGGTTTCATTTTACGAAATGCGAAAGAACTTACCGCTATTGACACTTGCAAATTTTTATATTCATCTCTTGTTCTCCCCAAACTCGATTATGCATCGATAGTTTGGTCTCCAATTTATCAAAATCACACAACTGTTTTGGAATCAGTACAGAGGCGGTTTTTAAAAAGTATGCACTTTAAATCCACTGGCATTTATCCTGCTAGGGGATTTTCTGAAGAGATACTTCTCGATAAATTTAAGATGCAAAGTCTTCAGCGTCGTAGAATAACTCAATCATTATGCTTTTTATTTAAAATTATTAACAATCAAGTAAATACTCCTGAGTTATTGCAACTTCTTAATCTCCACGTACCACGTGTTGCTTCTCGTACTTCACAA
Source organism: Diabrotica virgifera virgifera (assembly GCF_917563875.1). Lineage (NCBI taxonomy): Eukaryota > Metazoa > Arthropoda > Insecta > Coleoptera > Chrysomelidae > Diabrotica > Diabrotica virgifera. Next base: position 251,984,469 of record NC_065447.1, on the reverse strand, counting down.
ACGTTTTATGTTAACAGAGCCAGATCAAATATTTTGGTGCAGTCACCTCTAGTACAAATGCAAGCTCACTACAATGCGAACTCTGATCTCTTTGACATCTTCAATTCTAATTTACGCATCATTAAGAATTCTGCTAACGATATTAGGTTGCAACCAGTCACTTTTTAGCATCTTGCTGTTATATTATATATTTATTCTGTATTTTTGTATTTAATTGTTTTACATTTAATTGTATTTTCTGTTTTTCTTTAATTACTTTATAAGTTTTTGTTCGTCGTTGTTCGTATGTGAGTGTGTTTTTCTCATTTTGAGTTTTTTCACACACTTACATATAAACGGCGTTTATGTAGTCTATGTATTTTATACTGTTTTGTTGTTATGTTTATGATCTGTAAACGGTAAATTTACTAATACGCTTAATACACTAACCCAGATTGTAATTGGTCCAGTACTGTTATTTGGGTACTAAATAAATAAATAAATAAATAAATAAAATAAAAATAAATAAAATTATTCTTATACCGGGTGGTGAATTGGAAAATGGGCCATAGGAAACTCAATGTAAAATTCTAAACTGTTGAATTCCTGCTTCCCTAATTATTTTACATCAAAAGACATTAGAAACTATTTGTAGAGGATTGAAATCTGTATTGAAAACAACTGTTAAAATTGTTCTATGAATTGAACATATTCCAACATTTTGTAAAAATGTAAAACATTTTTCAGTTTTTCAGCCCAAAATTAGGCCACACACAGTGCAATAATGTGTCACAATGAAGTTATTATTTTCACATTTTTGAACTGTCAATATTTTTATTTTATCATTTATTGTTTAAAAACAATACAGTTGATAAGATACCCGCAGTTGCGGAGAAAGTATTAATATTAAATATTTTTTATTCAGTCAATGGTGTGAGCACTGTCAGTTAAATAGTAACGTGTGGCCTAACTTTTACACACATACCTACTGTGGCAAATTTATTATATTTTTCAAAATTTTGGAATGCGTTTAAATAGTAGAACAATTTTAACTTTTGATTTTAATACAGATTTTAATAATTCTCCACAAATATTCTCTCATGACTTTTGATGTAAAATAATTAGGGAAGCAGGAATTCAACAGTTTAGAATTTTACATTGAGTTTCCTATGGCCCGTTTTACGATTCACCACCCGGTATATTATCTGAGGTTTAATCTCCTTTTTTCTAACTACTAGTTGTGTAATAATGAGTTATGTTAACGTCACATTTTTGAGATGGTGTTCCTTAAATAATGAAAATAAACATATACGTCAAACGTTACCTGTGTCTCTTCACGATGCTTCGAGAGAGCAGCTAAACTCACAGAAAATTCATTGGTTAGATCCACCGCCCTGTTGTAGCTACTCATAAACTTTTTATCTATTTTCTTATATTTGGGGGGATTCCATGGCGCACCCAATTGCTGTTGATACAATATTTTATCAATACCTAAAATTCAGGAGGAAATTAAATTCCTGTAGCTTTTATTAAATTCCCTAAAAAGGGCTACATCACAGATTGTTTTCGGAAAAACAATTCCATCATCAGTGCTTTTCACAGATTAAAGTATGTATATGCCTGAGCCACCAAGATATATGGATAAAAACCCTTTAGATATTATAGTTTTATAAAGTTACATATTATTGTATTAAAATTAGCGTGCTGTTTTCTTTCTGGATTCTGGAATATTTCTGGATTTAACATCTGGCAACACAAGGCTCTTTGTCACGAGGGTTGCTTTGTCCAGAGGATGGAACCTCACATCTCGGACTTTAACTAACAACTGAGTTGATAGTAAAAGTTGCTTAGTAGTTGTTAGTAACAGCTGTTCGTGATGTGAGGTTCCATCCAGGAATATTTTAAACATCACGCTAATTTTAATACAATAATGTATAAGTTTTTAAAACTATAATATCTAAAGGGTCTTTACCCTTGTACTTCCTTCTTCTTACTTCCTTCTTCTTCTTCTTCTTTTAATAGGACTGTCTTGTTTCTTCTGTTACAGTCTCTGCTGCGATTCGGAGTTCCAGCTCTCGTAGCATCGTTTTTTGAGTCTTCCTATGGGTCGCTTGGTGTTGGGCTTCTGTGTCTTCGCACATTTTGCCATACGGTCATGGTCCATCCGATCTACGTGGTCTCTCCACATGCGTCGTCGTGCTCTTGTCCAAGTCACCATCACTGCCGGTCCCAAGCCCGGGTAAAGGAGGAGGGTTGAAGAGCAAGGCTAGCAACCTACCCTGACAGTAGCATGTACTTTAACCTGTGAAAAGCACTGATGATGGAATTGTTACTCCGATAACGTTCTGTGATATAGCCTTTTTTAGAGGGATTATAATAAAATAGACCTTTTATAAAGGATTTTAGTAATATTTTATCAATACCTGTTATTTTATCCAGCAACGCAAGGCAATCTTTGTTGTTGAGGTCCCAAACCTCGTTGAACTTCTTTTCATTGGTTAAAGCGAAGTGGTCAGCTTTGGAGTCGATGTCCAATATACTTCGATGCATTTTTAAGATATTGTCGCTCGTTTTTTTGATTTGTTTGTTAGTGTTTTCTCGATAATTAGCTAGAGAGCTTTTCAATTCGCTAATTGTATCCTACAATGTGAAGAAATTATTAATTATTCTTGTAGTTCAAGAACCAAATTAGAAGTAAATTAATAGTGGACGACCATATAATCGAACAGGTAATGGATTGTAGATACCTGGGTGTGGAAATATCTAGCGATAGGCATCTGTGGCAATAAACAAAATAGCAGGCAACGAAAGTAGCGAGAATATCTGGTTTCCTGAGGGGTATCATATGGCGAATAAATATATGAGCACGGAAAGCGACATCCGCATTTATAAGACATGTGTTAGACCCGTACTGACATACGCAGCTGAGACAAGGGCCGAGAGAAGAAAGACCAAACAAATAATGAGAACAACAGAGATGAAAACCCTAAGATCCATAAGAGGTATCACACTCAGAGATAGGATACGAAACGAAGACACATTGAGAGAGCTAGGCAATTCACTGTTGGTAACTCTACCTTTGAAGTGGTGGACAAATTCACATACTTAGGCTCCCTGAACACCACGGAGAACGTCATGACGGAAGAAATCAAGCGAAGGATAATCCTAGCAAACAAATGCTATTTTGGACTGAGTAGACATATGAGAAGCAGAAAATTAAGCCACAAAACAAAAATAACCATATACAAAACCCTTATACAACCAGTGTTGACATATGGATCAGAGGCATGGACCATCTCCAAGGCAGATGAAAACTTTCTGCTTATATTTGAACGAAGGATCCTGAGAGGAATATTCGGTGGTATCTGTGAAAATGGTGTTTGGAGGAGGAGGTACAACTACGAGGTATACCACAGATATAAACAAAAATTTGGTGGTAAAGACGTAGATCTCTTATAAGAATAGGAAAACTAAGATGGGCAGGACATCCAGCAAGATCACAGCAAAACAACCGTCCTAGAAGAATCCTTATGTCACAAACAAGAAATAGGGGTAGGCCAAAACTCAGATGGAAGAATGGTGTAGATGAGGATGGGAGAAAAATAGGCGCAGCAAATTGGCAGCGGTTAGCAATGGATAGGACTGACTTGAGTAATAGACTTGGGAAGGTCGAGGCTCTTTCATAGGGCTGTAGCACTATTGATGATGATGATTAGGGCAAATACAGAAAACATGGAAAGACTCATTATACAAGGAAAGGTGGAAAGCCGAAGATCACGAGGAAGATCCCTAACAAGATGAATCGATCAAATTATAGGAATACAAAAACTATACACGAACTAAAAGAAATGGCCAGACAGAGATCTTTGGAGACGGACAATACACTACATCACGTCCACCACTACACTCACTCCGGGGGGTCAAGATTGAAGAGAGAGGTAACTCTCTCTTCAATCTTCAAAAGATAGAGTGATAAGTTTCCATCGAGGTATCAATCCGCCAATAAACAAGCAGAATTACTTATAAAGCAGAAGAAGAAGATGTTTACCTGCAATTTACCTATCCTCCTCTTTTGTTGACTTTTCATGATGATATTTTCGTTTTCCCTCCGTTTTAATATTTGGTAATTATAATCTAATCTTTCCGTATTCGACAGAACCAGGCATTTGATTTTTTCGAATTCATTCTGAGCATTCTGAACATCCAGTTCTAACTGTATTTTTGACTCTCTGAATTGATCTTCGTGATAAACGGCCATCCGGTCAATATTATAGACTATATCTTCTCGTTTTTGAAATACATATTCAGATAATTCTACTTCTTCTTTTTGTCTTTTTTGGGCAAGTTCCTCCCAATTCTCGTTACTTCGTTGGATATATTTTTCCTTTTCTTCGGTTATTACCTTCTCTAATAAAAAAAAGAATGTGTGTGTTCTTTGTACGCACGTAAGAAGATATTCTTCTATTATATAGGTAATTTAAACGAAGTAAATATACTTAACAGGTTATTTGTATTTTATTTAAAAATTAAACTAACTTTCTTATCTACCACTTTCAAAAATTTTTTATTAAAACAACCAAAAATAAAAAAAAATGAATCGCCCAGGATTCGAACCCGCGTCCTTCCAATCTCGGAGCTAACGCCCTACCAACTACTCCAGCGAGGTCCTTGTAATTGACATGTAAGTTTCGGATATAATTACACAATACGGCGAGAAATAGTGTAAAAATGTTATGCCTACATAATATTTTATTATTTTACTACAGAGAAACACAAATCCAAAAACACAAGAATTATAATAAATAATACATTTACTAAAAACACTAATATATTCTTTTAATGACTTATTTGCACGGTTACAGATACATACATACCTATCTTGAAAGATTAGCAACGAACTACGACAGTGTCTGTGTGCGCAGGCGCGCAGATTTATGTACAATTTTACCCTCAATCGAATCGCGCCTAAAGAAAAATATCTTCAAAAAACACAATGATTATAAGTTTCAATGAGGATGAAAACCCTGCACTATAGACAGAGAGGCAGCGCCGAAAAATCTCTCTGAATTTACTAAAGGTAGATTGTTCACAGTTGATTACTGCGAGTGTGTAGAGAAACATACTGCGATCGGTCAAGCGAAACGTAGAACAGGCGTTACTGATAGGTTATCAAACTTGCTTTCCTACGAAGGTAATGCAATTAATTTACTAAGGCTGAAAATCAGTACACACATTCTAAATTGAATATAAATAAAAGTTATTATAGTCGGTCAGCTGTATGACGGTACAGAGCCAGTAGGTCGGCCCCAGTGAATGTACAGGGTTATTCACTATATTTTGACCCCGCTGTAAACTGCTTTATTTACAAAATTAGAAAAAAATGTAGAATACAAAAGTTATTCGATTTTTAAATTATGATTTTTTGACATATATATCGTACTAGTGACGTCATCCATCTGGGCGTGACGACGTAATCGACTATTTTTTTAAATGGGAATAGGGGTCGAGTGCTAGCTTATTTGAAAGGTTATTTAATTCCCTGTTCAGGGAATTAATTATACAGGGTGTCAAAAAAATGTTTTTAAATTAAATTAATTGACACAAAAAAAAAGAATGTATGTAATTTATTTAATTTAAAATACATTTTACTGCTGTTCGAAAACAGAAATAAAAGTTTATTGCACAAATAAACATTGATTTTTGCGTAAATTCAATGTTCTAATTGTCAAAAGGCAGATGGTTGATGGTTGGCGGCTTGAATATTGAATTTAAGTGAAAAGTAATGTTTATTTGCTCAATAAACATTTATTTCTGTTTTCTTACAGCAGTAGAATGTATTTTGAATTAAATAAATTACATACATTCTTCTTTTTATGTCAATTAATTTAATTAAAATTTTTTTTGGACACCCTGTATAATTAATCATATTAATGTTTATATTACTGAATAGGGAATTAAATAACCTTTCAAATGAGCTAGCACTCGACCCCTATTCCCATTAAAAAGAAGTCGATTACGTCATCACCCCCAAATGGATGACGTCACTAGTACGATATACAGGGTGAGTCATGAGGAACTGTACATACTCCTACCTCGTATAGAGGCTCCTATGGGGAATAACAAATGACCATTAAAAAGTGTCTGCTCCCATTGTTTAATATTATACACGGCGAGAGTCGACATTTTGACAGAAATTTGTATTCGTCATAATTTTTGAACGGTCAGATCGATGTGTCTCTTATTTTGGCCAATCGTTACACTATTACCACCTAATCAACTAATTTATTCAAACTAAAAAAAAATCAGGTCCGGCTTTAAAAAAATTAGTTCGTTTGGGTCTTAGAAAAAATTTCACCCTGTATACGCTTTTTGAAAACTCTAATATGAATTTTACAAATTAGACAAATAGGCAATTAAAATGGCATATTTATTTTTTTCCGCACACGATTACTTAATTTTTTATAAAAAAATCAAATTTCACTATGAATTAAAAGTTTGGTAAAGTGAACCATAGATTTAAAAAAAATAACTTTTATTACAAAAGATAATTTTTTTTGCACAAATAAGTAATTTATGTTACCATCCAATCAACTGATTTATTCAAACTAGAGAAAAATCAGGTCCGGATTTAAAAAATTAGTTCGTTTTGGTCTTAGAAAAAATTTCACCCTGTATACGCTTTTTGAAAACTCTAATATGAATTTTACAGATAAGACAAATAGGCAATTAAAATGGCATATTTATTTTTTTCCCCACACGATTACTTAATTTTTTATTAAAAAATCAAATTTGTCAATCGAATTTTAACCTAAAAATGAAAAAAAAAAAAATGAACTCACGGTTTAACTCGCTATAACTCTATTCGATTTTAATTTTTTTTTCTGAAATTTTTACAGCACATATCTCTTACCATTGTGAAGACTATGAAAATTGTTGTAGACTTTCAGTCTTCTTCTTGTAAAAGTTGCAAACTTGTAAATCGCAAAAATTAGGTGGAAAAATTTAAAATTTATCAATTTGATCACGTCTATGTTAAACTATAGAGTCCAAAAGAAGTGTTATGGGAAGTTTTAGATCTAGACGTGTTATAGAAAAAAAAATGGTAAAACTTTTAATTTTAAGAAAAACGACGTTTTTGTAAATTAATTTTTGTAAAAAAAGTTAGTTTTTTTAAATCTATGCAAAAACTTTGCCAAACTTTTTATGCATAGTCAAATTTGGTGGGGAAAAAATAAATACGCCATTTTAATTGCCTATTTGCCTTATTTGTTAAATTCATATTAGAGTTTTCAAAAAACGTATACAAGGTGAAATTTTTTCTAAGACCCAAACAAACTAATTTTTTAAATCCGGGCCTGATTTTTTTCTAGTTTGAATAAATCAGTTGATTGGATGATAACATAAATTAAATATTTGTTCAAACAAAATTCATTTTTGTAATAAAAGTTATTTTTTTTTAAATGTATGGTTCACTTTTCCAAACTTTTAATTATTCATAGTCAAATTTGATTTTTTTTATAAAAAATTAAGTAATCGTGTGGGGAAAAATTAATATGCCATTTTAATTGCCTATTTGTCTAATTTGTAAAAATCATATTAGAGTTTTAAAAAAGCGTATACAGGGTAAATTTTTTCTAAGACCAAAACGAACTTATTTTTTAAATCCGGGCCTGATTTTTTTCTTGTTTGCATAAATCAGTTGATTGGTGGTAACATAAATTAAATATTTGTTCAAAAAAAATTAATTTTGGTAATAAAAGTTAATTTTGTTAAATCTATGGTTCACTTTACCAAACTTTTAATTCATAATCAAATTTGATTTTTTTATAAAAAATTAAACAATCGTGTGCAGAAAAAAATAAATAATGTTATTTTAATGGCCTATTTGTCTAATTTGTAAAATTCATATTAGAGTTTTCAAAAAGCTTATACAGGGTGAAATTTTTTCTAAGACCCAAACGAACTAATTTTTTTAAAGCCGGACCTGATTTTTTTCTAGTTTGAATAAATCAGTTGATTAGGTGGCAATAGTGTAACGGTTGACCAAAATAAGAGACACATCGATCTGACCGTTCAAAAATTATGACAAATACAAATTTCTGTCAAAATGCGAAACTCGGCCTGTATATTATTAAAAAATGGGAACAGACATTTTTTAATGGTCATTTGTTATTCCCCATAGGGGCCTCTATACGAGGTAGGAGTATGTACAGTTCCTCATGATTCACCCTGTATATGTCAAAAAATCATAATTTAAAAATCGAATAACTTTTGTATTCTACATTTTTTTCTAATTTTGTAAATAAAGCAGTTTACAGGGGGGTCAAAATATAGTGAATAACCCTGTACATTCATTGGGGCCGACCGACCGGCTCTGTCCCGTCATACAGCTGACCGACTATAATAACTTTTATTTATATTCAATTTAGAATGTGTGTACTGATTTTTAGCCTTAGTAAATTGATTACATTATCTTCGTAGGAAAGCAATTTTGATAACCTATCAGTAACCCCTGTTCTACGTTTCGCTTGACCGACCGCAGTATGTTTCTCTACACACTCACAGTAATTAACTGTAAAAAAACTAGATTTAGTAAATTCAGAGAGATTTTTCAGCGCCACCTCTTGGACTACTAATAGACCGAGTAATTTATGAAAACAAACGCATAGTTTAGATATTTTAATACTAATTTTTAACTTACCAATCAAATTAAATTCTTGGGCGTAAGCACTTTTCACCAACTGGATTTGCTTCTCAATCCTTTGTCCCAGAATGCTGATATCTTGGTTTTGTTTCGTTTGATCCATAGTAAATTTCCTCTCGGATATCCTCAGCTCGTTCTTCAACATTTCGATGATTTCGTCTTTCTGTTGAATCAGTTCATCGCATTTCATCTTCTGCTCCAGAATATCTTCGTGAATATGCAAAGGATCTTTGTAATCTTGAATTCCAGACCATTTGCCTGTAAAAGTTTTGTTAACTGTATAATAGGTATAATTCCAGAGATGCAGAGACGTCAATTACGACGTATACGCATGTCTGGTTGATTACGAGAAAGCGTTTGATCGAGTACAGCACGCCAAGATTATGTAAATAATAAAAGAAGCAGGAATTGAGAACCAAGATCTGAAAATAATTAGAAGCCTTTAATGGAATCAGACAGCAAACCTCTGAATTGAAGGTGAATACACCGAAAATGTGAAAATCATGCGTGGGGTGAAGCAAGACTGTATTTTGTCTCCGATAATCTTCAATCTCTACTCTGAAAGAATATTCATCGAAGTTTTTCAAGAACCGGAAAAAGGCATTCTACTAAACGGGTATTAGCTAAATAACATTATAGTATAAGAGCTGTGAGACATTTTTGAGTAGGTATTTTAGGCAACCTGAAAATTTTTCAGGTGACTCTTCTGTGATAGCCTAATACAAAAATGCCGGTCTGGCTGGAGGGTAGTGGTTATTTTCCCCAAAAATCCCCCCCAAAGTTAAAAAAGGGTAAAAATTGTTATAATAAAAAATATCATTGATATGACTTGAAAGTAAATTTAAATATTCAAATATACAGAAAATAAACAGGCCAGGCAATTTGAGGGCGATTTTACCTCTGCAAGATACTTGCATGGGCGCCCCAGGATTATTTTCAGGGGGTGCATCTGAACTTCAGAAGATTCCATCTGAATCTGTACATACTATTAACGAGTATAAAATATACAACTATACATGCATAGCTTTGTACATTTCTTCCGGACAGGGAGGTGCAATTGTTATTTTGACAGGGTATTTTTTAATTTTAAAAATAAATATTCTACAAAAGACAGGTTTTTTTGGGGAAATTTTCCAATTGCCATGTGATCAAACAAATTACGCGTGCATATAAATGAAAACCGCTATAAGTAAGCAGCAGTGTGAGAAAGAGCGTATACCGATAGCTATTTGCGTCCTCTGTTGTAGTTGAGCGAGTCCGTTCGCTCGAGAAAATCACGTGACCTGGAGATATCCATGTTGTTGTGCCTCGAAACGTTAAGAAAGATGAAAAGATGAAAGATGAAAAATGCAAAAGAAATACTCAACACTATGAAGGAAAGAAAAATGAGCTAAAATAAATATTCATTCTCTTGTCCTTCGTCAGACTTCCCTCGAGACTCAGATTCTTCTACTTGATCTGTAAATAGTTGTAATATGTATTTAGAATTAATGAAAAATTACCATTGCTTAATACTTTTCCTTATATAAGCAATCACATCACGTTTTTTATTTATTATTGTAGGTATGACCAAAGTAGCTCATGTTTCTTTCCTTCATAGTGTTGAGTATTTCTTTTGCATTTTTCATCTTTATTAATGTTTCCGTGTTTGTTACGTGTGTCCATGATATATTTAACATTATTCGATAACTCCACATCTCAACAACGACAAGTCTTTCTTCAGATGCGCCCATGATTGTCCAGGCTTCGACTCCGTATAAAAGGACGGATAATAGGTAGCAACTCAACTAGTTAATCAGTTATCTATTAATTTTTAATTAATTCTAAATACATATTACAACTATTTACAGATCACGTAGAAGAGGAATCTGAGTCTCGAGGGGAGTCTGACGAGGAAGAAGAGAATGAATATTTAAGCTCAGCTGAGGGGTTTGAAGAAGAAGTACGAGATTCGGACACAGAATTAATTTAGTTTATAGTTTTATACTTTTATACCTATATATTTATAATAATAAATTTGTCTTTTTCTATCATATTTGCAAAATCTATTGTATAGTACGTATTATTTTTCTTTAATTAAGAAAAAGTTCTTAAAAAAAGTACTTAAAACTATATATAACTATATAAAACTATAATATATTATAATAAATACTCTAACGTTTCGAGGAACAACAACATGGATATCGCTAGGTCACGTGATTTTTCTGGAGCGAACGGACTCGCTCAGTTACAACAGAGGACGCAAACAGCTATCGGTATACGCTCTTTCTCACACTGCTGCTTACCTATAGCGATTTTCATTTATAGGCAAGCGTAATTTGTTTGATCACCTGGCAGTTGGAAAATTTCACCAAAAAAAAACTGTCTTTTTTAGAATGTTTATTTTTAATATCAAAAAATACCCTGTCAAAATAACAATTGCACCTCCCTGTCCGGAAGGAATGTACATAGCTATGCATGTATAGTTGTATATTTTATACTCGTTAATAGTATGTACAGATTCAGATGAAATCTTCTGAAGTTCAGATGCACCCCCTGAAAATAATCCTGGGGCGCCCATGCAAGTATCTTGCAGAGTTAAAATCGCCCTCAAATCGCCTGGCCTGTTTATTTTCTTTATATTTGAATATTTAAATTTACTTTAAAGTCACGTCAATGATATTTTTTGTAATAACAATTTTTACCCTTTTGTTTAACTTTGGGGGGGATTTTTGGGAAAAATAACCGCTGCCCTCCAGCCAGACCGGCATTTTTGTATTAGGCTATCATGGAAGAGTCACCTGAAAAATTTTCAGGTTGCCTAAAATACCTACTCAAAAATGTCTCACAGCTCTTGGACCATTAAGTATGCAGTTGTACTATATATTGGCTGAATTGGCAATTGGGACCGTGCAAGTTCGGCAAAGCGACCCCTATTTCTACGCTCTATACTAAAATTCGCACTTTTAATTATATTGGCCAATTATATTAGTCCTGGTTACTGGATAATTGTCAAGGCCATAGTGCAAAAAAATAATAAGAAGAAAAAATAAGATTCAGGTTATGTTATGAAAACGTCAAGAATTGTATGTAGTAAATAAAATTAGTTATTAAAATGCAGTACTGCAAGCAAAATAAAATTAATTAAATTTACCTTTATATAATAATTGCATATCATATCAATATTGTGGAGCAATATATAATTTTTCTGCTTCATTGACAGAAGGTATGAAATATACGTCAATTTGACAATTTCAATTGACAATATGAATTATTTAAGATAGTTGCAATATTTCTCCGCGACTCGCGCAGGGTCGTTTCTCGTTTCCCCTTCCAAGTACTTGCACACCGCGAATAGCACACAAGCTAATTAGACTCATTAAAGCCACAATGGATGAAACTCAGGCATGTGAAAAAGCAGGGAGATGGATGGCCCCAACATTGTTTAACCTGGCACTGGAGTATGCGGTTAGACAAATACAAACTGGACGAGGAAACCTACTGACCAACATAAAATGTAGCAAATTAAATTTTCTACAATTTTGTTTCTATTACTTTTTATGGTCAAGTGACCAACAAAAAAGATATAAACAAAAATATGTAAAAAAATTTTAACAAGTTTCATTTTGGAGGTTATAACTTTTTTTCAGTTCATTTTAAAATAAAATAACATTATAGCAATTTTTTAGAGGCTTTTCAGCGAACAATTTCCACTATAAAGTTGTTAAATTCTATTTATTTATATAGGTTTTACAGCGCTCCAAACTTCACCAGATTCTCGAATGCTCATAGGGATACAATAAAAACAGAAGTTAGGCTTCATTTTCTATCTATATATATTTTTTATTCGTACAATTTATTATGATTTTTACATTCCTATGCTATTATTAATCTGTTTTTGACCTTTCTCCCCACTATAAAACTTATAACCCTAAACATATATACAGAAAACGCCCAAGAAGTTTGAGGACAAATTCGTCTGTTCAGAAGAAGAATGACGCAACCGCAAAATTCGTATAGAGCAAAAAACGAATTTTTGATATCAAAATATTAAATTTTTATCAAGATTAGCCATTCACCACACCGTGGTCAGGATCTCGAGATATGTGTTTTTTGGGGTGCGTAGCTTGTCTATGAAGTAACATAACTTTTTTCCTATTGTATATTTTGACTTAAAATTTTCCAAAAAACTTCTTTATGAATTATATTTTATTGTCGTGTTGGTTAAAATTATAAACTAAAAAGTTTGTCACTCAACTTTTTTAATTAAACATGAAACTAACGAAATATGATGACAAAATGTTTAAAAACTAACAACTCCTTTTTTAATGTGTTTTAAACATTTTGGATAAATTTCATTGTTATCTACATACTTCAAAGATAACACAGCAAAATTTTCAAAAGGAAATATTTACAGCGACCAAAGATACAGCGAGGGAAATTTGAAAAATCATCAAAATTGATTTTCGACATTTTTGTATAAAATTTGAAATTTGAACATGTTCCACCAAATCTAGATAAAACTTCATATTCGGATTCAGCAACCTCGAAAACTTAAAAATAGACCAAAATTGGCCATTCACCTTAAATTTGATTTTCGTGGTCGGCATAACGATTGCTGCCGCTCCACTAAGATATACAGACAAACCTGCCATATCCGGATCAATGTGGCGACAGACTTATCCGAATATGAAAAAATCCGGATATCAAGACCACAACTTCTTTTACAGTCTCTGAAAGGTTTTCTCCTTCATACATTCCAGTAATCAACGCCGTCAATAACTTTCGTCGATAGACACGTTTTATAGATTCTATAATACATTATTTCACCATCTTTTAGTTCTTTTTTTAGAGCGTTGTCTAACAGCAGGATTGCCTTTCTCGGTAGATTTCGGTAGATCCGGACGGTGCAGAACCGTCCCGATATGGGGGGGTCCGGATATGACAGGTCCGGATATGGCAGGTTGTACTGTACCTAGATAGAAAAGTATTTTTTTATTGTATTCCTATGAGAATTCGAGAATCTGGTCAAGATTGGAGCGCTGTAAATCCTAGAAAATAAGTAAAGTTAAACAACTTTATAGTGAAAATTGTTCATTGAAAAGTCCTCTACAAAATCGCTACGATGTTATTTTATTGTGAAATGAACAGAAAAAAGTTATAACCTCCAAAAGGAAACTTCTTACAAAATTTTCTCATATTTTTGTTTATAACTTTTTTTGTTGGTCACTTGACGATAAAAAGTAATAGATATAAAATTGTAGAAAATTTAATTTGCTACATTTTATGTGTAATTAAATTTTCTGTAGGATTGCTAGTTTAGGAGATACAGCGCGAAAGCCCTTTGCACCCCTTTTTCCAATATGGTGGCTGGGGGACAAGGGTGGCGACCCCAAAAACTTGAACTTAAGCTTTTACTGAACCCCTCTACACATTAAAAATAAAATAAAATTGACTACTCTAAGAAATGCAACCCTAAATGTAACATTTTAATGGACTATAATTCGACCATAATTCGACTATGGCAGTGAAGCATGGGTCCTGAAAGAAACATCCAAAAACAAACTCGACACATTCGAAAGAAAAGTACTGAGGAGAATACTAGGACCTGTAAGGGAAAACGGAATCTTCAGAAGTCGATACAACAACGAGCTTTATCAACTTTATAAGGAAACACCTCTGTCAGGCTTCATTAGAATACAAAGATTGCAATGGGCCGGACATGTGATAAGAATTGTAGAGGATAGGCCACCAAAAAGAGCACTGAATGCTAGAATGCAGGGAAAGAAACCGGTTGGACTTGAAAAGCCAAGAAAGCGCTGGGAAGACACAGCAAACAGCGACGCACAAGCCCTTTTAGGAGTCAGTGTATGGAGAAGAGCAGCTACAGAAAAACAAGGCTGGAGGCAAAAAATAAAGGAGGCCAAGCCTTAATTTGGACTGAAGTGCTGTAGAAAAAGAAGAGGTAATAATAAAAGGTAACACATAAACTTACCTGCGATTTCATTAAACTGTTTATGTGCTTCTACAGCTTCAGCTTCTAACTGTGCTATCACCTGTTGCCTTCTAACGGTTTCAACTTCTCTCCTATTGATCTACAACATTAACTTCGGTTAAAATATCGATTGTCTTATAAAATACACCTCCTACCTCTCGAGAATCATTAGCGACCCTAGTATTCTCCAAAGACTCCTGCGATTCTTGAAGAAATTTCTCCAAAATTTCAGCACTCTTCTCTATCTGCATTTCTACCGGATGTTTTTCTTCCTCTATTATTTCGCCCATGTCTTTAATCTGCTGCAATTTTATGGCAGCGATCCTTCTTTCTATTCTTTCTCGTCTGGCTATTTTTCTCTCTTCGGCATCTCCTGAGATTGTAGATGGACCTTCTGTATCCGGAATCTGAGCGATTTCCGATATGATGGAAAATAGGCGAGACATTTTTCCCGAGACCTCACTCGATTAAAGATGTTAACACGAATTTTATATATGTTATATTATAAAAATAATACGCTAAATAAAAAAACATACAAAAATGGGAAAAACAGTACTCAACATAAAAAAAACTATATTGACAAATCTGTCACATTTCGAATATGATAATCATAATGAGTTTGTTACCATAGAAACGTAACTAGAAGAAAAAATATTTAACTTTGTTGATTTTGGTTAATACATGTTTGGTCGATATTTCTATCAGATCACCTGCCAACACCAGTTTCGGTGGGAAAAAACAATAAATTTTGATATAAAATTATACAGGGTGTATTCCGGAGATTATTTCATTCATAGGAGATTCTGACCAATAGAAAGCTACAGACATGAAAATTAAGTTTGAATATATTTTATAATATAAATATAATTTTTCCCATTTGAATATACTTGATTATGCAAATTAAGGTGATAATTTTTGATAATCTCCCGTCGTTAAGCATATTACGTCAGATGCCCTTCGTTGCTACGAAAAAATACATTTAGTGACATTAATGACAAATGTTTTAAAAATTATAAAAGTGATGACTTTCAACCGTCAAATACATATTTATAACAACTGTGTGTTTAATTTCACTAATTGGTACTTACATATATAAATTACAATAAAATTTTGGTTTTGAACAGTTTTATTCATGAAATAATCGCAACAAATTGCACTCGAACTCTAAAATTAATATAGAATTTTTGCCCTCGTGACACTTTGACATAATTTCACTCGCCTTCGGCTCGTGAAATTAAAACTGCCAAAGTGACACTCGGGAAATTCAATAATTTTAGAGCTCTTGTGCAATTACTACTGATAATTATTCCGGTATTATACGGAGATTCCTCAAATAATTTTAAGACAATTAACTATTTAGATGGGAAATAAGCCACAATTAACTTGAAAAAAACAATTTTATTAACGTTTCGACGCCCAAACCGAGTGTCGTTGTCAAAATACAAAAAAAAGAATGTGTATGTACTTTGTACGCACGTAAGAAGTTATACTTCTACTACATATTATGTGATTTTTAAGACAATACCAAACATTTAAAAAAATAAAAGAATAAAACGCACACAAACACATTAAAAAATGCCACAAAGAAAAAATTATTTCTGAACGATAATAATTGTTGGCAAAAATTTTAAATACGCATTTTCTGGAAAAAAAATTATATAACAAATATACTTACAATCATAAAATGCATAAAAAAATAAAAACTTGCATCGAGAAGCGAACCCGTGAATTTCGGGGCGCTTTGATTCGTAATCGAAGCCTAGACTCACTCGTCCAATTCCACATTATTTGTCATGTGGAAAAATAGGGTAACTGAACGTTTTACTGTTTGACACTTGTTTTGAATATAATTAAATTATGTCGTTTAAATTTTGTGGAAGAAAATATTAAAATATAACAAAACAGTAAGAAAACAATATATTAGATGAAGATTGGTAGAACTTTTGTTGGTAATCAAATTAAGTATGTAAATCAAAGCATTACATACCTACTAAATAAATAAATCTACGCCAAAAAATCATAATTTAAAAATAAAAATCGGACCTAATTTGGGATTTCTCTCTAAAATCCCCATTCTTGAGAAAATAAATGTATGTATTCCAACCTAATCCAAATGTATAATTACAATATGATTATAATAACAACTAATTACCAAATTAGAATGAGTTTTCCTTGTCCAAAATAGGTCCTTGTCCTTGACAAAATAGTCCGAAAGTCCAAAAATATAGGTGTATGAAAACTATTTAAAAATGCAGTATAACTATTAACTAACTTTGTTTCTTTTCCCACAAATTTCAAAACGCAAAAACCATAAATAATCTAACTACAGCTGTGCCACAGCCGCCATATTAAATCATTTTTGACATGTCATTTGAACATCCAATCAGAACAAAGTTATAATGCGCATGCGCCGGGATCATAGGTTTTAACATATAAAAATTCACCCTCATATCGCCGGTAAAGAAGTATAACTTCAAAAAAGTATTTTGTATTTTGACAACGACACCCAGTTTGGGCGTCAAAACTTTAATAAAATAATTTTTTTAAAACGTTTTTATATACTTAACTTGGTAGGTGTCACGGACGACTGCAAATTTTGTAATCCATTTTAAAAATAGTTCTAGGCTGTAGGCTACATAGGTACCTGAAATTTTCAGAATAGCTTTGAACTAGCTAACAATGCAATATTGAACTGCTATTATACAGGGTTTCTTAATGTTGTTCTGAAGCTATTTTCTTGTGGCATTTTTACAATTTTAACTATTTAGAATGGGAAATAAGCCACAATATTATTAAAAAATGATTTTTATTAACGTTTCGACGCCCAAATCGGGTGCCGTTGTCAAAATACAAAATACTATTGATATTTGCCAAAATACAAAATAGTATTTTGTATTTTGACAACGGCACCCGATTTGGGCGTCGAAACGTTAATAAAAATCATTTTTTAATAATATTGTGGCTTATTTCCCATTCTAAATAGTTAAAATTATACAGGGTGATTGATTAATAGGGTAAAGCTCCGTAGGTCGGTTATAGTAATGGATAGCGATAAAAGTTAATAACAAAAATTGTAGCCAACTTTGAGCTTCACATTACAAAATAGTTAGAATTTTACAGGGTGTTCGATAATATAGTGGCTGATCAAACATGTTTTTTTTTAAATGGAACACCCTATATTTTATTTTATATTCGAAATCTTCTTAACTTCTCCATTACAAAAATATAAAGGTTTGGTATGTTATACAGGGTATTTACAAAGTTATAACAAATTTTATATGAAAATCGTAACAAGTTCAACTCCCTGTATAAATAAAAATAAACACAACGGCAATTGTTTATTGATGTCATATTTTTTTTCTTCTTGTCAAAATTTTCATAAATACATAATTGATATTCCTGATTTTCTTTATATTGAATACGGGGTGAGTCAAAACGCAAGTACTTTATTTTCTCAGTAATTTTAAATGAAACACCCTGTATTTTATATCACTATCGAAAAGTACTATTAACGTACTTTAATTTATATATAATATTCCCTATGTCTAAATTTATTAGTTTTTGAGATATTTTCATTTTTCAGAGCAAATTATTAATTACGGGTCTAAATCTTTCCAAATTTTAGGTAAGCCATGACTGAATTGTCTAAAACTGACAATTTACGATTACTGATTATCAATCTGTAATCAAAGTTGGCTACAATTTTTGTTATTAATTTTTATTGCTATCTATTACTATAACGGATCTACGGAGCTTTTCCCCACTAATCCATCACCCTGAATGGATAAATCGATTTTTTTTTTATTTCAAACTATTTTAAAAATGTGGCTAATGCAATGATATTTTAAAGTACGTTAATAAATCGATATCTACAAATTGATGGTGGGTCAGTGGCATTAAACTGCAGACCGAGAGATCCCTAGTTCGAACACGGCTGTTGCATATCTTTCTTTAATTTATTTAATAAATAATTAAAAGTTGATATACTTAAAATTCGTATTTTATAAGTTAATTATTATATATAATTATTATATAAGTATACCACCTTAAACAACCGTGGTATTATAAAAAGTACTTTTTTATACTAGTGCAATTTTTGGAATTATAATTTTAACAGTTAATACACCTACTAAAAATTAATAGGTATTTTATTCTTTCGAAACATGTTGTGTCCTATATACAGTGATGAGCGCGCTAATAACCGGCAAAATAGCTCAAAAGATGGAAAACATAATACATTGCGAAACACAAAGAAATGAAACTAGTGGAGATGGAAATGATCGTCATAAACGTATAAATTAACATTAAATTACATAGTTTCCCAACTTTAGACGTATCGGAGGAGTATGACAACTGTCCATAGAAAAAAGTGTTGTGTGATTTGGTAGAATGCGATCTTACTCTTTAAAAAATATGTCACGTATTTCAGCGCCATCTCAGCACCTGGTTAAATGGAAGCGTACTACAAATCTGGCCTCCACATAAGTGGTCTGTAGCTTCGACATGATAGGTGTGAAATTTTAAACGTTCTTGTTGTTGATTGGATAGGAAAAGTGGCGTAATCTAGCCTCCATGCTAGGTACATCATAGCCTCCATACGGTACTTCCAATATTTAATATTTTATTCAAGTGGGTACAACACAAACAACTTTTGTTTCTTAATTATTTATTTATACAATAATGTGACATTTACATAGAAATATGAGTATTTAATTTGTATTAAATATATGTTTACTCGTTGAATTTTTCCACCGTCTGCACACAACACCTGATGGGAGCCATTAGACCTAACGACAAAACGCGAAATAAAATGTGTATTTTAAAACTGTTGGATAAACAGTACCTACAATCAGAAAATATCTACCTTACAATCAGAAAAAAGAATGTGTGTGTACTTTGTACGCACGTAAGAAGCTATACTTCTATTATATGATTTCTTGAAAATAAATATACTTTAAACAGTTTATTTTATTTTTTTTAAACACCAAACTAATTTTGTGCTTACCGCTTTCAAAAAAATAAAAAAAGTATAGGATTGCACTGGATTCGAACTCACGACCTCTCGATCTCTGGCCGAATTAGTCGAGGCATTGAAGCACAAAAAAAGGCCTTACTCTCGATTTTTGGCGCAGTAAGACGGATTTTAATGCAGTTTGGTGCGTTGAATTCGTGAGAACGTCAGGAAATTTTGTGAACTATTGTAATGAATAAGAAATCTGAAATTGCATTTGTGTATAAGAAAAATTCATTTCAAAAGTGCATTTTGAAATAGGCAATTATTATAAATTTGCAACCCGGTAAATAGTTGCGCAACATCTTGATTAATTATTTTAATTATTTTTAATCATTTATAAGTCCATATAATAATAGTCTAAGATGTCAATAACCATTAATAATAAACAAAAAAATTTCTTTATGTGGGCATTGAACCAAGTACTAACGGGTCCGTAGCTAAATACACATACCGCTAATCTACGCAGACACTTGCTAGACAACGGCGATATTTGGTATAAACAAAACAAATTGGTAAGTAAAAATTGTAAAGAAAATTACTACATACTTAAATGTATTATAAAATTAATATATTAAAAAAACTTACCTTTAAAAAGGTACTCGATTACAAAATATCAAAAAACACTACTGAATATCAGCTTTTTATGGTGACACAAGCACATCACATAAACCGACCATATAAAATAACTGAACGACAACGAACGAACGAACACGAACACTAAACACAGATAGCGCAGGATTTGTCAATGCCGACATCAGCGCCTCGTGACAAAATGGAAGGAAAATAAATACGATTACATGTTTTTTATTAGAGTGCGCGGGGCATGCAACTGTCACTGTTACAGTAGAATTTTATAAAATATTTCTGTCGCAGACGTCTAAAGGTGGGAAACTATGTAATGTAATGTTAATTTATTCGTTTATAACAATCATTTCCACCTCCACTAGTTTCATCTCTTTTTGTTTCGCAATGTATTATGTTTTCCATCTTTTCTGCTATTTTGCCGGTTATTAGCGCTCTCATCACTGTATAACAAAACCGTGTTATTATAAAAAGTACTTTTTATTATAGTGTAATTTTTGGAATTTTAATCATTTCATATCATCAAATTTTTTATATTCTCTCCTATAAATAATAAAAACGTTTTATTATAAAAAAGTTGTGTGTGTGTGTGTCCGTGGTTTTCTCGACTGTGGACTTAATCCATTAGCCGAATAAAAAGTTCTTTTTTTATAAAAGTGTAATTATTTCAAGTTAATTGTGGCTTATTTCCCATCTAAATAGTTAATTATAAAAATACCACAAGGAAATAGCTTCAGAACAAATTTTAAGACAATTTAACCCAATTCACTAAGTCCGAAAAACGGTATATTTTACCAACTTATGCAAGAGTAACTTTTAGTTACTCTTGCATAAGTCAAGATGCTTAAAAATTAAAGTCCTAAATTAAATATTTCGCTTTTTCTTCGGGCCGACGCGTTTAGTGTTGCTTCTTCAAAGTTTGGAACTATATCCTTAACTTCCAGTGTTGTCTGTCCTCCAGATGTCCTACTGCATCTACGCCTTTGAAGTTTTGCCTCCTATTCTAATTTGTGAAAAGAAATTGTTTACACACATTCGCGCAACCACGGTCAGCTTCTTTGGTACGCCTAGCTCCACCATTGCTTTATGTCTATAAAGATCTGGTGTACGTCTTTATTAAACTCCCAATACTTTTCTAGCATTTGTCTGGATAGTTAATTTGAAGTGGATCGGTAAATGGTTTTTGAGTTTTGTAAAATTAGTAGTTTTGACAAAGCAGTTTTGAGAAAAACGCGTTTAAAGTTTTGACAACTTTTGTCATCAATTTCTTTTTGTCTGTCAAATCGTAAAGTGATGCACTCCGGAATATGTTTTTGAATTACGGGGTAATTTACAAAATAAAGGGAAACAGCTGTTGAACGTTTTTCATTACACTCAAGCGCTCTGGCTTGAAACTGCTGCAAAGAGAGTAGAAGGCAGAGATATTCAACATGCTGTATTTCCGGTTCTGCTGATTTTCAGAGAGTATTCTTGAAGTTTTGTTATTTAGACGTCATAATGATATATTTGATATAGGGAGAAAAATGAAATAGGTTAATGTATGTTCCAATAAAGAAAACGTTTAAGAAATTTTATTGCAAAGAACAAAAACACAAGTCGGTAAACTATACAAATATAAAAAAAACTACATAAACGGTATTATTTTCAAATTTTCATTTCAAAAATATCTGCTCTTATTTATCTTCATATGTCTGAAAGAGTAATAAACATAAATAAGGTACATTTCTTGTGGACGAAACTATTTCGAGAAGCTGATGAAGCATTGTCTTGTCGACAACGACTGCAGACCTCAGTTGCAGTTGCCGCCGTGACAGACGTCACAACTTTGCACTATTAATTTGTATGAGACTGATACCGACATCTGACTGCAACTGCAGTCCGGCAGTTGCTAATAATTATACAAATTAATAGTGCAAAATAATGACGTCTGTCATGGTGACAACTGTAACTACCGTCTGCAGTCGTTGTCGGAATCGTACCTTAATTTTCAAACCTATCATAGAAATACAAGATTCTTAATAGAAACAGTTTCATTGAGGCATCAAATTTAATAAAACTAGATCATAGAATTTGTATAGCAATAACATCCGCATTTAGATATGTTATGGTTTGTTTTTGAACCAGGAGGAGTAAACTAAAAAGACAGATTCACACCCAAGAAAGTCACTAGAAAAACCACCAAATACATCTTCTTTTTTGCTTGATCATGTCGGCCCTCGACGGTAATCCATAAATATTATATTATATTAAAACGTAGCTAAATAGTTCTAAAAACAACTCCTTTTTATATAAAAGCAGACTAAAAATCTAAAAATTAAAGGAATAACGTAGAAAACACAACAAATCGCCGATATAACTTAATTAACCTCTGAAATGCCAATAGTGTCAAAATTTGATAAATGTCATTAGTGTCAAAATTTTATAACAGTGGAGTAAACTTGCCTGCGGTTGGACCAATTACAAACAAGCATTACGGCGCAGTAAATTTTAATCACTCCTCCTGGTTTAAAAACAAACCATAGTAAATGTTAATATATCAAAATAAAGTACCTTTAAGATCAAAGCCCTTATAACAGGTACAACACCGTTTATGGTTATTACTCCACAATGGTAACCAACGATAAAAACTCTGTACTGATGAGTAAAAAGGTCTACAAAAATATCGATTTTGACCAAGTTTTTTGAAAAAATCGATAAAAAGTAATAGACATCGACTTAAATTCAACTAGGCGTTGAAATTCAATCGATTTTCATCGATTTTTTAACGTACCCCTTTAACGTGCCCTTTAACTTCACAATCGATATTTTTGACTTAGGACCTTTTCACTTATCAGTACAGAATTAACTTTAGAAAGTTTATCAAATACATGAATTTACATTAAATATAGTATTTTATTGCTTCACTTCGGATTCAAATTTATACAAAGCCTTACAAAGAAAACGGGAGATCCAAAAAATTCATGAAATAATCAGTCTCTAATGTCTTACACTATGCCACATACGTTGATTTGAAATAATTAGCTGGCCAAAAGTCAAATTTCAAAAGTGACGTTAAAAATTCAAGACCCATCCTAGAGACACCTGTTTTCTTAACAAAAACTTACTATCCCCACTCCAGAACTGTTCACCACCCAAGTAAACACGTGCAAATGCAGCAGTCAACTTTTAAAAAATTGTGGTATTTTGTGATATTCACATTATTTTTTAAAGTGATTGTGATGGAATCGAATAATTCAGGTAACAGTCCATATTTCTTAAAAAGATTATATTATATTTATTATTGTTATTTTTTATTTTATGTTTATGTTACTGTTATTTTATATTATTTTTAGAAAATCAAAAGCAAGCTGAGAATTTCTTAATAGCTTAACCACTTCGGTACGGTGATGCACCCGTGTGCATCATGCTTGACTGTTCGCTCAGTACGGTGATGCACACGGGTGCATCATGAGTTTTCGTTCGCCATAGGGCGGTGACACCATCTTCATCATATTTCAGGTATTTTTGTTCCGTTCGAATTACCTTATTCAAATCTAAAAGTGGGGAAACCACGCCCAAAAATGGGTGATGTCCAGAAGGAGATTAGATTTAGTTAATTTGATTGGTAATAAGGTTGTTTGGACGTTTGACTGAGGGGATTGTGTGGGAGGTGAAGGTACTGTGCTGCTGTTTGCAACTTACCTTACTATAATATAATAATAATATCGTATGGCGTTTTTGCCGGGGAGATCCTTTCGGATAGTTCCGGCGCCATTTACATCTTTAACCCTGTTTTAAGTAACTAGTGCCGATGTACACTAGCCCATGTACTATCTCTTGCAAGATAATTCGGATGGAATTTCCCAGATTAGATGTTTAGAAAACTAAAGAAAGAATATGAAAAATGGGGCCTCAATATGAATATGTCAAAGACAGAGTATCTTAAAATAGGGGATGATGAAGAAGATCCAGAGTTAGAAATTAGAACCACGAAAAGATGTAATGAATATAAATATCTCGGATCTATAATATCTAAAGAAGGCACTACCAAAAGAGACATCGAAAAGAGAACGCAGCAGGGCAAAAAAGCGGTAAACATTCTGAGCTCTCTACTGTGGTCTAAAGATATAAGGCAAGAAACGAAATTGACAATCTATCGTACCTTGGTAGAGCCTATTATGACTTATGGGGCAGAAGTTTGGCAGATGACAAAAAAAGATAGGAAAAGAGTAGAAGTAGTAGAAATGGATTATCTAAGGAGAGCGTGTGGTATATCTAAAAAAGATCACATCAGGAATGAAGATATTAGAAGGAGGACACATACTGTATATTCCAGTGTAGATAAAATTGAAACTAGACAACTAGTGTGGTATGGTCACGTGAAACGAATGAATGAAGATAGATGGCCAAAGAAAGCTTTAAATTACATACCACACCAAAGAAGAAGAAGGGTAAGACCTTCAGTTGCCTGGGAAGAAAATGTACGGCACATCATGAAAGATAGAGCCATCAAAGAAGACGAATGGATGGACAGAAAACGATGGCGGTCGAAATGCGAGAAGCGGCAGAGGCTGTAGGAACCTCGCTGATAGATAGATTTCCCAGATTAGGAGACTGGGACGATATCAAGCACAAAATAATCTAGGGAATTCCATCCGAATTATCTTGTTTATCTTTTTTACTAATTTTTGTTTAAAATGGTATTTTATGGATAAAATTTAATTTAACTCACATACTATGTAGAATAATAAATTTAATAAAAATAGTTTTATTTCTAAAATTAGTGTT
This sequence comes from Diabrotica virgifera virgifera, assembly GCF_917563875.1. Lineage (NCBI taxonomy): Eukaryota > Metazoa > Arthropoda > Insecta > Coleoptera > Chrysomelidae > Diabrotica > Diabrotica virgifera. Next base: position 251,959,449 of record NC_065447.1, on the reverse strand, counting down.
ATTATTACATTAACTTTAATTAGTTGTAGTGTGATACTGTATTTTAACCGACCGCGCGAAGCCACTCGGTAAACGGTCGAATCCGTATATAGGAGCCGACTTGCCGAATGACGGTCCGGCACGAAGGGGTTAAGGGTGTCTAGTCTCGACACACTTTGATATATGGGAATATTGGAACTGGGGAAGATTTAATTGTGGAACAGGTTAAAAATTTGGAACGTCAGACTACGAAAACGTCAGCTGTATTTCGTCGGACAGAACTTCCAATTTATTTGTTACCCTTTCATTAAACTCTCATGCAAAAATCAGACTGCTATTTCTAACCAACATGATTCCTGTCATTTGACATGTTCTTCGTGTTCCACTCATTCAAATACCCAGTTGGTGATAAACACCAGTTTGATTTTTGCACGAGAGTTTAATGAAAGGGCAACAAATCAATTGGAAGTTCTGTCCGACAAAATACATCTGACGTTTTCGTAGTCTGACGTTCCAAATTTTTAACCTGTTCCACCATTAAAACTTTCAGTGTTCCCATATATCAAAGTTTGTCCGACTAGACACTGTTAAGCCATTAATAAATTTTCAGCTTGCTATTAATCAACTTTCTTTTCTTATGCGGGATCCAGACCTATTATATTATCGCCTCCGATCGAGCAATAGTATTTATTTTATAGCATACTGCATATATTTGGCTAATTAATGGCATATTATAATTTAGCTGCGGATGCCCGAAATATAGGGGTTTTTGTTAATTTTGCTATATGTATATGATGACGTCACAAAAATAGAAGTACGTAATTGTTTTAATTATAATAATAGTCGGAGAGATAGAAGCGGATTTTGTGCGTGATAAGTAATATGGAAAAACTATACGGGGATATGTTGAATTAGTTGTGCACATGACTTTCACCAACGGCCGGAAACCAGAGTTGGGGCCGAGGGTAGTTATAAGGGGTCAAAGTCGCGGATTTTATTATTTTTTTTATGACGCTCATGATCGAGATAGTGCACCAAAATTTGGGAATAAGTAGACCATGACATAACTAAGTAAAATCCTCAGAGCCGGAAACCAGAGTTGGGCATGAGGGTAGTTATAAGGGGTCAGAACCGCCGATTTTATTATTTTTTTTGTGACGCTCATGATCGAGATAGTGCACCAAAATTTGGGAATAAGTAGGTCATGAGGTAGCTAAGTACAATCTCCAGGGGTGGAACGCTGCGCGGCCGATAAAGGGTTGGGGGTAGGTATGAATATAAAAAATATAAGGGGTTTTCTGCGACGTGCTAGATTGAGATAGTGCACCAAAATTTGGGAATAAGTAGACCATGACTTAGCTAAGTAAAATCCCCAGAGCCGGAAACCAGAGTTGGGGATGAGGGTAGTTTTAAGGGGTCAAAGTCGCAGTGTTTATTATTTTTTTTGTGACCTGGCACAACATTTGACCCCACGCGGCGTTCCGCCCCTGGAGATTTTACTTAGTAATGTCATGATCTATATATTCCCAAATTTTGGTGCACTATCTCGATCATGGACGGCAAAAAAAAACCCCATATATTTTTATACTCACCCCTGCCTACCACCCCTTTGTACCCCAAGCAGCGTTCCGCCCCTGAAGATTTTACTTAGTTACGTCATAACCTACTTACTCCCAAATTTTGGTGCACTATCTCCATCATGAGCGCCACAAAAAAAAAATAATAAAAACCGCGAGTTTTACCCCTTATAACTACCCTCGTCCGCCACTCTGGTTTCCGGCTCTGGGGATTTTAATTATTTATGTCATGGTCTACTTATACCCAAATTTTGATGCACTATCTCAATCAAGAACGTCGCAAAAAACCCCTTATATTTTTTATATTCACCCCTACCCCCACCCCTTTGTCGGCCGCGCAGCGTTGAGCCCCTAGAGATTTTACTTAGGTACGTCATGACCTACTTATTCCCAAATTTTGGTGAACTATCTCGATCATGAGCGTCATAAAAAAAATAATAAAAACCGCGACTTTGACCCTTATAACTACCCTCGGCCCCAACTCTGGTTTCCGGCCGTTGGTGAAAGTCATGTACACAACTAATTCAACATATCCCCGTATAGTTTTTCCATATTACTTATCACGCACAAAATCCGCTCCCAGCTCTTAGACTATAAGTTATGATTTTTGTTTTGTTTTAGCTGCATTCTGGTGCCTCTGGCGTAAAAATAGTGATCCGTAAATATCTTTACGACCAAATGGAGCTACAATATTTGCCTAATCTAGGTGAAAAACTAAAATATTTGGAAATTCACTTATTGACCTGTTATAATGACACATCTGATATTTAATCAGTTTAAAACAAAGATTTCGACATTCTAAAACGGTAATGAAAGAGAGTAATACAGGGTAAAAATTTTTTTCTCGGGGGTTAAGAAACATATGTTCAAAATAAGTCCGGAATTGGATAAAATGACTAATTCTAAGCAACTTTTGTTCTATAGAGTTTTTTCACTGAGTCGATACTTTTTGAGTTATTTGCGAGTGAATATGTTCATTTTTAACAAAAAAAAAAACATATTTTTGGACGGTTTTCGCAGATAACTCAAAAAGTAAGTATTCTAGCGAAAAAAATATTCTTAGTAAAAATATAGCTTATAAAAAATTTAAAAAATGGTGTATGCGTGAGGTCTGCAGACCCAGTAGAAGCAGAGTTGCATCTAATGAAATGTAGGTTCTTCTTCGTCAAATTATAAATCAGTCTTTCAACTAAATTATAAATCGAATATTTCAATGTGAAATAACCAAAAAAAAAACGGAGCACTTTTCGGGGAAAATTCATTACAACTTTTTAAAAGTGTTTAAAAAAAGGTTTATTTTTGTTTTTTAAAAAAACTTCTAACATTAAAAGTAAGTGAGTTACGCTCATCGTTACCGCTTTATAAGTTACTTTACTTATGTATTGTTTATATTATCTATAAGTTTCATTGGTTCAAAGTGCTCAGTTTTGAAAAAAAATTGGGTTTAAAATAAAACTTTTTTTTTTATTTTGAAAAAAATCGTAATTGTTTATGGAATTAACTTAAACACAATTAGGAATACCAAAAATCTTAAAGAGTAATAAAATGAACGTTTTGCTTTTCTGAATGTTTTTGATTTTTTGTTTTCTTGTTAGACAAAAATTGGTTATGCTATGGCTGTTCAAAATTTGCCTAAACTCGTGATTAGTTACTAGTTCAAGCCATTTTAACTACAGCTTTTTCAAAACGAAGCACTTTGAACCGATGAAATTACAGATCATATAAATAATATATAGACAAAGTAACTTGTGAAGTGGTTATGTTAAAATTTATATGTGATGCTAATTAGGGGGCGATTTTCGCGATTTTTTTTTACCAAAAAAATGAAAGGGACCAACAATATTTTGAGCGTAATTCACTTACTTTTAATATTACAAGTTTTTTTTTAAACAAAAATAAACCTTTTTTTGAACACTTTAAAAAAGTTAAAATGAATTTTCCCCTAAAAGTGCTCCGTTTTTGTGTTATTTCACATTGAAATATTCGATTTGGAATTTGACGAAGAAGAACCTACTTTTCATTAGCTGCAACTCTGCTTCTACTGGGTCTACAGACCTCATGTATACACCATTTTTTTTTTTTTCAATTTTTTATGGGCTATATTTTTGCTAAGAATATTCTTTTCGCTAAAATACTTACTTTCTGAGTTATCTCCGAAAAACCGAAGAGAAGTTGTTTAGAATTAGTCATTTTATCCAATTCCGGTCTAATTTTGAATGTATTTTTTTTCATCTTCGAGAGGGGGGTATTCCCCTCCATTTTTGTAAAATGGAGGGAATGTAGAATTCTAAACATTTTTTTTTGGGATCGACTGTTCTTTGATCGGGCTAATATGCGTACAGTAAAACTTCTGTCCCACTATTAACAATTTTAAGCCGAAAGAAACGTGTACAGAGAATGATCAAAGCAGTATCATTTTGTCGTGAAATATTCAACTGCTGTTACCTACCAGGTGACCCAAATAGTGAGTCCGATATGTCAGATACGACTGAGGTATTAATAAAAACCTGTATATTTTTTATTAATTTTAAATTTCGATTTTTTTCACGAAAAATACATGCCAATTTAAAAAAAAACAATTGTTTTCTTTGTTTCGTACGAGTTTTAGTAGAAATATACAGTGAGCACGTAAATGTTGGAATAAATTCATTTTCTCGAGAATGGACAATTTTGGCAAAAAATCCTGAAACAGGTCAATTTTTATTTTTAAATTGCGACTTTTTGGCATATATATTATACTAGTGACATCACCCATCTGGACGTGATGATGTCATCTACGATTTTTTTAAATGAGAATAGGGGTCGTGTGGTAGCTCATTTGAAAGGTAATTCAATTCTCTATTCAGTAATATAAACATTAATATAATTACTTATACAGGGAGCCCAAAAAAAATTTTTTTTAATTAAATTTATTGACATAAAAAGAAGAATGTCTGTAATTTATTTAACTCAAAATACATTTTACTCCTATCAGAAAAGAGGAAATAATGTTTATTTGACAAATAAATATTGTTTTTTGGTTAAACTCAATATTAAAGCAGCCACCCACCTTCCTTTTGACAGTTTGAACATTTAATTTCAGCGAAAAGCAATGATTATCTTTTAAATCAACATTTTTTTTTGTTTTGTGAGAGCAGTAAAATGTATTTTGAATTAAATAAATTACTTGCATTCTTCTTTTTATGTCAGTAAATTTTATCCAATTTTTTTTTTGACACCCCATATAAATAATTATGTTAATGGTTATATTACTGAATAGATAATTGAATTACCTTTCAAATGAGCTATCACAAGACCCCTATTCCCATTTAAAAAAATCATCGATGACGTCATCACGCCCAGATGGGTGATGCCAATAGTATAATATATATGCCAAAAAGTCGCAATTTAAAAATAAAAATTGACCTGTTTCGCTATTTTTTTCCAAAATCGTCCATTCTCGAGAAAATGAATTTATTCCAACCTTTACTTGCTCACTGTATAAAGAACTGTATAAAGATTTTGTTCAATGGGTCTTAATGATCCTAGTCCCAATTTCTATGTAATAATGGATATATAATGGATATATAATGGATATATGTATAATAATGGAACTGTAGGTGACACTTTTTCATTCAATTATAAATTCCACAATGTTTGCTAGTTTTATGAAGAGTTGAGGGACCCTCCAAAAAAAAACGTTGGCCACTCGATTAAATCGGATCAACATTTCCAAATTTTCTGGTTGGCCCGTATTCCGTGAAACGCAGTGTATATTTATCAACAATAGTCTATGAGGTAATTTCTAATAAACTTTACAAGCTACATAAAAAGAGATATAAGGCAAGATAGTAACAAACAAAAAATACTGATAATACTGACAATAACAAAGTAAACATAAAACATAAAGCGAGACATGTTTTTAAAGTAATTTTCGTTCTGAAAATAGACTGAAACAGCAATATTATTTGACCACAGTTTTTAAGAACTGTTAAATGGTTTCGGTGATTAAGAATCTTCTTTTTGAAAGATTAAGCGAGTTGTACAGTCAGCTAAGACCCACCCCGGGCTGTAGTGCTACGAGAAGAAGAAGAAGAAGGTTGAATAGTATCTATGCCAACAGCCCACGTAAATGGACTCAAAATTTTAAAAATAGGCGACAGAAAGAACGAAAACGGCAATTTTCAGTCATGACAAGAGAATTCTATAAGTATGAGATTCAAATTGTATACAAGTGACAGACTTCTATGAGTATGGGCCGGTTTTTCAGTGCTAGGTTAACCTATTTATTTTTCGGTCACCGAAATATTCATGGTTAATCAGTTTTTCAGTACTAGGTTAGAGCTTAAACCCGTTTAAGTTAACCAAGATTTTAACCGATCCTCGTTAGATGGTTTAACTCCGAATTTTGTGGTTAACGCTTGCGCATGGGCGCAGTGAATGCATCAGGGTAAAATTATGTTTATTTTGAGTATTGACCATTCCAGGTCACGTGACTTTGACAGCGTCGCTGAGGGGCAAACATTGTGTTTTCGGTGTTATTTTTGCTATTTTCTCGTTGTATTATAAGAAATCTGTGGTTGTAACTACAAAAATTTCAAATATTAGATATAGGACACCCTCATAGGGGATGCAAAAACCCGGTATAATCAGAAAATCAGTTTTCTTGACCCAAATCGTCGTTCTGTTTACAGTGCATTGTGATTTAAAACATCTCGGTCTTTAAATGCGGCTGGTATTATAAAAAAAGCTCACTTTATTTTTTTTACTTTTACTGGAACACTTTACAACTGAACAAAACGCTGGTATTTTAATCATATTCTTAAATTAAACAATGGTTTTCTACACTTAACCTACTTTGTTTACAAGATCTTTGCCCTCCAGTCGCTGTCAAATGACTTCACCCTGGAATGGTCCATTGCCTGACAGAAGAGATTAGTTGGGTTATGTTATTTTTTATTTTGTTTTTATTGCGGGAAGTATTCTAAAATACCTCCTTATTATTATAAAGAAATTATTATGTATTATTATCGTTATTATATAGGAAGGGATTATAAGGAAATATATTTAAATATATTACAACTGTAACAGGTACCTATGTTTACACCTACAGTAACATGATTTAATGGATATGATTCCTAAATATTTTAAACAGATAATAATTATATATTTGTCTTTTTATTTAACAGTTTGACTTCATATTTCGTTATTTCCTGGTCAATCTGTTCCAATAGTGACAACACCGTGGGTGACCGTGGTCTTTGACAAACGAAATCGGCAAAAAAAGTCTAAATCGTCCCAGTAATTGTAATGGTATCTTCTGTTATGAAACCGAGGTGGACGTTATGGACGTCATAAAGATTCTGAACTTGATATTGAATTAATCATTTTTATAAATTTGGTTATGAAATTGTTTTTTATTTATTTTTCTGTCAAATTGATCATTATTTCTCGAATTGCACATGCGCAACTACAGTTACTGCTGCCAACAGAAGAAAAAAGTGGTTAGCTAACCGAGATCTTCTTAACTTGGTTTAAACCACTGAAAAACGCTAGGAGGGTTAAAATATTGGTTAAAATTTAAACTAGGTTAGCTAACCAAAATTTTAACCTGTTACTGAAAAACTGGGCCTAAGAGATTCAAATTGTATAATATAGTCTTATATATACCTGTAACGGTAATTATGCAGAAAATTACATTAAGGTAAAAGTTTTCATGTAAAAAACAAAAAATTATGAAAACTATTTCAAAACGAGAATTACTTTAAAAATGTGATAAGAAATTATTAATCCATAACATTTCGTCTTTTAAGCAAAATAATAAGAATTCCAGAATAAACATAGAATTTATCAACCATTGCACATAAATGTTATGCAAAGAAAACTCAATTATAATAATACAACGGAGATAGTTCCAATCTTAGAACTATTGTAGTTAATTTCCATCATACAGGGTGGGCCAATGAAAACAGTCCTCCTCGATATTTGGCAGTATTTATAAGATTTTAAGGAAATGAGGAAACAGGTCGATTTTTGTTCTATGGGGGACACATTTTTACGATACATACATCGGTCATTTGTCAACCCTTTCTCTTTCACTTCTCCAACCCCTTTTTTAGATAGGGAATATACCATGTGCGGCACATCATTAGAAAGGCATTTCGATGTAGTATTCAGACATAACGATTGTCCACGATTTTTTTCGTAGTTTGAACCGTCTTTGAAAAAAATTCTTAATAAATTTAAAGTACAACACCTTTTAAAAATGAAACGCAACGTCTATGGTTTGCTAATACGTCATTTATGTCATGGCATTTGTCATTCAACAGAAAAAATGGCATATTAGCAAAGCATAGGCGTTACGTTTCATTTTTAGGAGGTATTGTACTTTAAATGAATTAAGATTTTTTTACAAAGACGCAGACGGTGCAAATATCGAAACAAAAATCGTGGACAATCGTTATGTCTGAATACTCCATATAAATGCCTTTCTAATGATATAGTCCCTATTTAAAAACAAGGGGTTGGGGAAGTGGAAGGGACGTGGTTGACAAATGACAGATGTATGTATCCTAAAAATGTGTCCCCCTCAGAACAAAAATCGACCTCTTTCCTTATTTCCTTAAAATCTAATAAATATTGCCAAATATCTAGGTGGACTGTTTTCATTGGCCCACCCTGTATATTCATAACAAAAGCAAAAGATAAAAAGAAAAAAGACTTACAACAAAGATTATAAACGATTTATCAAATGTAAGAACTCATTCTTTTGGTCTTTTTTCTACTTTTTCGGCAAAGTTCACTAAAAATTGCGCATTTTAAGTACATGTTTAAAAAATAATTACTCAAAAGTCGGTTTCTTACATTTGATGAACTGTACTTATTTTATTTTAACAAAAAAGTGCAAAATTTTTTGATAGATGAACAAAAAGTTATTCAATAATTTTTGCGTTTTTTTATATATTTTAAACATTTGATTCTATTGTATAACAAAAAACCTCGGACAATAATTACTCAATAACATGGTGAAAGCCGTTATATTAAAAGAAACTCGACATAAAGACTAGAATGTTGTTGTTTTCTTTAAACACTGTTGATGTAGGAGGTAAAAATTATAAATCATACACGAATGAGGTATCTGTAAAGAAATTAACTTATTTTAAAATATATCGAAAAAGAATTAAACAACTAAATAAATATAGGAGATTGCGTTTCGATTCAATTTAGGGCTCTCACTATTATCCTACACGTGTTTCAAGGTTTAGCTTTCATCAGGTGAGACTTTGTAAGAGGACTGAATTAAACCGACGTGAGTCACCTGGATGGTACTATTAAAAAAGAGAGTAACTTCTAGTAGGTTCTTTAAATTGCGAAAGATACATTACAAAAATTTTGTCTGAACATGTTGTTCCTTTCGCACCTTATATAGGAACTAACTTCATCTTAATACATTATAAAACAAATTGTTACTGAAATTTGCGTAAGGTAAATATTCAGACATTGAATTGGCCCCTCACAGCCCCGACATGAATCCTATTGAATACTTATGGGATATTGGTGGTAGATAATTAAGACTTTTTCAGCCCCTTCCTGTTCCCCTGCAAGATATAAAAACTATGGTTATTGATATCTGGAACTACATAGACCAAAATAAAATATCCCGTTTAATATCTAACATGTCTAGGCGATTAGACGAAGTTATTATTAGATGTAGCGGGGAAACACACGGTATTAGTTATTTAAAGTTTTGTTAATTGTTGATATTTTATATTAATAATTTAGTATTGTTTCAGTTATAATACATTTTAAAGAATAAAACCGTCTATTTTCTTTGTTTTTAAAGATATGCGAAAATCAAAAAACATAATGTTCAAAAAGCGTAAGCATAATAATACACGGCGCGTCAGAGAAAACGGGCGGCGCACAATATTGGTCATTTTTGATGTCTCTAATTTCCTAAACCTGTTGTCCGATTTCAGTGATTTTTTTAATATGTTATAGCCTTATACTTTATAACAATATCGCTGTAATAATATTGTTGCTAAACAGGTAAATTTTCATTGTATACCGGGTAGACCAATCAAACTGTGTTTTTTTCTCAAAGTTCGCAACACCCTGTGGAATATTCTAACAATTATAAAATACTGAAATTAAAACCCAAATATAGCCTCAGATTTTCTCAACATTTTGTTTTTTGATTCATTCGCTTATGTTGGATAATAAAAAAGTTAGGTACTTTAACAACTGCCATGATCTTCATCAGTACAGGGTGTTTCTAAATAAGTACCACAAAATTTAAGGAGTAATTCTGCATAAAAAATAATGACCGTTTGCTTTATAAACATATGTCCGCAAATTAAATGCCTAATTTCCGAGGTACGGGATGTTGAATTTTTTCTGACAAACTGACTATTTATGTATTGCTCTGAAACCGGTTGAGATATGCAAATGAAATTTGGTACCTTTTAAGAGGTAGTTATTCCGCATTTTTTTACATACAATTAAGAATTCATAGAGAATAGATTCATTATTGGCGTGCATACCAATGGCACGCCAATGGTGAATAAAAAATTCATAATTGTATGTAAAAAAATGCGCAATAACTTCCTCTTAAAACCTACCAAATTTTATTTGCGGTTTTAGAGCCATAAATAAATCGTCAGTTTGTAAGAAAAAATTCAACATCCCGTATCTCGGAAACAAAGCATTTGCGGACATATGTTTATACAGCAAACGGTCATTATTTTTTCATGCAGAATTACCCCTTAAATTTTGTCGCACTTATTTAGAAGCACCCTGTACTGATGAAGATCATGGCTAGTTGTTAAAGTACCTAACTTTTTTATTATCCAACATAACCGAATGAATGAAAAAAACAGAATGTTAAGAAAACCTGAGGCTATAGTTGGGTTTTAATTTCAGTATTTTATAATTGTTAGAATATTCCACAAAGTATTGCGAACTTTGAAAAAAAAAACTCAGTTTCATTGGTCCACCCGGTATACACTGAAAATTTACCTTTTTAGCAACAATATTATTACAGCGATATTGTTAAAGAATAAGGCTATAACATATTAAAAAACAGGTTTAGGAAAGTAGAGACATCAAAAATGACCAATTTTGTGGGCCCCCGTTTTCTCTGACGCGCAGTGTAAATGTACATTACCTTTGTTGTTGGTTTCCTCCTTTATAGATTCATCCCAATCAGAATCTGATCCTGGAGGTAGAATATACGTATGAAAATCGCCTTCTGGTTCTAAAGATTCCGAAGAAGTTGAACAGTTATCCATCAATATTGGTGTGTAAATAACACATTTTTCGGATTCACCTATTTCTTGGACTATGCAATCCTGGACTTCATAACCGTCACTCTTTAATAACGTACTAAAAAAGAACTAGTTTCAACACGAAAAATTTTGAACACTCAGACTGACAGGTATGAGACAGATTATTTTGTATAAATTCAATTTCACGTTGTCAATTATAGGCTAGGGAAATAACCAAAACATACTCTGTTTGTGACACTGACCCAGTCAGCAAATGACAGTTATTTAGTAAGGTCAAAAACGGTATATTTTTGTTTTTTTCGTCTATCAGCAAAAAGTTAAGCTTTCGAAACAAATGTGAGAAAAATAAACTTATAAGTCATATAAAAACCTTCAAAATGGCGTTCTTAAAATGATTATATCCTTATCGGTTGCTTCGAAAATTGCAAAATAAGTAAAAAATATCGGCATTTTATAAATGTTAATAACTTTTTTAATCTTTTTTTTTTTACTATCCGACAAGAAAGATACCAAACAGTCAAAAATATTATTGTAATTAGTTATAGGTATTTGTAAAATATGTTAAAAAAAATAAAAAAATAAAAAAAATATTAAAAAATAAAAAAAAATTAAAAAAAAATAATAAAAACATGAAACAAAAAAAATAAAAAAAAATTAATAAAACAAAAAAATAAATAAAAAAAATTAAAGAAAAAATCACTAAGAGGATTTAAACCTCCGCGGGGTTGAACCGGGTTGACATCCTATCGTAGTGACAAAAAAAAAACAACAAAAAACAAAACAAAAAAAACTAAAATAAAATACAAAAAAGAATGAATTTATTTTAATATTAATATTCATATTTTTATTTGTAAAATGTATACACTATGTGTTCTTGATAAACATTAAGTAGTATAATATATTTATATTTTTTAACATAGTATGTACATTAGCTGTAATGAGTAGGTAAATAAGAAGTAAAAAATTGTAATAATAAATAACCAAGTTTCACTAATTGGCAATATCTTTAATACATTTACTTTTGATTGAGACTGGCTGAATGACCATAGTCCAAGCCAAAAAAGAAAAAAAAACTTTTTTAATCATCAACTTCAGAATCTTCATATCCTTCCATGTGGTGAGACCGCTCCCGTTTGAAAAACATTTCTAATTCGGTTTCTCTGCGGATTCATATTAAAAAATGTCCCCTTTAAACAAATCTGAAGGGCGCCGGACGGAATTTTTGGGCAGAAATTGTTTAAACAATTTATTTAAACAAATACATAAGATCACCTTTTATTGCTCCAAAAAATATATTTTTAGGTTGTTTTGGGTCATTCTAAACAAGAAAGATATCTTGTGATTTTTCTCAAAGATTGACAGTTTTCGAGTTATAGGCGATTTAAAATCTAAAAAATGCGGAAATACGCATTTTCGAGGCTTAAAAACTCATATGTATTTAAATTAGTATTTTTAAAGGTGCCAATAACTTGGATTAAAGTTTAAACATTCCTTTTCAAGATTCCGAAGAGTGATCGGGTGTAACTTCAATTGAGACCGTAGTTTTTTAATTGTTAATTATGCGTGTCCATCCGGTTTTTTTGTAGGCGCGGCGCGCACTATTTTCAAAAATCTCGTATTTTCCTCAAAAAAATATTTTTTTCTAGATTTTTTGGAACATTCTAAATAAAAAAGTTTTTTGACATTTTTCGCAAAAGTTACTAGTTTTAAAGTTATAAGCGATTTAAAATGTGAAAATGTGTTTTTTTGTCATGTAATAGTAGACTATGAAACAAACGTAAAGGTCTTGTTTTATCAACGCATTTTTGAATAATAACATTGAAAGCAAATAGTGCTTCTTTTGTGCCCATACCGTTACGAAAGTTGGAAGTGTATTAGAAATTAACACTAAGGTTAACCGATATACAAATTATTTGTGAAAAAATGATAATATCGAGGCTCTAAAATGAACTTAAAATAATTATAAACAAAAAGCTGTCATTTTGACATTGCAAAAACTCTAACTTCATATCAATCACCTTGGCCTTCATCATAGTGCTGTCTTTATTTGACGTTTTCTATTACGGATCGACAAAGGCCTTAATTTCATGATTTAAGGCTTGATAAATACAAAAAAGATATATGAGTATAAAAGCCAAACAATTAGACGTTATATCGCCGCCGCCTACGAAAAGTATAACTCCGAAAAATGCCGTTAAGAGTATTCTTTTTCTCATGATCATCTTTCAGTGCGTTTTTCGATTTCTTTCTAACGTATTAAATTGTATATGACAGAAAAAAAGGCACGTCGGTGATTACTTTGGTAATTATTTCTAGTTCGGTGATTATTCTAGTTGTCGATAGATGGCGCCATAATAAAAAAATAATTTTTTTTAATTAGATAATAATATTACAAATATAATCTGTATAATTTTTAAGACTATACAAATCAAAGAAAATACCATTTTATAAATGAAAGAAACACATTTGATTTGTTTTTATTCCAAATTGAAAATACAATGTGACAACTGTCAGATTTAACTAAAATGTCATGTTAGAATAAATGTCATAAATGTGCATTATCACGGACTTACCCTTTTTCCTATCATTTGTTACGCACTGAAAAATGATCATGAAAAGAACAATAGAACTTTCAATGAACGCCGCGAAAAATAATATTTTCGATTATATGATTGTGAAAATTATAATCCCTATAATAAAGTGTTAGCGAAAAAATTTATTTTTTGAGGAGTATCGGCAAAAAACATCCTTTCTGTTTGTGGGTCCACGAAAATTATAATTAGTAAAAAGTTCTCAGGAATAATTGTTTCGTCGGTAGAAACAGAAATAGAAAGGGAAATAATTGTTTTCGTCGGCATCTATAATGAACTACATCTTTTCGTTATAAGTATTTTGGGAGTTGTAATCTTCGCGGACACGCATATAAAAAAATTGTATTCGCCAATACTTATCAAAGAGTTATTATTTTCACTGGAAATGTATTAGGAAGCGCATTAATCATAGGCACCGGCGATATACAGGTCCCGAAAAGATTAGTCATAAATTATATCAGACATTCTGGAGTCAAAAATACTTCGATTGAACCTAACTTACCTTAGTACAAATGTGCTCATAAAAAAAGTTACAGCCCTTTGAAGTTACAAAATGAAAATCGATTTTTTTCAATACAGTCGAACCCGCTTATTAGAATACCGGTTATAGGAATATCCTGGTTTAAGGAATAGAAATTTGAGGTCACGAAACGATTCTACTAGCCACCAATGATCGGTTATTAGAATATTCCGGTTATAGGAATACTTTTGATTGGCACGAAGGCTATTCCAATAAGCGGGTTCGACTGTATATCGAAAGCTATCAGAGATTTTTTATTGAAAATAGACATGTATCATTCTCATGGGAGGAGCATCTTAAAACAAAATTATAGTGAGATTTGTCCACCCCATAAAAATTTTATGGGGGTTTTGTTCCCTTAAACCCCCCAAACTTTTTTGTACGTTCCAATTAATTCATTATTGTGGTACCATTAGTTAAACACAACGTTTTTAAAACTTTTTTGCCTCTTAGTATTTTTTCTATAAGCGAGTTTTTATCGAGATACTGCTTCTTCTTTAATATATTTAAATATAAGTTTTATGGGGGCTTTGTTCCTTTAAACCCCCCAAATGTTTGTGTACGTTCCAATTAAACTATTATTGTGGTACCATTAGTTAAACACGGTGTCTTTAAAACTTTTTTGCCTCTTAGTCTTTTTTTGATGTCACCTTTTATCGAGATGTGGCTTCTTTTTCAAAATATACCCAAAAATGTACATTATAAAATTTTCAGATTTTAACAGGTCTATAATAATGGTATGTACTTAACCATATACAAATATATGGTGGATTCTACAATTATTCAAAATATCTCGATAAAAACTGGCTTATCGAAAAAGTACTAAGAGGTAAAAAAAGTTTTAAAAACACTGTGTTTAACTAATGGTGAGACAATAAAAATTTAATTGGAACGTACACAAAAGTTTGGGGGGGTTTAAGGGAACAAAACCCCCAATAAAAATTTTATGGGCTGCCGAAAATTTCACTTTATTTTTTTTAAGATATTGCTGCCATAAGAATGCCACATGTCCATTTTCAATAAAAAATCTTTAAGAGTTTTCGATATATGAAAAAAAATCGATTTTCATTTTGTAACTTCAAAGGGCTGTATCTTTTTTTGTGTGCACTATTGTATATAGGTAAGTGCGGTTAAATCAACCTATTTTTGACCCCAGAATCTGCGGTATAATTTATCACCAATCTTTTCGGGACACCCTGTATAACCTATTGATACAAACTTGACGGTAAACAAATTCAACACATTTTTCCTAATTATATTAGTTTTTCCGCTACTGTCAAATTTAGCAGGAAACCGCTGTTGCCAAATAAAAAACATATATTTATTTACCACAGCAGCTATCGGCTATGGCTATACTGTTTCTGTTTGTCTTTAAGAGTGTGAAACAAAGATGTATCTGTACTATAAGTGTTAGGGTCACGTTGTTATATAGGTTATGTAAGATTTTTGTTTATAGATGTGAAGTTAGTTAAGATGTAAATTGTCCTATGAAACTATCTACACACTAAATTCTGTTACATTAGTTTCTCGATTTGATTGACTCAAATTGTTGGATATTTTAATTAAATTGAATTAAAACAATATATCTGTATTTTGTCTTCCTACATTATAATTTGAAAACAATATTTTGACATTATATTTAATCTCCAATAGTATGACAGACGTCAGTTACAATTTCCAATCTCACCAATTGTAATAAAGACGTCATATAAACTCGTCACTAATTGTAGCCAATGAAATGCTCATGTAATAGGAATGGCATGTCAAAAAATCTGATTATTCCCAATATTTGTTGAAGTTATACTTGTTTAGGCGCGATAGGGAGTGAATTTTTCTTTTTCTTTGCGCATTACGTTGTTCGTTGCTGAATCTTTTAAGTCAAGTTATATTTATCAGTCCAAAAAAGGCGTAGAAAAAATATATTAGTGTTTTTAATAAATATATTTATTATAATCTTTGTGTCTTTGGATTTGTCATCCTCGGAAGTAAGGTAATACGTAATATTAAAACATTTTTATTTAAAACTTCACTTCAACTATTTGTTATCGTGGTTTGTCATAATGTCCGAGAAACAGTCAAAACAATGCCTTCGTAGCCTCATTGGTACAGCATTCGACTAAGGATCGAGAGGTCCCGGGTTCAAATGCGGGCAATTGCTGTCCTTTTTTTTTTCTTTTTTTAATTTTTGGATTTTTGGAAAGTGGTAAGTAACTATCAGTTTAATATTTAATAAAATAAACTGTGTATTTTATTTCGCTGAAATCATAATATAATAGAAGTATAACTTCTTACGTACGTACAAAGTACACACACATTCTTTTTTTTTTCAAATTTAGAATATGGCAATAAGGGAAAAATTACATGGAACCTTTTTTGTTTGACTTTTACATAATTCATCAATAATGTAAACGTGTACAAAGAACGAGCAAACGCACCATGAATATCATGCTTGGAACACGCTTATAAATTTAGGAATTCTGTTGATGCAACAAAGAATAATGAAATACTCACCATAGCTCAATTTCAGTTATATTTGTTCCTTCGGGTCCATACAACAGTTCAATTATCGGTATTTCAGATCGATCTCTCTCTTCAACAAAGAATCTTCCATTCATGTGACCTAAAATGTTTATTCTATATCTAAATTCATCGAGAATTTTCTCTTCCTCGGTTCGACTATCTTGATCGACAGGATATTCGATTTGGTCTAACAGCTTATAATAAACATTATATGAGGGATCCTTAAAACTATCACTATCAGTCGCTGGTATCGAAAAACTATAATACCTACGAAAGGAAAGTTTATAAATTAACATTTTGTTATACTAAGGCGGTCCGATAAGTACTTAGCCTTCAAAAGAAAAATGAAAATTTTGGAAAAGTGGTGATTTATTTCTGAACGTAGTCTGCACGTTTCTGAACGTTTTTTCGAGGTCTGCAAAATAGGCTTCCATGGCGGCGATGAACTCCTCATTCGACTTAAATTTCTTCCCCGTGAGTGACTTTTTTAAGTTTGGAAACAAAAATAAGTCATACAGGTTAAGATCTGGAGAGTAGGGTGGATGGGACAGCAGTTTGTAGCCCAATTAGACCATTTTGGCCATGGCCGAAGGCGCAGGTGCGAGCCAGTGCGTTGTCATGATGAAAGAGTACTTTTCTCTTCCCCAATTGAGGCTGTTTTCTGCAATTCGGCGTCGAATCGGCCCAAAATTGCGGTGTAGTAAAGTTCTGTGACCGATTTGCCCCTTTTCAGGAAGTTGGTATAGATCACACTTTGTGAATCCCAGAAAATTGTGGCCATCACCTTTCCGGCTGATTGGCCAGTCTATGCCCTCTTCAGAGCACGTTCACGGGGTGACGCCTGCTGTATCGACTGTTCCTTGGTCACACTGGACTGTTCCACACATGGTGGGTACCAGTGGAACCATGTTTCGTTAACAGTTATGAATCTACGTAGAAACTCATATGGATTGCGCTTAAACAGCCTCAGACATTGCTCTAAAGTGGCCTTATTGTTAGGAGTGAGCAAACCGCAAACCCGGTACCCATCAAGCCGACAACTCTCTTATCTTAATTTCTGACGGTCTCCATCAAAAGAGAAGAGTCACCGTACACAGCACTCAAGCGCTCTTTCATTTCGCTGCGGAATTTCCCTTCCAAAAACAAGGGTCGAATCACCGACCAATATTGGTTATTTTCATTTTTCTAAAATTCCTAGACACGCCCGCTTACACACACGGTATAAGCCAACTCCCGTGCGAGCTTAAAATTATTTCGTTTAATCCTATGCTTAAGCCTAAAATTGAAGTGGAAATACAGGCATCTAAGCTTAAGCTCAGGCTTAAAGTAAGCTTTGGCTTAAGCGCGGTTGGAAATACCGGCCCTAAGACTACTACGAGTCCAATCCGGCTCAGATTTTGTCATAGGCCATCTATAAGAATGTATTACCCTACAGTATATTTATCTTGCGATGCGATAGTGGCAGAGTGGTAGAGCAGCTAAGTACTTATCGGACCACCCACATACAGTGTCTCAATTTTACCACACCCAGTATTCAACATGCACCAAATAAGTAATTTACTACATACGTGCAAATTCCCCATGAAAAACTCGGAGAACATAAGCTACAGGTACATTTACAGCTCATCACAGATCCAGTTCCAGTGTTCTTTTGGCACATAGATTCATTATCACAGATGCAGAGTTTTGTGTATTTTTGTAAAATATAGCTTTCATTGCACAAATCTTTTCTAACGAAAGTTGCCATTTGACTACAAGCTCCCAAGGCTTCGGTCCCTGCAGGCCCTTCACCTATATCGGTAAAATACATTGTATAGTCAGGGAAACGAAGGATGATGTTGTTTGACCTGAAAAATGTAGAATAAAAACATGCAGTTCAAGTTCTTTCAAAATAAATTGACAGATCCCTTCCAGATAACTAAAGGGCTACAACAGGGAGATGATGTAAACTTGATGGGTCCACAAGAGACATCACAGAACTTTATATGGAGCTTGAAGGAAATGAGAAAGAAATAGGGCTAGCCGTCAATGAAGGTAAAAAGAAAGCCCTAGTACAATCAAGGAAATACCGAAACTTGTGGAATTTGACAGTAGACGACGCTAACATTGAAGAAGTAAAACAGCTCACATACCTGGGTGTACAGATAACTGAGAACAGCAGCGAAGAGGAGGAAATACGGGAACGGATAATACGAACAAAGCATACTTCTTTGTCACAGGTGTTTGGCTTCAAAGACATCTATAGGGAAGTAAAGTTTAAAATATATAAAACCATCATACCGCCTAGTGAGAACAATAGTGGTGAAACACAAAAATCAACGTTTTTGAGTTAAGTCCATCAACCGACATCTAAATATGCCCTCTTTTATGTGCAATATCGGCTAGCAATTATTTAATTTCCTTATTACTAGAGGGCGCCTTTATGGTATTGTGAATTTGTCAAATATTTTGATGCATTAACGACGAAAGCACACCAAACTTTATATCAACACTGGCGAATCTGTAATTACGCCGTGCGTGCATGTATTAGAAGTATGAGATATCTTATTAAAGATAGTAGTGCAATGTGCAATAGTGGCGAATGAGCACTTTTGTTTGTGTGGTTGTTTTTGCTTTTGTGGTTTTTTTATAAAACTTCTTATAGAGAAACTCAGTTTCAATCGTTCTTAGGTACTTAGAAATAGCAAATCAAGAAAGGGACTATCCACTTTGGATCAGTATTGTTTAATTCCACACTATCGAGAACCAATATTCATTGCTAAAAAGAAGTCTTACAAAATAAATCAATTCCTTCTACCCACAATAATTTCTTTAGTATTTTGAAATACGAAACATACGTGAGTGAAATGATGAATTTAATTTTACTATTCATAGTTCTTTTGCTTCCTTTTTATCTTTTATCATGTTTATCGTTTAGACATAATGTTAAGAATTATTACTTAAGATCTTATTTTGTTATTTTTCTATTGTACTTTAGTTTTATTTTGCGAATAACTGTTTGGTGTGTACAATAAAAAAGTAAATTTTTTAATTATTTAAAACAGAAACTAAACTGTTGTAGTATAGTAGTAGTAAAGTATGGTGGCGAAACATCAAATTAAACATCCTCGATAATGCAATAATGGCGTAACGCAGAAAAAAAAATCAAAAATAATAACAATGTTTATCTTTTCTTCAAATAAAATTACTTCTACTAATTGGTTTAAATGACGAGAAGCATATTATTAGAAAAAATCTGCAAAATGATTATTTATTATGATACCTATTAGTCAGTTATACTGTTTAGCAGTTTCATCAAAACTTTAAATAAGATTATCTCTAAATGTTCATTTTGAAGTTTGGTCACTATTGTTCTCACCAGGCGAACAACCAATAGCAACATGGAGAGTACAAACATGGATCATGACAGAAAAGACAATAAACCTTATTTATTAATACTTTTGAAAGAAAGATGTTCAGGAGGATATTGAGACCCATTTATTACAATGGTATATGGAGAATAAGGTTCAACCATGAGTTATACAAATACTACAAAGAACCCCTATAGCAAATTATGAAAAATGCAAAGATTGTGCTGGGCAGGTCACCTTATAAGAATGGATGACAGAAAACCTAGTAGAATGCTTAGCAGAATTATGGTGGGATGTCCGTCAGTAGGAAAACCAAGGAAGAGGTGGGTAGACAAAGTAAAAACCAATTTAGTTAACCAAGTTAAAAATATAGGGGACTACAGGGGGACGAAGAAATCTGAAAAGAGTAAAACATTAAGGGTTGATGAATGCCCAAAGATGGATAATTTGAAAAGAAAAGTGAGTTTACTTCACCATACATTTAATAAATTGTATAATCCTATTTACAAATGACTTATTTTATACTCACCAATCCTGAAATTGCTGCCTCGTCCATTCAAACTTATGATCATAATGTCTAAATGTTTTGTTCTCGTCCTCCCAACCAAACAGTACATTAAAATCTGCATTTGGTGTTGTCACCATCACTATCTTTGGTTGTATGTAACTAAATATGTTATAAGCAAAGGCATCTAAGGTATCTGGGTAGAGATGTTCAATGCTGTAAAGAAGTATACATTGAAATGTGTTTATAAACTTAATTTTTTACAGTGTATGTACAATTCAATTAACCTTTAACTACACGCGCTGGCGTATTTTGTAAGCCAGATATAAGATTTCTACTGAAAATATGTTTAAAAATTTAATTTTTGACCTTGTTTATCTCTCTAACCTATCACTGGAATGTGCTTTGCAATTTGGTTTTAGTTTCGTTATAATAGGCGTTCTGGGAAGATCGTAATTTACAGTTTATTATTTGTTGTTTCCGGTGGTAGACAATATACGTCACGATTACATTAATATAAGTCGTAATATAAGTACATATTTCAATTGTTTTTTAGTCATAATGGCACAAAATATATTTTTCTTTATAAACAATAAATTTCTCCTGTAAAAAATCACATTTCAAAAAATTTTTTATTAGTAATTTTATTAATCATGGAATCCAGTTATTCCATGATTCCAGTTATAAATCACAATTGGCTTACTGAGAAGGAACTCCAAGTATTCACTGATGTCAAATAAGGTTTATAACAAACAACTAACAGTATTTTTTCAAAAAAAAATCCGCTGTTTTTAAGTGTATTTTCTTGTGGCGTATAAAGTACGCCACGCGTGTAGTTATGTTATAACTTGATGCGCGGGTAGTTAAAGGTTAAGAATAGGAATATACATATTTTAGTGTGAATGTTTCAAATTAATAAGAAAAATTAGCTGCAGATAACTTGAATGGCAAGAAAATTAAGGAAGAAGTACTAAGGAGGGTCAACAAATAAAGAGAACTGCTAAAGACTGTTAAACACTGGAAAATGTATTATCTGGAACATATAGTGAGGGGAAATTGATGAGCAATGGGCAATGAGGGGGTGATGGGCACTGATGGGTACTGATATGGCACGTGAAGAAGAAGAAAAAGTTAAAAAATAACATTCAGGTAGCAAAAAATTTATATTTCAGCAAATGTGAAAATGGTACACTGGTAAATGTAAATTTCAGATTTTTATCTAATATTCTAACCATTTTTTTTAACTTGGATACTTACAACTCTTTAAACATGAATAGGTTTATACAATTTCAAATCTATTAATTGAATTTATTAGAGTTGGAAGATTGCTGCTTAGGCAATTCCACCTTCTTCAAGGAATGAGAGCTTTTGATTTTACTTTATCATAGATTCCCTTGGCCTGATTGATGTTTGGGTCTTAGGTGATAATGGTAGGGGAGCCCAAGCGGGGATTTTTGCAGTTACTCGAGCGCGTCAGATTATCATACGGGGAGAAACCTGGTACCCTGCATATGTACCTCTACCATATATTGGCTCTTAACACAGGGGAGTTCGTTAAGGGTGGCCCGAAAAAAAAATCTATCCTTAAAAAAACTCGAAATTGTCAGATTAAGATAAGGTAAGTTAAGTACATGCAAAAGAGTGTACATTTCAAAAATCTGACGATTTGAGCCGGGCGTAAGGAAATGGGCGAGTCCCAAAGTTTCACAAGAAAAAAGCGAATATTTCTCGAAGTAAATGACAGATCGAAAAACTAAAAAATACGTGCTCAATATTTTTAAAAAATCTATCGAATGATACCAAACATGACTTCCCACGGAGAGGGGGGGGAGTAAATTTAACATTTTAAATACGAATCCCGCGATATTTCGCGAACTGAACATCAGATCTAAAAACTGTAAAATACACTTATTTAGTATTTTTAAAAAATCTATCGAATGGCACCAAACACGACCCACCACGGAGGTGGGGTGGGGGGTTACTTTAAAATCTTATATAGGAGCCCCCATTTTTTATTGCAGATTTGGATTCCTTACGAAAAAATAAGTAAGTAATCGGAAAAACGATTGTTGGAAATGGAAAATTAAATTAAAAAATGGCAAGCGTCCACTAAAATGGAAAACGTTACTTAACTTTTTTTGGTTTTAGGGCCTACTCTTCACAAGCCAATAGGTCTCCAAAGCGCTCGAGTGACTGCACATTTAGCATACTTTGCTCCCCTACCATAATGACTAGCTTGCACGATGGAATTGTGAATCTACAGGAAGCCAATCTCCCATTGTCCTAAGTTCCCCCTTGTACAATGTTACTTCCTACTAATCTCTCTTACTGCCCCATACAAATCTAAGTAGAAACTTTTTCTACATATTATATTATCACATTCCTCTTTATCCAGTTTCTTAGAAATTACATTGAAATTTCTTCAGAGGTTTATAAAGTCAGAAAAGGTAAGACCAAGACCACATAGACCATACCCAAAATAGAATTTGGAAAACCTCACAAACTAAGATGTACCATAAAAAAATTGATAAACATATAGTCCATTCTTTCACGGTTTTTGCTCTAAATTTTAAAGAACCGCTTGGATTGACATGAAATTTGGCATACGTATAGCTTACATGTCAAAGAAAAAAAGTGATATTGTGCCGATGTGTGCTTTTGTCCTGGGGGTGACTTTCACCCCCTGTTGGGGGTGAAAAAATATATGTACAAAATAAGTCCGGAAATGGGTAAACTGACTAATTTTAAGTAACTTTTGTTCTATAGAACTTTTTCGCCAAGTCAACACTTTTCGAGTTATTTGCGAGTGAATATGTTCATTTTTCAACAAAATAACCACATTTTTAGACGCTTTTTCGCAAATAACTCAAAAAGTAAGTATTTTGTCGAAAAAAACGTTCTTAGCAAAAATATAGCGTATAAAAAAGTAAAAAAAAATGGTGTACGCGTTAGGTCTCTGGATCTCGTAGAACCGGAGTTATAGCCAATGAAAAATAGCATAATCACCAAATTTCAAATAGAACATTTCGACGTGCAATATCCAAAAAATTAAGCACTTTTTGGGGAAAACCCATTATAACTTTTTTATAGTGTTTAAAAAAAGCTTTATTTTTGTTTTTATCAAAAAGTTTCTAGCATTAAAGTTAAGCAAGTTAAGCTCAAAATAAAGAAGACCACCCTCTAATTAGCAACTTAAATGAAACTAATCGTTACCGCTCCACAAATTATTTTACTTATGTTGCGTTTATATGATCTGTAAGTTTCATCGATTCAAAGTGCTTATTTTTGAAAAAATTTGGTTTCAAAGTAAAATTTTTAAAAATTTAAATTTTGAAAAATATGCTTTTTTTCAAAATGACTTAAAAATTGTAAGAGATACCAAAAATCTCTAGAAACAAAAAAAAGTCAGATTTGCTTTTCTGAATATCATGTATTTTATTGTTTTTCTGTTAGACAAAAATTGATTAAGATTTGGCGTTTCTAAATTTGCATACATTCGTGATCAGTGACTCGTTCAACCCCTTTTAACTACAGCCCTTTCAATAATAAGGACTTTGAACCGATGAAACTTACAGATCATATAAACAATATATACACGAGTCAAGAAACTTGTGAAGTCGTAACTATTAAGTTCATTTAAGATACTAATTAGGGGGCGATTTTCTCGATTTTTTTAGCAAAACCAAAAGGGACTAACTTTATTTTGAGCGTAACTTGTTTAATTTTGATGCTAAAATTTTTTTTTATAAAACAAAAATAAAGCTTTTTTTAAACACTTTAAATAAGTTGTAATGAGTTTTCCCCGAAATGTGCTTCATTTTTGGATATTTCACGTTAAAGTATTCCATTTGGAATTTGACGAATATGAACATATTTTTTATTAGCTATAACTCTGCTTCTACTAGGTGTAGAGACGTGATATATACACCATTTTTTTTTTAATTTTACAGGCTACATTTTTGCTAAGAACATTTTTTCGACAAAATACTTACTATTTGAGTTATTTGCGAAAAACCGTCTAAAAGCGTGTTATTTTGTTGAAAAAATGAACATATTCACTGCCAAATATCTCGAAAAGTATTGACTTAGTGAAAAAACTCTACAGAACAAAAGTTACTTAAAATTAGCCAGTTTATCCATTTCCTGACTTTCTTTGGACGAATATTTTTTCACCCCAAGAGGGGGTGAAAACCACCCCCAGGGCAAAAGCACATATCGGCACAATACCACTTTTTTTCTTTGACTTGTTAGCTATGTGTATGCCAAATTTCATGTCAATCCAAGCGGTTCTTTAAAATTTAGAGATTTTGCAATATTTTACCGTTAAAGAACGGACTAATAGTACAGTTGTTAATACAGGTCCAGTATGAGTAATTTTTTATCTATTTGCAAAAATCCAGATCAAAACACAGTTTTTTTAATTCTACAATTTTAGTAAAAGGCTAAAGATTTATTCTCTCTGAATAGGGGAGTCCATATAGATTTTCACTTCGGAAAAAATCAAACAAGATAGAACTTTTTGTAATTTCATTAAGAAATGTTTAATAAACAACATAACAAAAAGTTCTACTCGAGAAGTGGGTGCTTCATTTTTTATTAAACAAATGAACTACGAAATTATTTTTTTTTAATAACTCCGAAAATATACATTTTAGAAAAAAACTGACTTGACCATTGAAAAATTCAGAAAATTTTACAAAAAAACCTTATATAAAGAATTTTCTAAAATTAAATCTGTATCTTCTATAATTTTTTATTTATCACGCTAAAGTCACCCTTCTCACAAACATTGGCGCACTGTAAACTAGCGTACGGCGAAATGCACGGTTGAGTTATTTTAATGTAATTCTTTCACTAAGGGATCAAATGAAATTTTACAAACTGAACATGAAAGAAGAATAATTAAGCCATCTTATGGTTATAATAACAAGAAATAAAATGTATGGGCATAAGTACGGTGTGGGCGGAAAATGATTTAAAAATGTGTAACTATTACAATTTTTCTTATAAAACCCTCAATTTTGCACAACTTACCTTTCAAGCATCCTACTAAATGATGTTTCATTCAAAAAAAAAATCTCAAAAATTTAATTCAGATGATATGACGTCTCAAAAAATGTAATTTTTGAAATCTTCGTAGTTTTATAGAATTACCACCACTTTACGACGGTATTGCTCAAGTTTGAACAGATCTATTACAGTTTTATAAGTGCTTTTTTGAAGCATAAGATGTAATCTTTAAAATTCACTAAATTATTTTACTTTAGAAATGAAATAAACTCTTTCTTTTTGTGAAAATTAAGAAATATAACAAAAATGTAATAAAAAACCGAAAATTACCAGCTAAAAAAATGTTTATATATACAAAGTGATCAAAACTTTTTTCTGTAAAACTTACCTAAAATACATTTAATAATAAGCTTCAACAATAATAAATGTTCAGAAAAAAAAAATTCTTTTAGCTCTTATACAGTATGTCTGTGTAACTTGGAACCTATTGATAACTTTTTTATTATCAGTTTTAAGAAAAAAAGTTATTCTTTATAAAATACTCTGCATCGTATATAATCTAAGATGCAATCATCAAATATCAAATTTGATTAATTTTATACGAGGTATGTCAAAAAATATGAATTTCACTCAAGAGTAAAGTACCGAGTAAAGTCACATTTCACAATATCGAAAATTGTTATTAAGAAAAGTTGTTTGGAATTAAAAAATTTGTTTTAGTGTTCAATTACATCCTTCTAATTAAAATATTGTGAATAATAAAGGCACTTAACTCTTAAAAAAATTCATATTTTTACATACCTCGTATAAAATTAAAAAAAGTTTAATATCTGATGGTTGTATCTTAGATTTTATACCAGGGAGAGCATTTTATGACGAATAACTTTTTTTCGTAAGTGATAATAAAATAGTTATCATAATTGTAATAAAATGATGAGTATCCGTAATTTGAGAAAAAATTGATTTTTTTTTTATTAGGATGATCTAATTGTATATTTAAACATAGTTTTTAATTTCCAACAACTTTTCATAATAGCATTTTTTGATATTCTGGAATATAAAGGTAAGTACTTTACTCTTTAACGAAATTCATATTTTTGACATAACTCGTATAAAATTAATAAAATTTGATATCTGATGGCTGAGTTTTAGATTTTTGACTATCCAGAGCATTTTATGAAGAATAACTTTTTTCGTAAAATTGATAATAAAAAAGTTTTCCATGTGGTTCCTAGCTACGCAGACATACTGTATAAGAGCTTCTGTAAAAGAATTTTCAAATTGCAATGCCATATTCGGATTCAGCATAATCAAAAACAAAATAGAAACATATTGGTTAAAGTAAAATGACGAATTTAACGATATTTTTAAAATTATTTATACAAAACAATTGTTATTGTTTAAACAATTAATAAACAATTAGCGGCCAAATCTGCGATTAGAACTTTTTACTTTAACACGTATATAAACAGACAAAAAAAGTTTAAAAAAAAATATGTTTGTTTAAATTTTTCCGAAACAATGCATGTTTTCGCTCTAATTGCACTCCCCTAGAAGGGAAACCAGAGTTTTTATTCTCTTCTCTACTGTAAAATCAGCCAAAACCAGTAAAGAAGAAAATAAAAAATGACAAAAACATGGTTGGATGACGAATGGAGAAAACAATTAGAGGAGCGAAGTAAATTAGTACATACTAAGGATGCTAAAGTTAGGATAAGAAGATACTGCAAGTGAGTTACACTGACTAATGAAAAAGAACTAAAAAAATACTAAGAGAAAAGAAAATATTTATAATGAAAAACTTGAGGAAGAAATTGAGGAAAATTACAAAAATAAAGATATAAGAAATCAGTATCAGGGGGCAAAAATTAAAAAGAAAGGATAATCAGGACCAAAGAAAGGACCTTCAAGAACCACCCGTTCTGTGACCACCTTCCACGAGTTCATTAACCGCACAAATTATGGTTCAAGTTCCTATCTCTCTAAAACTATTAAATTAGCAAACACATTATCTCCGCAAATTGATTTCTTTGTGAACGACTTTACTGCGTTTTCCACACAATTACATTTATACTTAACTTAATGTTCTAATTTCAAGACTGATTTGTCAACTACTGTTATTGTCTTTGTTCTAGGATAAGTTGTATTTGTCAATTTCAAAATGTTCTAGCTCTCAATTGTTAAATGAGAGCAAGTAATTTTATTCTTTATTATTGTTTGTTATGTATTTACCAATTTTGTACCTACTAGATCTTATTTTTCTAATTTGTGTGACATTTTAATTTAATTGTATCATGTACTAATGGACTTCGGTCCGTAAATAAATAATAAATAAATAATATTGTATTAAACCTCTATTTATGAGAGGCATTTTAATGAATGAAAAAGACATTTTAAACAGAGGGAAGGAATATTTTGAACATTTGTTGAATCAACAAGAAAATCTGGAAGTAAACTTAGATACCTAGGAAGAATATGCAAGTACACAGTCAAATCCAAATCATGTCAACAAGACGCCTCCAACCAGGGAAGAAGTTAAAAATATTATTGAGAGCCTAAAAAATAAAAGTTCAGAAACAACCAAATAACATCTGAGATCCTCAAATATTGAGGAAACCACCTTCATGAAGAAATGCAGATATTAATAATAGATACAATATAGAATGAAGAACAATAATGAAACGAAATGAAAAATTATTAGAATGATACCACTAATACTATGAAGAACAGAAAACAAAATAAAAGTAGGTAATGAAACATCAAACAGTTACCTAATAAATGAAGGAGTAAGGCAAGGTGACCCACTTTCATCTATTCTGCTTAGTCTCCTGGAAAACTTGCTGCTAGAAGCCAATATGAATAGAAAAGGACTTATATATGACATAAAAACAAAATACATGGAATGCATAGACCAAGAATATGTAAGACCAAAGTATTTAACAGTACAAACAAATTAAAATACATATAAATTTGAGGTAGTTAAGAGGTTTCAATATCTAGGAACAATTATTATAACATGAAATTCAAATATAGAAGAAGAAATCCAAAACAGACTAATAAAAGTTAACAAGTGGATTGGTGAAGACAATCTAAAAAGATGCAATGTCACTAATTGGAGGATGAAAGCAACAGAAAAGAAGGGAGATTGAGGAGAATAGTCAATCAAGTCATGGCCCTACTAGGCTCCATTTATAAGTATTATAAAAAAGTATAATAAAAAAGTATTATTATATACCTATATAGTATATATTATTGCCCAGCACAAACTTGGAGAAGATCCATCATGGACGAGATAAGAAGTCAAGGAAAGTCTTGGAATGAGGTGAAGGCCCTAGCGCAAAATAGAACCCGATGGCGCGTTTTCACTGAAGCTCTATGCTCCACTTAGGAGTTCAAGAACATTATATATATATATATATATATATATATATATATAAAATGATGTTGGATAATCGAGTACAAATATAAAAATAAATAAGCAAAATCATTGGCTAATACTCGTAAAGTGAATGTGAATTTAGTTGGAAATATATAAAATGATGAAGGGTCATCATTCCATACATTTCTGTGCAACTATATACACCGGTGTTTCGGCCTATTTGGGCTTCGTCAGTATAGTGTAGCAAGTTAAAAAAGTTGTTTGTTAACTTGTAAAAGGATTACTACAGGAGCAAGGTTACCAATTTTGGTCAGGTTGTTAGAAGACCCGCAGTCGCAAGGCTACAACTAACATTGCCAAGGAGGTAAAGCTACCTGAGGAAATGAAAAGCCATAACATTATTAAATAAAATGATGTTGGATAATCGAGTACAAATATAAAAATAAATAAGCAAAATCATTGGCTAATACTCGTAAAGTGAATGTGAATTTAGTAATGAAGTAATGAAGCCCAAATAGGCCGAAACACCGGTGTATATAGTTGCACAGAAATGTATGGAATGATGACCCTTCATCATTTAATATATTTCCAACTAAATTCACATTCACTTTACGAGTATTAGCCAATGATTTTGCTTATTTATTTTTATATTTGTACTCGATTATCCAACATCATTTTATTTAATAATGTTATGGCTTTTCATTTCCTCAGGTAGCTTTACCTCCTTGGCAATGTTAGTTGTAGCCTTGCGACTGCGGGTCTTCTAACAACCTGACCAAAATTGGTAACCTTGCTCCTGTAGTAATCCTTTTACAAGTTAACAAACAACTTTTTTAACTTGCTACACTATACTGACGAAGCCCAAATAGGCCGAAACACCGGTGTATATAGTTGCACAGAAATGTATGGAATGATGACCCTTCATCATTTTATATATTTCCAACTAAATTCACATTCACTTTACGAGTATTAGCCAATGATTTTGCTTATTTATTTTTATATTTGTACTCGATTATCCAACATCATTTTATTTAATAATGTTATGGCTTTTCATTTCCTCAGGTAGCTTTACCTCCTTGGCAATGTTAGTTGTAGCCTTGCGACTGCGGGTCTTCTAACAACCTGACCAAAATTGGTAACCTTGCTCCTGTAGTAATCCTTTTACAAGTTAACAAACAACTTTTTTAACTTGCTACACTATACTGACGAAGCCCAAATAGGCCGAAACACCGGTGTATATAGTTGCACAGAAATGTATGGAATGATGACCCTTCATCATTTTATATATTTCCAACTAAATTCACATTCACTTTACGAGTATTAGCCAATGATTTTGCTTATTTATTTTTATATATATATATATATATATATATATATATATATATATATATATATATATATATATATATAAAAAAACAAAATATGCACAAGTTGGAATGCAACCATAGACACGTGTTTCTGACTTATTAGTCGTCATCAGTATGATATAGCTAAACAGGAGCAATGATATAGCTAAACAGGAGCTTTCATACTTATTGCGAGCCATGCCGATATCTATTAACTCGCGCTAACCTCTCCTTGTATATATATATATATATATATATATATATATATATATATATATATATATATATATATATATATATATATATACACCGGCAAAATTAGCCGAACACCTTAAAAATGGGACATGTTTGATGTCTGGAATTTTCTAAACCAGTGGTCCGATTTGAGTGATTCTTTTAGTATGCTATAGCCTTATTATTAAAGAATATCGTTGTGATAATATTGTTGCTACACAGGTAAATATCATTTTATACCGGGTGTACCAATCATACTGTGTTTTTTTTTAAGTTTGGAACACCCTGTGGAATATTGTAGCATATGTAAAATATTAAAATTAAAACTCGATTGTAGTGTTAGGATTTCTTAATATTTTCCAATTCGATTCATTTAATTATGTGGGAGGAAAATATGCACAGTAGGGGAGGAAAATATGCTAAATTTGCAGTTACTCGAGCGTTATGGGGACCTATTGGATTGTGAAGAGTATGTGCTAAAACCAGAAAAAGGTTAAGTTAAGTTTTCCATATAGTGGAGGACTTTTCATTTTTTAGTTTAATTTTCCATTTGAAACAATCATTTTTTTCCGATTATAGCGCGATCTATCCATAATTTGAAAAAATGTGTCGAATAAAAGTTGTTTATTTTTACTCAAAGAATCCAAATCTGCAATAAAAATTTGGCTCCTATTTAAGATTTTAAATTAAATCCGCCACCCCCACGGAGATGGGGGTGGGGGTCCACCTCCGTGGGGGTGGGGGTGGGGGTCCACCTCCGTGGGAGTGGGGGGTGGGGGATTTAATTTAAAATCTCGTGTTTGGTGCTATTCGATAGATTTTTCAAAAATATTGAATACGTGTATTTTGCAGTTTTTCGATCTGATGTTCATTTTTCGTCGATGCTGTATATAAAATTTGTAAAAAAACATGCAAAAATAAATGCTGAATATTACATAATTGATTCAAATGCATGTGCAACCCTCTCGAAGCTAGTTCAGCTGAAATCCATGGGAGGTCGTCATTGTGACATCGCTTACATCGCTTAGTAATTTATTTATTTAATACATCTATTGAATTACTTTAAGCTTGTTTATTAAACTAAGCAGGTAATGATGATAGGGGAACCCAACTGGAGATTTTTGCAGTTACTCGAGCGCGTCAGCGTCAGATTATCACATGGGCCGAAACCTTGTACCCTGTAAGTGTACCTATACCATATATCGGTTCTTAACACCGGGGAATTCATTAAGAGGGGACCGAAAAAAAATCTATTCTTAGAAAAACTCAAAATCGTCAAATTAAGATAAGGTAAGTTAAGTAGGTACATGCAAAATAGTGTATATTTCAAAAATCTGACGATTTGAGCAAGGCGTAAGAAAATGGGTTAGTCACAAAGTTTCACAAAAGAAAACGAATATTTCGCGAAATAAACGTCAGATTGAAAACCTAAAAAATATGTGTTCAATATTTTTCAAAAATCTATCGAATAATACTAAACACGTCACCCCACGGAGAGGGGTGGGGGGTAAATTAAAAATTTTAAATACGATATTTCGCGAGATGAAAATCAGATCGTAAAACTGCAAAATACACTTATTTCATATTTTTCAAAAATCTATCGAATGGTACCCAACACGACCCCCACGGAGGTGGGTGGGGGTTACTTTAAAATCTTAAATAGGAGCACCCCAATTTTTATTGCAGATTTGGATTCTTGACGTAAAAATAAGCAACTTTTATTCGTAACGTTTTTCCGATTATGGATAGATGCTGTTATAATCGAAAAAAACCATTGGTCGAAATGGAAAATTAAATTAAAAAATGGAGAGTCCCACACTTTATGGAAAACTTATCTTAACTTTTTTTGGTTTTAGCAGCCACTCTTCACAATCCAATAGGTCCCCATAATGCTCGAGTAACTGCAAATTTAGCATACTTTCCTCCCCTACTATGAGGATTTATTGATGAAAAACATGGCTAGTTGTTAAAGCCCATAACTTTTTTATTTTCGAACATAAGCAAATTAACCAAAAAAGAAAATGTTAAGAAAGCCTAACAGTATAATTGAGTTTTAATTTCAATATTTTATATATGCTAGAATATTCCACAGAGTGTTCCGAACTTTAAGAAAAAAACACAGTATGATTGATACACCCGGTATAAAATGACATTTACCTATCTAGCAACAATATTATTACTCCGGTATTCTTAAATAATAAGGCTATAATATACTAAAAGAATCACTCAAATCGGACAACAGGTTTAGGAAATTCGAGACATCGAACATGTCCCATTTTTAAGGTGTTCGGCTAATTTTGCCGGTGTGTGTATATTATTAAGTATTATAAAAAAGTATACGTCGATCGGAAAGCTCAGTGGGACTAGTGGCTGACCGCACTTCACTTCGCCATGATGAATGTGAGTTCAAGCCTGCCAGTTGCAGGATATGAGTATCGTTCCCTGCAAAGTACAAAAAACTCGAAGAAGTGCCAAAAAGTTTTTTTTTAAACTTTGTGGTACAGTGGAACCCCGATAAGTCGGCCCCCGATAACCCGGAAGTCCGGCTAACCCGGACCGATTTTCATCAGACAAAAATTTAACAAATAAACAATTTAACAATTTTATCAAATAAAAATGTATGTAAGCCAAATAATATTTGAGAGATAATGTGTATTTGTGTAATTTGAACACATAAGTACAATAGTAAAAATGATTCATGCACACGGCGGCAGCCAGAGCGACCGTCTCAGCTTATCGGAAAGAACAGGCACCTGTCTGTATTCCTTTTTCTTTATTTATGTCAAACTGTCTTAGCATTGTTTAAAAAAGACGTGACTATTTAAAAATTCTTTTTTAAAACAATGGTCTTGTCTGTTCTTAAATAACAACATTGTTCCTTGTGACCGTATTGTGTGTAGTACAGCCTATTAATCACTTCCGTTCTGTAATGTAATCGTGCTTCAGATTGTGTTTGCTTTGTCTACGTAATGGTAACAAAACGTAAAAATGTTGTGACATTGGAAAAGAAACTAGAAACATTAGGTAGGATTGATAAAGGCGAATCTTTAAAATAAATTTATTGCAGCATCATAATGATATTATGCTACCATAGGTCTGGATCCCGCGTATGAAAAAAAAGTTGATTAATAGTAAGCTAAAAATTTATTAATAGCTTAAGGGTGTCTACTCGGATAAACTTTGATATATGAGAACACTGGAACAGGGGCAGTTTTAATTGTGGAACAGGTCAAAAATTTGGAACGGTCAGAACACGAAAATGGCACATTTGTTTTGTCCGACAGAACAGACATAAACTCTCCGAACAGAGATTAAACTCTCATGCAAAAATCAGACTGCTATTTATCACCTGTCATAATTCCTGTCATTTGACATATTCTACATGTTCCACTCATTAAAACGCCAATTTGGTGATAAATAGCAGTCTGATTTTTGCATGAGAGTTTAATCTCTGTTCGGAGAGTTTAAGTCTGTTCTGTCGGACAAAATACATGTGCCGTTTTCGTGGTCTGACCGTTCCAAATTTTTAACCTGTTCCACAGTTAAAACTTCCCCTGTTCCAGTGTTCCCATATATTAATGTTTGTCCGACTAGACACCCTTAAGCTAATAACAAATTTTCAGCTTGCTATTTATCAATTTTTTTTTGTACGCAGGATCCAGACCTACCATATTATGGTGTCGGTACATCTCTACAGTATGACTTTTTTATGAGTTTTTTACCAAGAAATGAACAAAACTCTACACTCTATACAACTATACGTAATTTAGATGTGTACTGTGCATATGTGTTTCATGTTTTTGTAATTATAATGGAGGTTATTTATTAATTTTTACTATATTCTCCGGCTAACCCGGATTTTCGATAACCTGGATCGGCCGCGGTCCCCATTAATCCGAGTTATCGAGGTTCCACTGTACTTCTTCGAGTTTTTTGTACTTTGTTACCTCGAGACCACATTTGTGAAATATAATACTTCTCTTCATATCATTTAGTTCATTAAATATGTCACAGAGGTATTCTCCTTTTCATGAACATTTTTCAGTGCGTCACAAATTATAGAAAAAAAGGTAAGTCCGTGATAATACACATTTATGACATTTATTCTAACGTGACATTTTAGTTAAATCTGACAGTTGTCAAATTTTATTTTCAATTTGGAATAAAACCAAATCAATTGTGTCTATTGCATTTATAAAATGGTATTTTCTTTCATTTGTATAGTCTTATAAATTGTACAGATTATATTGATAATAGTATTATTGTATTTAATAAATAATTCTTTTTTGATTATGGCGCCATCTATCGACAACTAGAATAATCACCAAACTAGAATAATTACCAAAGTATTCACAGATGTGCCTTTTTTTCTGTCACATACAATTTAATGCCTTAGAGAGAAATCGAAAAACTGTGAAGCACTGAAAGATGATCATGAGAAAAAGAATATACTAATTTTATTATAAATGCTGAATTAATAAAGTTTTGCGCATTTCAAGGGTCTATTGACTTGATATTATATTTTTTATTTGATTTATTTATTAATACATATTTTATATTTTTTACACATTTAAAATCAAATAAATATATTTTCTGTATTAAAAGTCCGCGCTGACAGGCCTGGGACAACGCCGCGACGCCCCTGGGTTAGCCTATATATTGGTTAATACAAATTTACTAAACCACTATGATTCATACAGAGACATATCATACTCACAGCTCTATGGCAGTCACAACATCCACATTTAGCAGATGATAATCAGGATCACCTACACTACCCTTAAAAATACTGACATTTAAGGCTTCCTCTCGTCTACTTAAATATTCGATAGTTAAAGGATATACTTTAGATTTGTAAAACAATAATGTATCTTCATCAATATCAACAAATATTATATTGTTTAGTCTATTTAACTGTTTCAAAAAAGTGAAGATTCCAAACTCCGCACAACCAAAATCACATAATGTATTAATTTTGGTCCTCCATCTACTGTCTATAAGAGTTTTGAATACTTCTCCATATCTTTGTTTGTAAACAGGAGGCCTAAACCTCAAAGAATACTCAGAATCTTCCTGTTCGTTATTTACAGGTAGAACTTTTTTGTTCTTGTCGCTCTTTGAGACATTTCGATGTCTTAAATATCGAATAACTAATAAACTAATCTGGTGAAAAATTATAATCATTTTTAAAATAACATTATAAAAACTACGATTCACTTATTGCTTTTGCTTATATAAACAAATATTTTTAAAAGTATTTCGTCATATTTGTTATGTTTCTCATCCTGAAATCTGTCACTGTCAAACTACTTCGTTCGGTGAGTAAACTGTAGCCAACATTAAATTGTCATTCACTTTTAGTAAGGGCCGTATTTAGATAAAACACTAGTTTCATTTTATTTTTATTTAAACTAATTAATTTATTGTTTATTTATTTATTAGTGCATTCACCCACTCACAGACGAAGCTACTGCAATATGTGACAATATTGTCTAATAATAATATATTGTACAAAAATGATAATATATCAAGAGAGTACGTAAAATAAAATTCTTGACTTAGGGCCGGTCTTTTCACCTCCGAGTAACTAGTTATCGGGAAGTTTATCTGAGAGATTTACATGTAATCTATTAGATAAACTTCCCGATAACTAGTTATCCGGAGGTGAAAAGACCGGGCCTTAGAAAACTCTGGTTTTCCACGGCTCATATTACAAACAGATGTCCGGGTTTTTATATAATATTTTCTATGGACCCTTCGGTTGCCATTACAAAGTTTGTAGTGTCATGTCGCCTGTGTATGCTGTGCGTGGGCAGTCCTGTACTAAGTATGTGCCTGATCGTCTGTCTTGCAGCGCTGCAGCCACAAGAAGGCGAGGCAAGTTTACCCCACCTGTAGAGGGAGTCGGCGCATCTTCCACAGTTTATTCTGATTCGATTAAGAGCTGCCCAAATCTTACGGGAATGTTCAAACTCGCCAGGTTTGTCTATTGTTTATCTGTTGACTACGATAATGTAGATTTGTCTTACATTCCAGTTCTTCTCTTTATCGGACATTTAAGTCAAAATTGAATTGCCGCAACGCTTGAGCGGATTTTAGAGGAGGTAACCTGGATCGGAGACTGTTTTCAAGAATATTGGGGATGTCTTGTGGACTAGAAGTTGACGACTATCCAAAATTTTGTTGTATTCTTTAACCAATGCATGTTCGTAGCGTAGTTTGGGTGATGCTATGTTACTAAGGGCGGGTAACCAACCACATTGTATTGTAGG
This sequence comes from Diabrotica virgifera virgifera, assembly GCF_917563875.1. Classification (NCBI taxonomy): domain Eukaryota; kingdom Metazoa; phylum Arthropoda; class Insecta; order Coleoptera; family Chrysomelidae; genus Diabrotica; species Diabrotica virgifera. Next base: position 251,922,900 of record NC_065447.1, on the reverse strand, counting down.
GGTGGGTATACTTATGCCTGTTATCATAAGCACGGATTAGCTGAGTGTCGACCAGGCGGGTATGTCTGCTATTTAACCACATCGGTGAACAGTATTCTGGCAGAGAGCCTTCAGGAGCAGAGAACCCCGATGTAGTGTATTATTTGCTGCTGTTTTCGTCAGGTGTTGTCTGAATCTGATCGTTCTGTCTAGAGTAACCACAAGGTATTTCGGGTATTTATTGTGTTTCAACAGTTTATTTTTAACATACACTCGTAATTATATGTTTGCCAGTCCGTTGTTGAGATGAAAGTTGTTACTTCAGTATTTGTGGTACTTGGTTGTAATCTCCATTTCTTAAAGGATTCGCTGAGGATGGATAGGTCATCGCTGAGAGTGATTTTTGTAGTTTCTCTAGATTAGTTGCTTGTTGCATGGGTCCTGTCATCAGCATACTCAAAAGTTGGATTTATAGTTTGACGTAGCATAGACGTAGACGCAACGGAGACGTAAGAAACGTACTGGAGACGTAAGAAAATAATATGTCAATTTATAATTCGACGTAGCGGAATTTTTGCGCATGAGTAGAAAAAATGACTTAATTCAACAACATAGCCTATAAATTATACGAACCGTAAACAAAGTATTTATTTATACTATTATTTATTATAATATTTATCCGTTTTGTGTGTTACAATGGATTAGGAAATAAACGAAGGTATGCTCCTTGATGCCGTGGAATTTCCAACTATGTGTGTATGTTGTTTCATTTCCTGGTCTTTAAAATGTTCATTGGATTTAATTATCGGATGTGTGGATAACCCAGAATTAACAGGCTAATAAACAACTTATATTTATCTGAAATACTGAAACTACACTATGATATATTTTTATTAAGTTAATAACAATATCCATTGTAACAAATAATTAACAAAATTCGAATATGTTGACAAACAAGTTTTTACACAAGGGATGAGGGGGCGGGTCCACTTTGAGTGACAGACAGAACAAAACTCTTCCTTATGATTGGCCAGACGTAAGAAACGCACTGTAAAAGGTGAAAGTTGGTCATCTCTTCCGTTCCGTTACGTTTCTCTTACGTCCAGTCATGCGCTTACGTTCATTTATAAACAAGAGTACACAAAATTCGGTATTGAACTTTTCCAGTGCATCTACGTTACGTCTACGCTACGTCAAACTATAAATCCAACTAAACTTCCGAGATTCGGTTGCAGGCATGTCAGCAATGTAGGGACTGACAAGTAAAGGGGCAAAAACAAACCCTGTGGAAGGCCATTATCAATTAAGTTTCGTCTCTACTCGTCTTTTTTTCCATTATTATCTGGAAGATGCTGTTTGTCAGCATGTTGTCAATGAGGTTAATTATTTTGCTGAAGGAGATAATTCGGGCCAGTTTATATATTACTCCCTGTCTCCAAACAGTATCACAAGCTGCTGTTATTATAGTTCTATGAATTCTCTTGCTGTTTTTTGTTTCTTTTGAAACCTAGCTTCTAAAAAAGTTCGATATGAGAGCGGAAGCCTGCCTGTTCAGTGGGGACATTTTTAACCCGGAAGCAGTCGCGCCGTGAGAAAAAAATCTCACATTTTATCCGTTTCCGTGATAAATTGATGAAAAATTTTTCAACATTGCTTTCCACTCGTAAGTTCGTAAGTGCCTCGAGGAAGATAGTAGTAATGCGTAGAATTTTTTTCTTTGTGGAATTTATGGCTTTGGTGAGAACTAATTAGCTTTAAAATTGTTAGAAATAGATATTTTTTACATAACAAGTAAATAAAAATATTATAAAATATAAATTTGATTTAAATTCGTATTTATATCTATATTGTGAGATTTTTTCTCTACGCGCGACTACTTAAGTTACAGAAGTGAGCGCGACTGCTCCCGGGTTAAGTACCCTGTAGTTTTCTGGCTTATCGCTTAAATGTGAAAAGAATGCTGCCTGACTGAAGTTAAATTAATTTAAATTAAAACGATGCGTTATTATTCACATGTATAAATTTAATGAATATCTTTAAATAGTCTGATAAACTAATATCTTAACGACGTTCTACACCTTCGGCAAAGAATTAAGGATTTGCATGAAATTTTAGTATGTTATAGTTTACTTCAAAAAACTAAGACTTGATATTTTAAAAATTGTTTTACCGTGCCGTTTAATTACTATTAAGGTTCAAAGTTAAGTTTTAACATGGGTTCTTATGGGAATTCTCAAAAAGTTAATATCCTTTGACCCAAATTTACGATTTTTAATTATTTGTGCTTAAATTAAAGTTTTTTCTGTAAGGAATAACATATTAAAAAATGAGAATTGTTTACCGTACCATTATTAACCCGTGTAAGGAAAGTTGAAGGGTTGGTATACAATTAACCCTTATAGTCCTTATTTAAATAATTACTGCTTCATCTGCTACAACATACTTTATTTACAAGTCTTTGAAGTGTATTATAAACAATAACATTATATCAGCCAAACCATGTCGCAATTCTACGTAAAATAATATAATTCATTCTCTCGTGTTTTGTCGTCAATTTTATATTTTATTCTTAACTCAAAACAACACGTCTTATGGGTTCACCTGAGTTCAATGTCACTTCACTAATACACATCTTATAAGGTTATTTAAAATTAACTTAAAACATATTATTCTATATAGATTGTCCAAATGATATTACATCTCCCTGTTTTAAAATGAGATATATTCCTCTTTCCCTTTTACAAAATGTTTATGGTTACCTAATACTTCAACCCTATTATTCAATACCTATTTTCAAAAATTAAATTTCCTAACTATCCTAATACCCTAAACATGTATATTATTTTTCCTATTTTAAACCGGTTTTTCCTAATACTAAAAAAATTGTTTATTATTATCACTAATTCACTTTCTGTTCCGTCTTGCTTTTTAGTCTTTTCTCCATTCACAAAAAAACAGTGTCCACATAAAAACAGTGACTAAACCTATCCGGATTGTTAACATAGTCTTTTAGTGCCTATAAGCATCTCATATGAGCAGGGGAATAATCTAATCTACCTAAATAATTATAAAAATCTCGTATCTAACTAATATTCCTAAGCTAAGCTAATATTACCTAAAACTCTATTAAATAGTATATATATTATGGTATAAAAAAATAATTTAACGTTACTTTGCTATTTCATCTTATTATTTCAGTCTTATTTTGATTTATTTATATACACCTTACTAACTTTAGAATAATGTACCTATAATAAAAATGTAATCTCTCTAAAAATTTCTAATATTTCTCTAAAAACTTCTAATGACTCTTTTGTAGCTATAATAAAGATTTAATCTCTCTAAAAACTTCTAAAATGTCTCTATAAAACTTTCAATATCTCTTTTGTACCTATAATAAATATTTAATCTATGTTTCTGAATGTCTAAAAATTTCACTTTCTGTGTCCCTTTGCTTACTATCTACTAAAACTTATTGTAAGATATTGTCTATCCTTAATTCAAATACTTCCATTTTCCACGAAAATTTAATCTGAATTCATTATATGCATTTAAAAATAAGTTACTTATAATTTACGTTACTTTAGAAAAAAAATTACAACTTTAATTCTTAGACAAAAATTCAATGATTAGCTACATATTTGCTTAGTATCTTCTTAATTTTGATTGTTTATTTTGGCATTTTTTATGTTTCTTCTTTCATTTTTCCCACATATTTTATTAAAAATTCTCTTTTTTTCTCTTCTTCTTCTTGTCTGGTACTACAACTATATTTCTTCATTTTCTCCACATAATAACACTTCTACAGTGTACATAATTCATCTTCATATACATCTTTCATATAACAATCATATATCATTTATCTCATATATCATTTCATATAACATCATAATCATCACTTCATATACTAGCTCCGATACCTTCGTTTTACCTTAATAAAAGAGGTTTCACTCGGATGTCTTAGTTCTCCGCCAATATTAACCCGAATTTTCGCCCTGATCTGTACGCACCTTTTAGGTGGTATAGTTAACTCAAAACACGAAATAGGTATTTTATGCGATTCAAATTCTTCTAAAAATATCACAACCTCAATCCCTTGCTTTGAGGCCGTTGTTTATTCACGAATAATCATGAATAAAATAGGTACTCTCAAAACACAGAGTGGGTCTCTAATAAGCTTTCAAGCTTCTATAAATCACTTAGTACCTTCCCAATTTGACAAGAGCAGTGGGTTTCTTATTGTCTCAAGTTGTCTCATAATATTTAGCTTATACTATTGTTAGTTCTTCTTCTCATCTATATAGTTCTTCTCCAAATTCCTTATCTCGACGCATCAGGTCGGTTCGTTAAAAATAAATCTCTTGCTTATAGCAATGTTTGTCTTAAGCTCTTATATTAACGTATGTCATCACTAATCATTATTCATTAAAAAAAAATCATTTATATATCATTTATCACTCAAAAAATATTAATTCAGGTTCATATCATACAAAATTTAACACAAAATCGATTAAAATGTATCTATAGAATCAATAAATATCAATAATAAAAACAACTGGCTAATAAAAATTCAATAATAGTATACATATTTGTCAATAAAAAAATAGCATATGCAAAAGTTAGATAAAAATATTCAAAATAAGTTTATATCTCAAAATTCGATAGAAATTTTTGAAAAAAATTCGATATTCCTTAAAATATTCAAAAATAACCGTACTAGAAATAGAAATCGGATAGAGATTTTTCAAATAAATTTGATAAAATTCAAAATTCAATAATAGCATATATAATAAACTTTGATAAAAATATTCAATTCAAAAATCACTTCATGTTTCAAAATTCAAAAATATTCTTAAAAAAAAATCGATACTTCATAAATTATTCAAAAATCAGCAAAGATAAATATTCAATGTTCAATAATAATATGTATATATAAAAAACGAGGGAAGCATTTTCAATAAAGATAGACTACTTACATTTTAACACTTTTGTCTTTTTTCACTGGGTTCGGTTCCTGGGTCCTGGTCTGGTCCATTTTCCGCCGTCGGTGTTTCCAATTTTTGTCGCCCATTTTCAGAAGATTCTCCCAATTAATTTACAGGAGCGCCATGTAAGGAAAGTTGAAGGGTTGGTATACAATTAACCCTTATAGTCCTTATTTAAATAATTACTGCTTCATCTGCTACAACATACTTTATTTACAAGTCTTTGAAGTGTATTATAAACAATAACATTATATCAGCCAAACCATGTCGCAATTCTACGTACAATAATATAATTCATTCTCTCGTGTTTTGTCGTCTATTTTATATTTTATTCTTAACTCAAAACAACACGTCTTATGGGTTCACCTGAGTTCAATGTCACTTCACTAATACACATCTTATAAGGTTATTTAAAATTAACTTAAAACATATTATTCTATATAGATTGTCCTAATGATATTACACCCGGCACCTGCCACGTGGGCTGCTACCAGCACCCCATAACACATTTTTGTCAAATATTTGGTATTTCAAGTTTGGTAACGGAGCTGTGCGTCATAGTAGCTTTCTATAATATTATATAGCATAGATGTGTTAGTGTTTGAAGTGGTTATTTAGTGTTATTCTGAACTTATAGCACTAAAATCGAATTGGGGTGTCATCATCTGGCATTTAAGTTTTAAATGTTTTTTGTATTTTTGATAAACAGGTCAAATTTACATTTTTTATTGAAATAACTGATTTAAATTATTAATATAGACCCTATACTCACTAAATCTTAATTTTTTTAGATATTTTACTTGACTTCATTTATTATGGCTTGGTACTTGCTAATTTGCTTATAACACCTTTTTCATTTTATTTTTTAACTTTTATAACATATTAGTGGCTAATAAGTTAATAAAACATGTTTTATCTAACAATAAAACACTGAAAACGTTTGTTTTCTATACTTCCACAAAATTTATTATAACTAAGTGACTACAGCTGTTTCGGCGGAGTGCCTATATGTAAACTATATCACTTGAGAAAGGCACTCCGCCGAAACAGCTGTAGTCACTTAGTTATAATAAATTTTGTGGAAGTATAGAAAACAAACGTTTTCAGTGTTTTATTGTTAGATAAAATGAACTTCCATCAAGTAACGGTCGAATCCATCAATTAAAACATGTTTTTAATATTCTTGTGTTACTCACCACATTATTTTGTTTTTTAAACAAGTAGATCACAGAAAATTTTTAAGGGGTGCTGTGAGCACCCCACGTGGCAGTTGGCGCCTTGCAAAGCCACGTGGCAGGTGCCGGGTTAAATAAAAGTGAAAATACTGTTTCGAAAATACTGTTTCGCTCTTAAAAAATTAATAACTTTTGACCCAAATTTACGATTCTTAATTATTTGTGCTTAAATTAAAGGTTTTTTGTAAGGAATAACATATTAAAAATGAGAATTGTTTACCGTACCATTATTAAATAAAAGTGAAAATACTGTTTCGAAATCATGTTTTGCTCTTAAAAAGTTAATAACTTTTGACCCAAATTTACGATTTTTAATTATTTATGCTTAAATTAAAGGTTTTTTTGTAAGGAATAACATATTAAAAAATTAGGATTGTTTACCGTACCATTATTAAATAAAAGTGAAAATACTGTTTCGAAAATACTGTTTCGCTTGCATATAAGTTTCCCCCCTTTCCTCTGAGAGGCATACCCCGCAACGAAGGTGTAGAACGTCGTTAATAGTTATTGTCATGATACTATAAATAATAAATGTTATTTATAGTATCATGGTTATTGTGGTAACTACCCTTCGATTTTTTTTTAATTATCTTTTGGTCGCGTAAGAATGAACTAAACTAAAGCCGGATCTGTACACTACCCTGTCAACAAAGACGTATACAACGTCTGCATGTAAGAGAAAGATGTCCTCTTGTACTTCGAAACTTCAAAAACGTCAACTACTGTTCAAATGTACATTCCTTTCACGCATTGTTCTGTGATCTGTCAGCTGTCAGTAAGTTTTGAGTGGCAGTGGCTCTCTCCTGTCAGTTCAGTCAGTTTTATAATGGCGCGTGAGTAGTGTTAAGTGTCAAAAAGTTGTGCCTTTTAATAAAACATTCAACAACAAAATTATTACGAAAACTGTGCAAGATTTTGTTATTTATTAAGGTTAGTATACTTTTGGCGTTGGATTTTACGTGAGTTATGACAATTCGTAGCCCTCATTTTTCTACCAAAATGACAACAATAAAAAACAGATATTTATTCCTTATTTACACCCTAAACATTGAATGTTTGATCATGCTAAATTACATTTTATTAAACTAATTAATGAGGTAAATGTGCCTTATCTGGTTTGTTTTAAATGCAAACGCTAAGTCACCTTAGATTTTCTTCAGTACATATTTTAAGTTTTTAAAAATTTGCAGTAGCTTTGGGATATATTTATAAATATTGGTATTGGAATAGATGTTCCCTAGATATCCTACGAATATATTTCTAACATTTAGTAGTTGAATCATTGAATTGAATATTCTTTAAATAAAATTGTTTATTTATAGATGGTTTTTCTTTTCACTAATCCAGTAAATTCAATTGTGAATAACTACAGATTAGCATATATGTAAATAAAGATGTTTTTTTTTATTGTTGTGAGTTGTGATGTTTTCAGTTAATTATGCACATAAATTACCAAATGTACACCTCTTGTCTCTGTAAACTACATTTTAAATGTATAATATGCATACAGGATATAACTGAGAAGTCAATTGAGGTCCAGAACATTTTATAAATCTAATACCCTCATAAATTCATAGATTAAAAATAGTTGTTATTAATTCTTAATAAAGAGAGGAAATAGTTCAACAAATATAATAAAAATCTTAAATTTCATAGTGAACAAATAAAATAAGAGTACATACTTCGAACATAAAATAGAAGAAACCAAATTGTTTATCTTATTAGATAGGTAAACAATTTGGTTTCCATGAGGCCAAATGGACATAAGATGCTATTGTGTTTCTTCTAACTGGTACATTAGCAAAAGCAATTGATCAAAAAAGCCTGCTTTGTGTATCTTTGTTGATTTGACCAAACCTTTCGATATAGTTAGTCAACAGGACCTTTCTGCAACACTGGAGAGAATTGGCAGTAGACGAGCTGCACTAGAACTTATGCCATGTTATCTTCAAAACAGAACTTAATGTGTTCAAATATTAGAAGCTAGTGAATTTAAGCCAGTGAACTATGGAGTACCGCAAGGCACAGTATTAGAACTATTATTATTTAATATCCTATATAAATGATAAATACTTCTGTATAAGTTCAGGAAATATCAGTTTTGCAGATACTGCAGTATATTTATTATGAAGACTACATAGGAAAAGTTAAAAAGAAAAGTTGAATTTGACATGCCTTTAAATATAGATTTGTATAAAAGTAAACTTTTCGATACATTTTTGGCAAAGTAACGTAAGTGACATTTTTGAAAATCATGTTTTTCCATTAAACTAACGCTATTATTGTTCAGAAGGCACTGCCAAAGTGTAGTAAGCCTATACATATACACTTCTCAACAATTGAAGTGGATATTATGAAAATGTGTATTTTATTTTTTGTTTATAAGGTCAACTTAAAAAATAAAGTGATATAAATAAAGATTTATTTTTACTTCGTATTTTCATACAGATGAACCGAAAGAAAGAAATTCTTTAAGAAAAAAAAAAATAGAAAATAAACAAAAATTGTAAAATTAACCTAAAATTTCTATTCCTGCTCAATTTGTAATATCCCGAAAATAAAAATTAATAGTGTTTGGGTCCACCTCTGTGTCGCCTTAGTGCTCTAACTCTATTTGGAACATCTCTTATTAAATTATTGATGAACTGCTGCGGTATACGTTCCCAAATCGCTCGTAATGTATTGGTCAACTGATCTAAGGTTTGAGGCGGTTGAAGGAGCCTGTTTTGTGGCCTAGACATTTCGGCCCAAACATGTTCAATGCAATTCATATCAGGTGAACACGGTGGCCACTCCATTCTTGTAATGCCATGAGCTTCTATACACTAGTTGACAATTCTCGCACGGTGAGGGCGAGCATTATCATCAATCAGAACAAATTGTTCGCCTATTGCACCAAAAAATGGAACAACTATTGGTACTATGACTCTGTCTCGATATCGTGTAGCAGTCGTTGTTTCATTAATTAAGACGACCAAGTCCGTGTGACTGTCAAAACATATGCCTCCCCACACGCAAACGGATCCACCTCCAAAAAGAGTGGTTGGGACTCTCAGATTTTCATTGTAACGCTGTCCTCTTTCCCTTCACACCAATATTCGGCCATCATTCGTATACAAACGAAATCTGGACTCGTCAGTAAAGAGACAGTTCCTCCAATTTTCGAAATTCCACTGATAGTGTTCCATCGCCCAGCGATATCTGCATGCACGCTGCTCCCTAGTTAGTTGTGGATGGGTAGCGCGCCGTCTAGCCCTTAAATTGGGTGCATGTAACCGTCTTCTGACAGTTTGACTGGAAATAGCTCGTCCAGTAGCATGCCTGAAGATACTGTTAATTCTGGAAGCCGTGAATGTTGGGTTTCTTCTTGCTGTCAGAACTACAAAACGGTCTTGCCGACGAGTTGTAGAATGTTCTCTTCCTCCTCCATGCCTGTATGTTGCAGATCCAGTTGCTACATACCGATTTCATGCACGACTTATCACACTTTGCGACACATTTAGCCTCATAGCAACCTCTTGTTGAGTTATGCCTTGTTGGATCCAACGAACTAATTGCTGGAGCTGCACTAGTTCTAAACGTCTTTGCGGCATAATGTTTCTGTGATAAATAGATTTCTTGACTTATTGACAACTGGTAAAGCCAATACAAGCACTTTTATACGAATCATATATTCATGTTTGGAACAACATTTCTCTCTTTGTACGAGATAAGGGCCGATAAGAATAGGGAGAAAAAAACCACATGCAAAAAATATTGGCAATAAAGATAGCATATAGAGTACAGTACAGGCAATTATTTTAAAAATAGTTTTATATGTTAATTTTAGGAATTTTAAAATTATCCACTTCAATTGTTGAGTAGTGTATTATGTTTAAAGTAATTCTAGGCTTACTACAGTTTAGCATTACCTTCTAAACAATAATAGTGTTAGTTTAATCGAAAAACATGATTCTTGCCAAAAATGTCACTTACGTTACTTTGCCAAAAATGTATCGTTTTAACAATAAATATATCACAAACAAATTTTTTACATGTAACTAGTCATACATAAATGGACTGCCTCAGTACAACATATTTATAAAATATTATAATAAATCTCCTAAATCAAAGATAATTAATTACACAAGTTATATACTCTGAAGCGTGAAACCTAACACACCAGTAAAATTATGGATATGCTACATTTTTACTCAATGCTCAAAACTTTTCAAATCTATGTAAAACTGCTATGTAAAGTTTTTAGTATCCATTCAATCTGTAACAACCTATAGCGCAACTTGATTAGCCCTTAGCAATCAGGTAACAATATATTTCCATGGTCTGTTCTTTTTATAGGGCTTTTCATTCACAGTCATTTGTTTCAAGCTTCTGTCATATTTTGTATAATCCGTGTATATTAATATTATACACGGATTATACAACATTATGACAGTAGCTCGAAACAAATGACAATTGATGAAAAGCCCTTTGGTTTGAAAATGGTGGAAAATCCAAGTTTACTCCCGAATTTCATGGACATTTTCAATGCAAGGTTGCCATAATATTTGTCCTCTACGAGTATCTATGTATTGAAAATTTAAATGTCATATTAATTTTTTATTCAACATACTCTCCCAATAATTGGAAACATTTATTAAAAAGTATTTTATGTACCTATGTTGTCTGTTGTTTAAGGGTCATCCATTTCAAATCACTCAATTTTGGATCAAAAAAACTTTTGGATCTGCGATTTGTCTGAAAATTGGTATATAGCTTCTGTGGGATGTAGAAATAAAATATTTAAGGTCGAATTGTCTTCTTCTTCTTTTTTTTTCTCAAAATGTTATTTTAAGCGATTTTACAGTGGTTTGGTGCCTATTTATTTAAGGGGTCATATACGTTTCTCGAGCTTAAAAAGTAGTCTAAATGTAATAATAAATTGTACGAAAACTATTGAGCTAATTGATTTCATTTTTTTTTATTTTAAAGGTGGACTCTTAAGGAGCATAAAACATATGTTAAAAGTTAAAAAAATAATTAAAAACATGGCGGCCACGTCCAGTGGCGTAGAACGTGTTTTTTTTTCAGGTCCAACGGTGGGCATGATTCAGCTCGTAATATTTATTTGAAACAAAAATTGTTTATTCGTTATCATTTTTTAGAGTCATAGTTCTAGTGTGACGAGAGGAATTTAAGAAAAAAAAATTAATAACGGAAACGGTCGAAATTAAAAAAAAAGTCTATTTTTTTTTCATTCAAAAGTCTATTTTTTTATTGCTATTCGAAAATGGTTAAATTTAATCAAAAAAGCTCTCGTCGCACGATAGTGAATCTAATTTAGAATATGTGTGCCAAAAATGAAGTTAATCGGACGAACGGTTAAGCAGTTATCATGCCCACCGTTATGAAAAATGCTATTTCGAGAAAAACGTGTTTAAAGTTTTGCAAGACCTGCGGAGCGACCCGACTAGTTCCGTTTAAAGCAGCTGTAACTTCGTCAATAATTCGAATATCGAATTCGTTCTGGTCTTAAAATGTTTCTAAGAGATGTACCTTTTAAAATAAGCAAAAAAATAAAATCGATTTTTTGAAGCCGAGAAACGTATATGACCCCTTAAATGAATTTGCATTTTCTATCATAAAGTTTCAATGGAAAACATAATATTTTAACAGAAGGGACTCAAAAATGTCATTATGTGGCATTATAACAAGTTATTTTGATTCAAAACAAGTTTTTGATTAAATTTTATAGTGCAGAAAACGTTAAAATACCGTTTTTTACATTTTCCTCCATTCCCAAAATACTTCATAATCGATTTGGCTGAAAATTTGCCCACAGATAGCCAAAACATAGGACTTTAAGTGGTTAGAAGGATTTGAATTATATTACAATACCAAAAAAGTTACATGCAATATCATAGTCAAAAATACAGGCGTCTACTGTAAGTATGTACAATTAACTCAGAAAATATCGACTTCACGACAAAAATTGTTAAAAAGAAGTTGTAATAATTGTAAATACGATTTATTTAGAACAATTTCAGTTCCTACCATTTTTGTCGAAAAGTTAAAAATGACGGAGATATTCAGCAAAAACGGTTCTCCTTTAAAATCAAGAGATGGCGGCTAACGTAACAGAGGAATTCATTCGCAATTTTAAATTTAGGCTACTATTGACCCCTCCCTAAAGTTTAGAAAAATAAAATTTTGGGCAGCTCGGCATGCAAGGTCAAATGCTATCCCAATTGGACTAATATAATTTTGGTCTGATATTATTGCATGTAACTTTTTTGGTATTGTAATATAATTCAAATCCTTCTAACCACTTAAAGTCCTATGTTTTGCCTATCTGTGGGCAAATTTTCAGCCAAATCGATTATGATTCTTTGGTTAGATTTGTTCTTTGGTTAGACCACATTTAGATTATGCATCATGTGTTTGGTCACCTCAATATAACTGTCATATTAATAAAAAAATAAAGATGCATCTCACTGGTCAAAGTTATGAGTCTTTACTGCAAATTATTCGACTTGACTCATTACAGAGTCGTCGTCAACATAAAGATCTTTGCTTCTTATATAACTTAATTCATGGTCATAAATTCTGTATCCCACTTTTAAATAAAATTGGTCTACATGTACCTTCAAGAACCACCCATTCTGTGACCACCTTCCACGAGGTCATTAACCGCACAAATTATGGTTCAAGTTCCTATCTCTCTAAAACTATTAAATTAGCAAACACATTATCTCCGCAAATTGATTTCTTTGTGAACGACTTTACTGCGTTTTCCACACAATTACATTTATACTTAACTTAATGTTCTAATTTCAAGACTGATTTGTCAACTACTGTTACTGTTATTGTCTTTGTTCTAGGATAAGTTGTATTTGTCAATTTCAAAATGTTCTAGCTCTCAATTGTTAAATGAGAGCAAGTAATTTTATTCTTTATTGTTTGTTATGTATTTACCAATTTTGTACCTACTAGATCTTATTTTTCTAATTTGTGTGACATTTTAATTTAATTGTATCATGTACTAATGGACTTCGGTCCGTAAATAAATAATAAATAAATAAAATGATGTATTTTGGGAATGGAGGAAAATGTAAAAGCGATGTTTTAACGTTTTCTACACTATAAAATTTGATCAAAAACTTGTTTTGAATCAAAATAACTTGTTATAATGCCATATAGAATGACATTTTTGAGTCCCCTCTATTAAAATATTATTTTTTCTATTGATACTTTACGATAGAAAATGCAAATTTGTTTAAATAAACACCAAATCACTGTAAAAAAGAAGAAGATTTTTTGACCTTAAATATCTTATTTTTACGTCTCGCAGAAGCTATAAACCAAGTTTCAGAAAAATCGGAGATCCAAAAGTTTTTGCCTGAGTGACTTGACATGGAATGTATGTTAAACTCATTGGTGAACAATGGTTTCTTATTCATTTAGTGCCCTCTTGTGTTCCTGAATTATGGTTTTCTTGGTTAAACCCAGTAATTATGTAAGAATTCTCCGAAATAAATTGGTTCCAAGCATTCAAGTTTTTTGTAATTGCTGGTCCTACTTCTGGTACTTAAAAAAACTCATTTATGTTTGGATTTAATTGAAAAGCACTTCTAAGTGCATGGTTATAAATCTGTTGACAATCTTAAAACGATTTCAAAGCACTTACTACTAGTTCTTCTGTTTAATAAGCCATTTAATTCATGCTATAACATCAAAACGAGTTGCCATTTATCAATTAATAACATTAAAAAACTGTTCTGTTATGTTAGTGTAATACATAACATACCAGATGCTAATGAAGTAAGAAAATAATTAATAATATACACTTCTGGTCAAAAAAACGGGACACTTACATTTTGTATGTTTTTTTTTTAAATTACTTCATTGTATATTGGTTATAATGGGAGAAAGTAAACATTAATGTTCATTCATATCAACAAAAACGGGTTTTTAATGTTTTTAACCCTTTATAGGTCGGTGGTCAATCGCGTCATCATAGAAACAGAATTTTGAAATTTTGCAAAAAAATGATACTTTATCTTATTTACTAGCACTCGAGCGCTTTGGGGACCTATTGGGTTGTGAAGAGTAGGTCCTAAAACCAAAAAAAGTTTTTTCATTTTAGTGGGGACTTGTCCATTTTTAATTTAATTTTTCATTTCCAACAATCGTTTTTTTAGAGCCATCTATAGCCATATGGCGCCATCTATCCATAATTCGAAAAATGTCTCGAATAAAAGTTACTTATTTTTACGTAAGGAATCCAAATCTGCAATAAAAATTGGGGCTCCCATTTAAGATTTTAAAGTAACCCCCCATCCCATCTCCGTGGGGGGTCGTGTTTAGTGCCATTCGATAGATTTTTCAAAAATATTGAATAAGTGTATTTTTCAGTTTTTCGATCTGATGTTCATTTCGCGAAATATCGCGGGATTCGTATTTAAAATATTAAATTTACCCCCCCCCCCTCTCCGTGGGAAGTTATGTTTGGTATCATTTGATATATTTGTGAAAAATATTGAGTACTTATTTTTTAGTTTTTCGATCTGTCATTCATTTCGCGAAATATTCGCTTTTTTCTTGTGAAACTTTGTCACCCATTTCCTTACGCCCCGCTCAAATCGTCAGATTTTTGAAATATACACTGTTTTGCATGTATTTAACTTACCTTATCTTAATCTGACGATTTCGAGTTTTTCTAAGGTTAGATTTTTTTTTCGGCCCCCTCTTAACTAACACCCCTGCATTAAGAGCCAATATATGGTACAGGTACATTTTCAGGGCACAAGGTTTCTCCCCATGTAATAATCTGACACGCTTGAGTAACTGCAAAAATCTCCGCTTGGGCCTACCACAACAGATTGTTTATATTTTTTATTGAAGTTACGATAAGTTTCACGTTTATTCTGATACATTTAGATCACTGTTCATTAGTGTTCTCAAATCGTTTTAGTGTGACCCCTGAAAATAATGCAAAACTTGTGGCACTACATGAAGATGGTCTCAGTATACGTTATATTGCAGCTCATTTGAATATTGCCAAAAGTACCGTCCATGATGGTCTTACAAAGTGACCAAAGAGACACGTGACTGGAGAATACACTAGAAGGCCAGAATCAAACAGAAAAAGGTGCAGAGATCAGCGTGATGAACGTTTTTTTTTGAGAATTCTGCATTACGGTACCACTAATTGTTCTCGCTAGTCGTTTGCTAGAAGCCCGAGAAACTCATATTTCTGCACACTGTAAGAAAAGTCCTGCATAAAAGACGTTTACGTTCTCATAAGCAAGTAGCATATATTTTTAGTGGCTGTAAAAATGTGTAACTTGTAGCAGACAGACAGTTCGGGTTCATTAATGCAGTTGGTACCAGAGAGGCACTTTTGGGGTACAGGTACTAATTCAAAGATGCAGGGACGTTACTTGCGACGTATACACGTGCTTGATCGACTATGAAAAGGCATTTGACAGAGTTCAACACCAAAAGATGATTAACATTTTTAAAAGAAGCAGACTTGGATGATAAAGGCCTCAGAATAATTTCAGAACTCTACTGGAATCAGACCGCATATATGACAATTAACGGAGAAGAAACAGATCACATAAAAATACTACGTGGAGCTAGACAGGGATGTATCCTATCGCCGTTGATATTTAATATTTATGTACTCAGAGAGAATTTTAAACGAGGCTCTATACTCTATACGGAGTAGACGGAGGCATCCTTCTAAATGGAGAAAGTGTAAACAATATTAGATATGCCGACAACACCATGGTGATAGCAGATAGTTTAGTTTAGAGGGACTTCAGAGGCTAATGGATAGAATCAACAAGTACAGTCAACAGTACGGACTAAACAATAATACCCAGAAAACGAAACAAATGATTATCAGCAAGGCGAATATAAACGGGGCTCATCTATGCATTAATGGAACGCAGATAGAGCGCGTAAAACAGTATTGCTACCTGGGAACTGTTATAAATGAGCAGTGGAGCAATGTACAGGAAATAAAGTTCCGCATAAGAAAGGCAAGAACGGTCTTTAACAAAATGAGCTCCATCTTAAAAAACCACAACATATCTCTCCCTCTCTCTCTTGTCGTTTCCCCATTACTGAGGATCGTGATTTTGTCCAATATTCCTAACAATGTTTCTCCATTGGTCTCTATCTTCAGCTGCTCTAAGAGCTTCGCAGAATGAGTTTCCAGCTGAATGCTTTATTTGGTCAGACCATCTAGTTGGTGATCATCCTCTTGATATTCTTCCCGGAACGTGTCCAGAAACAATTAATCTCTCCAAACTGTCGTCACCTCTGCGAACCACGTGACCAAAGAATTGCAGTATTCATTGCAGACATATTGTGGACAGCCTTTTTTTAATCTTGAGTTGGTTTAGAATGAAAAAGTTTGTCCTATGAGCTATCCAAGGTATGCGCAGCATTCTTCTCCAGCACCACATCTCAAAGGCATCAATTTTTTGGCGCTCGCATGCGCGAAGAGTCCAAGTCTCTGCTCCGTATAGAAATATTGAGAATACAAGGGCATTCACCAGTCTCATTTTGATATTTTGAGAGATAGATCTGTCTTTCCAAACTTCAGTTAGGCGACTCATCGCATTTTTTGCCATACAAATACGTCTCCGAACTTCTGCTTCACAGTTACCATCTTTAGTTATACTAGATCCGAGATAGACAAAGGTGTTTACTATCTGGTATTCTTGTAACATGTTAGTCAGTTGAATAGTGTCGAATCTGTCGACCACTATTATTTTTGTCTTAGCTTTATTGATTTTTATACCAACTTTATTGCTTTCGCTCTTCGCAGGAGATCAAACATTTCTTGCTCATTTGCTGCTATAAGTGTAGTGTCATCAGCAAATCTTAAATTGGAGATTTTCCTACCAGCTACTGTTACTCCACCGGCCCATCCTTCTAAAACCATCCTCATGATGTTCACCATAAATGTTAAATAAGTCAGGTGATAACATGCATCCTTGTCTAACACCTCTCTCTGTCTTGAATTGGTTTGAGAAGTTATGATCTAGTCGTACTAGATACGATATCAATCAACATATCCCTAGATACAAAAATGAGACATTTGAGATGTTACGTTTTCTGTGTATTGTTGTACGGAGCGGAGGCATGGACGCTTACAGACACCACTATTAAAAAACTTGAAGCATTTTAGATGTGGCTTTATAGAAGAATGCTGAGAAATCTGAGAATATCATGGACAGCAAGGATCACGAACAAGGAAGTCCTAGGAAGAACGAAGAAGGAACCGGAGATTGTGTTTACCATCAAACGCATAAGATTACAGTATCTGGGACACACGTTATGAGAAATCAGTACCGTTACTATCTGCTGCAGTCCATATTGCAAGGTAAAGTCAAAGGTAAGCGAGGACCCGGTAGAAGGAGAATATCATGGCTGCGGAATTTGAGAAAATGAATTAAGAAAACCTCAATTGAACTGTTTTGAGCCGCAGCGAGCAAGGTTATGATTGCCAATATGGTTTCCAACATCCGAAACGGATAGGAACCAGAAGAAGAAGAACTTGTAGCAGCACTGAAGATGGAATTATTATTCCGAAAACGTTCCGTGATGTAGCCCGAAAGCGTTCTTTTTAATAAACATACCTTTTATAAAGGATTTTTTTATAAAAATCTTTATAGTGTTATCAAAATTATCGTCAACTTTTATTAGCAAAGCCTCTTTTTATAAATTTTTGACAATCATCGAAAGCGCACATTAATTGAATCGCTTATTGTATAAAGGGAATAAGTCCACTTCCGTACGAAATTAAAGTGAGATATACATTTTGTTAAACCAACGTCGACGGATCGATGAGTCTATAAAGGAAATTTGTATCTCTCACCGTACGCGAAATATCGCACGATAAAATTTTTGTTGAGCGTATAAAGGGAACTAGTCCGGGACTGATTACCTTGTGGCGCCACCATCCTTTGTGGCACTTCGTCGTTTATTTTATTACTTCGGTTAGCTTACGTTAGTTACTCTTACGATGTATTTTAGGTCTTGTTTGTTAATAATAAACCCTTTTTATAAATAAATTAATAATTTAACTGTAGAGAAGCAGCACTATTTCGTCTTTTATTCATTGATTGTATAAAGGAATCAAGTCCCAGCCTTTAAAAACGACTTTTTGGCCTTAATAGTTTTCAAAGCCAAGTTTGCTGTATCACATGTCACTCTACTAGTCTCCTTCTACATTTCATCTCTAGAACAAAATTTGATAGATCATCAAGTTTCTAAACTAAAGAGTTTTTTTCGTTTTTCTCAAAACTAAGTATTGTAGACTTATACCCTTTATACAATAAGCGCTTCAATTTTTGCACAGACGATGCATTAAATAAATAATGTAATGCAAATTTACCTACACTGTTTAACGAACAGGTACACTCTTATCTTATTACACGTCATTTTATGTTTTATCTATGAATGTAAACACAAGGACTGTTTAAAACTGTTTCAATAATTAATTATTTGGTTGCACTTACCGAGTTGCTAGAAAACATGTAGAAGTTATCGCCAAGTTTAAATGTTTTTTTCCTTGACAATAACGAGCAATGTCAATGTTTTTTAAATACGGGTACAATGGTCCAAATTTTCGATGCATGTGTTATTACATTTATTTATTAGTTCCACTTTATCCAATGTTTCTCCACTATGTAGATTCCGTCCCGTATATATTGTAACAATTTTTTAATTTTTAAAGTGTCCATGCCGTTTTGCAATTTTTTTAATCTGCTCTTTCATAACTTTTTCCATTAATGAATATTTCCGTCCAGGGTAACGACTACAGAACCTGATTAAAACCGGGTTATAAAATCTTCCCAGAATTCTTTTCAGAATATACTCCTTCCTTTTTGAGAACGATTTCCGCATTGGAAATCGAAACGTCAAACAGTAGTTAATTAAAAATGTAATTTTTATTACACCAATAATTGTGGGTCAATCCCATATAAATATAATATTTATTTATTTATTTATTTATATATATTTACGAGCAAAGCTCATTGCAATAAAACATTACAGAAGATATGAAGAACTAACAAAATATTACAAATATACGTAAAATACAATAAGATACAATAAACACTACGACAATAAAGCAAGTCAAAAAGTAAAAATAACAGGTAAAGATATATAATCACAAGTTTAAAATATTCAAGAACATAAAACTAGAGGGTGCAATCCTTTAGCGTTTTTAAAAATCGCGAACTATCCGCAAAGAAATCCACACAATTGGAGCAAGCATTTGCCTGTCTAGAAACCCTCGAGATGAAAGAATTTGCAGTGAAGTTAGTTCTGCTGATGGGAGTATGAAACGTAGATCTTGAGCGTGTGATTCTGGAGGGAATATGTAAACCTACTTCCTCCAGGAGCTCAGGGCAGTCGTGAATTGAATTTATAATATTATACAACATGTACATGTCCTTCTTTTTCCGTCTGCTTGATAAGGTGTCAATGTTAAGTTCTAGTTCAAGATCCATATAATTCCAGTCTCTACGGTTTGTTTTGAATGCGACGAACCTAAGGAATAGGTGCTGGATCCTTTCAATCTTACAGTTGTATGTCTCATAGGCGGGTGACCAGACGCAAGATGCATATTCCACGAAGGTCCGTAAAGTTGGCTTGTCCACTTTTATATAACAATAAAATTTTCATGCCATAATTTAGTGCTCATTTAGTGCTAATTTTGTACCGCAGTCCCGAATTTTGTGCTCTTTATTTATTTAAAAAAGCAGGTGGACAAGCCAGCTTAACGTTAAGCTGGCTTGTCCACTCTTAGTACACAATGAAAAAATAAAATTATTCAGATTCTAAATAGGCTATAATTTAGTGCTCATTTAGTGCTAATTTTGTACCATAAACATTATAATGAAATATTTGTTTAAACAATTTGTTATAAACAAAATTTTAAAAAATTAAAAAATAGAAAATTTTTTTATGCTAGAATTTAGTGCTCATTTAGTGCTAACAAAATATCCATATCCTGAATTTTGTGCTCTTTATTTATTTAAAAAAGCAGGTGGACAAGCCAGCTTAACGTTAAGCTGGCTTGTCCACTCTTAGTACACAATGAAAAAATAAAATTATTCATATTCTAAATAGGCTATAATTTAGTGCTCATTTAGTGCTAATTTTGTACCATAAACATTATAATAAAATATTTGTTTAAACAATTTGTTATAAACAAAACTTTTAAAAATTAAAATATCGAAAATTTTTTTATGCAATAATTTAGTGCTCATTTGGTGCTAATTTTGTACCATAAAGATTATTATAAAACATTAAAATTTTAAACAGTAATAAAAACGAAAATTTTTAGTGATCCAATTTAGCGCAAATTGTGTGCAAATAACTAAATAAGACATCATGAGATCAAATTTGGTGCTCTTTATTAATGTAGAAAAGAATTACAGTCTAAATAGTCCAGAAAGCCACTGCGCATCCGCTAGGAAAAATATTGTAATTCGGATTTTTTGCACAATCTTACCCAAAAAGGACTCCTTTTAACAAATTTCCATGTTGCCAGGACCAAAAGGTGGTCAAAAATTTTTTAAACGTTTTTTTTTTTGTTTTTTTCCTAAAATTATTTTTATTGCATGGAAAAAAGTTTTTTTAGGTTTTTTGGATCATTCCAAACAGAAAAGGCCTTTAGTGACTTTTTTCTAAAAATGATAGTTTTTGACATATAAGCGATTAAAAATTGAAAAATTGCGAAATCGGCCATTTTTAACCCTCGAAGACTATGTAAAAAATTGAAAATTTGAATGTTGCCAAGGTAGGTAGATATTCTTTAAACATCGATTGATGAAATCCCGAAGAGTTTTTTGCAATACAATATTCAAAACTTCTTTGTTTTTTAATTGCGAATCAAGCGTGCGCGACACTATCTTCCACCGACAGTATGGTGCAAATGAAAGGAATAAATTCGTTATTTCGAAAATCGGCGACTTTAAGGAAAAATTCCGAAAAAGGACGATTTTTATTTTTAAGTTATGATATTGTGGCATATATGGTATACTAGTGACGTCATCCGTCTGGGCGTGATGACGTAATCGATGATTTTTTTAAATGAGAATAGGGTTCGTGTGGTAGCTCGTTTGAAAGGTTCTTCAATTCTCAATCAAGTAATGTAAACATTTACATAATTTTTTATACAGGGTGTCCTTCTACTTCTTTTTTTGTCAAATAATTTAATTTAATGAAAATTTTTTGGACACTCTGTATAAATAATTATGTAAATGTTTATATTACTGAATAGAGAATTGAAGAACCTTTCAAATGAGCTAGCACACGACCCCTATTCTCATTTAAAAAAATCATCGATTACGTCATCACGTCCAGATGGATGACGTCACTAGTATACCGTATATGCCACAATATCATAACTTAAAAATAAAAATCGACCTGTTTCGGGATTTTTCCTTAAAGTCGCCGGTTTACGAAATAACGAATTTATTCCTTTCATTTGCACCATACTGTCGGTGGAAAATAGTGTCGTGCACGCTTGATTAGCAATTAAAAAACAAAGAAGTTTTAAATATTGTATTGCAAAAAACTCTTCGGGATTTCATCAATCCATGTTTAGAGAATATCTACCTACCTTGGCAACATTCAAACTTTCAGCTTTTCATAGTTTTTGAGGGTTAAAAATGGCCGATTTCGCAATTTTTCAATTTTTAATCGCTTATATGTCAAAAACTATCATTTTTAGAGGAAAGTCACTTAGGACCTTCTCTCTTTGGAATGATCCAAAAAACCTAAAAAAACTTTTTTCCGTGCAAAAAAAATAATTTTAGGAAAAAAACAAAAAAAAACGTTTAAAAAATTTTTGACCACTATTTGGTCCTGGCAACATGCAAATTTGTTAAGAGGAGTCCTTTTTGAGTAAGATTGTGCAAATAATCCGAATTAGAATATTTTTCCTAGCGGATGCGCAGTGGCTTTCTGGACTAAAATATAAAGGCATGGTGATACAGTTTTAATTGATTTTATTTATACGTTTTTTCAACTTTAATGTATATTAGAAATTCTATGTTGACTTTTTTGTCCACATCTTTGGTTAGAGTTCTTTGTGTTCCTGCATTGAGATCATTAAACTCGGTCCACAGATTATTTCTGCGACAGATTGTTGTGTAGTGTCCCATGGACAGTTTTCCTAATCCATTAGTCGACGTAAGGTCATTGTTAATGTAACGGATTACTCCTACCAGTAAATAATAATCAGAGGTCCCAAGTACATCGGGAAATTTTATCGGGATGTTATCCAGATGAGTTAAGGTCCTGATGTCCGTTAATTGAATTAAGATAATTGGACCTGTAAAGAAATTATTTTAAGTATATGGATTTTCTTTAATTTATGTGTACACGTGAAAAATAATATACTTTTGTTGATTTTAATCATTTAAAACGTACCACTTGAATCATATTGCACTTCTGATTGTCCTCAGCATCCTCTTCTGCTACAATCTCTGTCAGCTGTTAATGCTTCTTGCATTTCCACTTCGCTTAAAGCTTCCTTAAAGAGTAAGTTATCCAAAAAATAATAATTCGTTTCTCGGGTTCTTTGAGGGCAACCATTATTACAGTTTATGACTATTCTGTTAATTGGTAATTTTTCAATTAATTTTAACATCATGTCAAAAGCATTTGTGTTGCAGTCTACGTGTATTACTTTTTGAAGTTCATTATTTGTTTTGTTTAGTGTCTTCTGTATAGCACTTTCATGAAACTCCAGTAAAATTCTGCCTCGTTTTACATAAGATTGTGCAACTCCCATCTTTTTTATATATAGTGCAAGTGCAATATATGGACAATCCTTTTGTAATGTTTTAATGCATTTTCGACTTCAGAAGGGTCTATTGCTCCAACAATAAACGATTGTACAATTGAATATATTGCACACGTGTTATAAAATGAATACAATTGTTTTTTAATTTTCACAACCTAGAATAAAAGAAACCGGTATAAAATTTTAAATATTTTAATTATTTTGTTTATCGTAATAAATTCATAATTTGATTGAACTGAGTTCATTTAAATTAAGTAATTATTCACTATTAACTATTTTGCAACACAAAGTAATATTTAATATAAACTGATTAATTTTACCTTTAAATTTAAAGCATTTCCATTCTTCAGAATAGGCACTTTCTGCAAATTATCTTGAAACAGTGAATCAAAAGTAGTTTGGTTTTGATCCAAGTATTTTGATAACTTTGCAGATTTTGTTCCCGATTTTTAGTTGTATTTTTTGATGCCTTAGTGACTTGACCACGCCAATTTTCTTCTTTTCCTAAGTCGATTATTTGTTGTACGTTGTTTACAGCATTGCAGTTGTTGCACAACATTTCACTACTCCCTTTTTTGTTGTTGTGCACAACTGGATGAACACAATTGGCATATTATTTCTTTGGTATTAATTATTCTTACGTTCTCTTCTTGAATGGTATCTTTAAACATGAGAGAAAATAAAAATAGTTGTAAAATATATAACAAGGTGTAATGAATAAGAAATACCTACTTCAGTTAGAAGCTTTTACATACCTTTTACAAATTCTTTATCTTCCTTAATTGAGATTGACTTTGGTTCAGTAGCAATTATTAAATTTCTTTCTGCATCAATATCTTTCTCCGATTCATTTTCAGATCCTTTAGTAATTTCAACGTTATCTTCTTTGTTTTCCATTGCATCAGTTTTCGCTTGAATTATATTAGAGCGACCAACCAGGTACTCTAAAATCGCATTAACTGCTGCATCTGCTCCCAATTTTTTTTTTCAAATAAATCTTTTTTTATATTTTTTATTTCGCTTTCTACTGCAGAACTGGAAGCCGGAATTTTACCTAATCCAAATTTTTGTACCCAAATACAAGACCATAACGGGAAGCTTTTAATGTCTTTCTTTAAACGTGCGCAAAATTCTGGCAAATTAAATGGATTGTCATGTATTCCTATTTCTTTTGTTTTCACCATTTCGACTTCTTTTTCAACATTTTCAAACCAATCTGACCAACAATTTATTGGTTTATCTGTTAAGTTTTCACTTTCTTCGTTTGTGTCGTCGAAAATAGATTCATTAGTTGGCCTCATTGATTCCCATTTTTCTGTTACTTCTTCGTCGAAAAGAGCCTCTTCTAAACCATGTGGCTGAACTATATTTTTTAAAAATTGTTTTTGCGTTTCACAACTACTGTCTTCATTTGTATTAATGAGTAATCCATCTGTTTCGCAAGAAGCCACTATTAAAATTGCTTTTAGAATAGTGGTTGCTCTTTCTATAGTTTGACATAATATTAATTGTCCTATAGCAGCTTTATAAAATACTTTAACTTTCTTAGATTTTGTCAAGTCACTCCAAAAATTAACGTACAATTTAATGAAATGAGCAACATCCATTCTAATAAAACATTGAGGGAGGTCAGAAGCATTAACATATTCTTCGATGGTGCGGTACTGAGTGAATGCTTTAATGCTGGCGATTATGAGCGCTTTTCCTCCATCACACGTGAATTCTTTAGGTTGAGGGGCACCTAAACGAGTCCACTCGTTAAGGAAGTACATAACTGCATTAGTTATTATGTACTGAGCTCAGCATTTGTGCTACACTAAATTGTGCTACATCGTTGCAACAAATGCTGAGGAGTCCGACATTGAAGATGAATTTATCCTAGAACAGGCAGACGAGTACGACTCAGACGAGCATATAGAGCAGGGGTGGGCAAACTTTTTTTAGTAAGGGCCATAAAATGTTTTTGGTCTATTACCGAGGGCCGCAATATTTGTTACCTTAACATGTTTTCGAATTTTTAACTTTCAAATCATCATTTCAAACACCTTTTGAATTTTGTTTGAAATTATGGTAAAATTATTTTATTTTTAAACGGTGGCAAATTGGACACCTAAAACAATGGATTTTGCAGTAGACGTCAGAGCTCGTCATTGGATGATATGAAACAAAACATTAAAAACATTTTTTTTAGCTTATCAGTCCCTCGAGGTAACGCTGTCGAGTTTTTTTTTTAGTTTTGACGATTTTTGAGTTTTTGATATCACTCAGAGATCAAAATACCGAAACTTTTTGTAAAAAAGAGTGAAACTCAACATATTTGTTATTTTTTAACAACAAATAAGCATAAAATAGAAAATACCCCGACGGAGTTACCTCACAAAATGTCTATAGAAAATATATGAAAAATTTCAGGTGGATCTGTCAAGTAGCTTTGGAAAAAGCAGTTTTGAGAAAAACACGTGACAACTTTTACTTTCAATTTCTTCTGTCTGTCAAAAGTGATGCACACAGAAATATGTTTTTGAGTCGCATAGTAATTTATAAAAGAAAAAGCAACAGATGTTGAACGTTTCTCACTACGCTAAAGCTGCTGCAAAGCGAGTCGAAGGTAGGGACATTAAATATGCTGTACTTCTGGTAATTTTCCCACCGTCAAACTGAAATTTTTAGAGAGTATTCTGGTAGTTATGTACTTTTATATAAAATAAAAATAATCGAAAATTTCAAAATTTTCAAACCATACCCCTTCCCTCCTAAAACCACATTGGCACTTATTTAAGCATGGTATTTCCCGCAAATATATGTGTATATGTATATTTATTTACTTTTATCTATGAACCTATTTCTTTTTCACTAATATTGTTCTGAAGATATTTCCTTGTGGCATCTTATGCCATTTACTATTTTATTTGGGAATAAGCCACAATTTAAGCTCGAAATTAAATTTATTTGAAGTTTCGATTTCCACTTCGGAAATCGTTATCAAAATACAAAACATTAAAAAAACCAAGTTTTCAATCTAATAGCAAATAAAACAACATCCAAAAATGTTATTCTACATCCTACCAGACTGAAAACAATGGGAACCTTCTCTGGTAACACCTCTGAGGCTTCTACAATTTGCAAGCCATAACGGATGCTGAGACTAAGGAAGATGAGGGAATTTTACAATTTATAATTCACGTCCCATCTGCTCAGCGCGGTTAAGTGCCAACGAGAATGGTTCCCTTCAGAATCCAATCAGAGTAAATACACACACCGGCAAAATTAGCCGAACACGTTAAAAATGGGACATGTTTGATGTCTCGTATTTCATAAACCAGTAGTCCGATTTGAGTGATTCTTTTAGTATGTTATAGCGGCTATATAGCCTTATTATTTAAGAATATCGTTGTAATAATATTGTTGCTAGACAGGTAAATACCATTTTATACCGGGTGTACCAATCATACTGTGTTTTTTTCTTAAAGTTTGGAACACCCTGTGGAATATTCTAGCATATGTAAAATATTATAATTAATACTCGATTGTAGACTTAGGCTTGCTTAACATTTTCCTTTTCGATTCATTTACTTATGTGAATTAATAAAAAAGTTATGTGCGTTAACAACTATCCATGTTTTTCATCAATAAATCCTCATAGTAGGGGAGGAAAGTATACTAATTTATACAAGTTATACTAAGTGAGAGACTTTTCATTTTTTAATTTAATTTTCCATTTGAAACAATTATTTTTCTCCGATTATAGCGCTATCTATCCATAATTCGAAAAAATATGTCGAATAAAAGTTGCTTATTTTTACGTAAAGAATCCAAATCTACAAAAAAATTGGGGGCTCCTATTTAAGATTTTAAATTTAATCCCCCATCCCACCTCCGTGGGGGCTCACGACATCTCACGGAGAGGTAAATTAAAAATTATAAATACGAACCCTGCGATATTTTGCGAAATGAACATCAGATCGTAAAACTGCAAAATACACCTATTGAATATTTTTCAAAAATCTACCGAATGGCACCAAACACGACCCCCACAGAGGTGGGGTGGGGGGTTACATTAAAATATTAAAAAGGAGCCCCCAATTTTTATTGCAGATTTGGATCCTTGACGTAAAAATACGCAACTTTTAATCGCAACATTTTTTCATATTATGGATAAATGGCGCTATAATCGGAAAAAAGATTGGTGGAAATGGAAAATTAAATTGAAAAATGGAGAGTCCCACACTTTATGGAAAACTTAACTTAACTTTTTTTGGTTGTCGCACCCACTCTTCACAATCCACTCCAGGTCCCAAGAACGCTCGAGTAATTGCAAATTTAGCATACTTTTCTCCCCTACTATGAGGATTTATTGATAAAAAACATGGTTAGTTGTTAAAGCACATAACTTTTTTATTTTCCAACGTAACCAAATGAATCAAAAAAGAAAATGTTAAGAAAGCATAATTCTACAATTGAGTTTTAATTTTAATATTTTATATATGCTAAAATATTCCACAGGGTGTTCCGAACTTTAAGAAAAAAACACAGTATGCTTGTTACACCCGGTATAAAATGACATTTACCTGTCTAGCAACAATATTATTACACCGATATTCCTAAATAATAAGGCTATAACATACTAAAAGAATCACTCAAATCGGACCACTGGTTTATGAAATACGAAACATGTCCCATTTTTAACGTGTTCGGCTAAATTTGCCGGTGTGTGTATGTAAATCAAAAATGAATAACCATTTTCAATTTCGTACAACACGAAACTACAGCCGCATCATTATTCCAGTTCAATCAGAGAGGGCAGCAAGCAACTCTACCGGTTTCGAAACTTATTAGTCTCTCATCAGGAGGTACATATGCTGCTCTCTCTGACCTAACTAGGACAAACCCCGGCGTGCAGTCACGGATTGCAACGAACGAAATGGCAGGGATGCCCTAGCGGCAACTGCTAACAAAAAACTAAGTTTTCAATCTAATAGCACATAAAACAACATCCAAAAATGCTATTCTACATCCTACCAGACTGAAAACAATGGGAACCTTCTATGGTAACACCTCCGAGGCTTCTACAATTTGCAAGCCAAGGCTTTCCATTGTTTTCAGTTCCCAGTTCAGTATGTTCTGTTTCTAACTCTTCCAAAAATGCTTTAAATGCGCGATGATTTAATCCTATTGAACGAATAAAATTAACAATATTAGTTATAATTGGCAATACGTTGTCTACTCGTATAATACTCGTAATTGTCCGCGTTATGTTGAAAATTTGCGGAAAAATCACCCGCTGCCAAAGTGTTAATTGTGACATTATCTATCTATATTTAATTATCAATATTAGCAATAATTAAAAAATCTTTAAATGAGAATAATTCACTTTTTTCCACGGGCCGCAAAAAATGTCTAGAGGGCCGCATGCGGCCCGCAGGCCGCACTTTGCCCACCCCTGATATAGAGAATGAACCTCAATCTTCAAGCAAAATTTTGATATCCAAAGATGGAACTGAATGGAGTAATGATCCAATGCGCAGTGCTCAAACAAAACCTCGCAATAGCCTACGACAAAAAGATGGGCCTGCAGCTAAGAGTAATTTATTTACACCTAAAGAAGTATTCATGTCAATTATGGGCCCAGAAATTTGTGACATAATTTTAATGTGAAACAAACAGAAAAGGCAAAAAAGTCTGTGAGGCTTTTAACAAAGAATTGGCGCAAAGATTCCAGAATGCTTCAAGACGGCCTTCACAAAAAAAAATTTAACCATTTACTGAATGTGAGCTCAACGCATTTTTTGGTATTCTAATTGTTGCTGGTGTACATAGAAGTAACAAAGACAACTTGTGTGAGATGTGGAGTATGGATTCTCTGCCATTAATACGTGCAGAAATGTCTCGTGATCGTTTCACGACCATGTTACGATTTATCAGATTTGACAATGAAAGTAACCGGGAAGAACGCAAAAAACCGATAAGGCTGCACCCCTAAGATATATCTGGACAATGCTAAATAAAAATTTGCAACAAGGCTACAAACCATTCGAAGACATAACCATCGACGAACAATTGTTTCCGTATAGAGGCCGTACAAGTTTTACGCAATACATACCTTCCAAACCCGCTAAATATGGTATCAAGGATTTTTGGGCTTGTGATGCATCAAATGCGTATCCCTTACAAGGTCAGCCTTATACTGGAAAACCAGCAGCTGGTTCACGACAAGTTAACGTTGGCGAACGAACAGTTTTGGATCTGGTCACATCTTATAAAGGTTCTGGTCGGAATGTTACAACAGATAACTTTTTTACCAGTTTTGAACTGGCTAAAGTCTTGAACTCATGGCAAATGGCTTTAGTGGGCACAGTTAGAAAGAACAAACGATTTCTACCCACCAATATGCTAGTAAATAAGGAAAGAGCTGTTTTTTCTACTAATTTCGCATACAATCCTTATGCTACTGTATGTTCTTATGTGCCAAAGAAAAATAAAGCAGTAGTGTTACTTTCGTCCATACATACTACAGGCAAAGTAGAAGACACTGAAGTAGCGAAGCCGGAAATTATTAAGTACTACAATCAAACCAAAGGGGGGGGGGGTTGACACTATGGATAAAATGCTGAGTGAGTATACGGTCAAGCGTCGAACATTACGTTGGCCCTTGGCCTTTTTTTATAATATGATTGACGTCACTGGCTTAGCATCCTACATTATATATCGAGAGCACAATCCATTACCAAAAACAAAGGACCAACGCAGGAAATTTTTGAAGGATCTTGCTAAAGATCTTTGTTTGCCTTCAGTTCAATCTCGAAGTAAAAACCGGATGATGATGAGGAGTCATTTTCTTCGTAGTGCTGTAGAAATGGTCCTTGGTCGAAACATAATATTTTCTATAGTTGCTCCACCTCAAGTATCTCACAGTACTCGTGGATCTACGCCAATAACCGGAAGTTGCCATGTGTGTCGGAACGAACTAAAAAAAAAACAGCGTAAAACGAGGAAAAGTTGTGTAGTGTGTTCTCTACCTGTGTGTGACGAACATTCTTCGTCTAAAACGACATGTATGTCTTGCGAAAATCCACAATAACATTCAGTTTTGTATTTTTATTTAAATAAACTATCATTTAATAACAAAATATATTGTTTTTTATAACCTTTATTTAAAAAAATTAACAAGGTACAAATGTACCTATGCCGTCTTTTATGGGAGTCGGAACTATCTAGGCCTTCTTCTAGGAACTAAATAAATATTTTTTTGTTATATTTGGCTCACATAATCTACTGGATAAATGTAAAAATGTCACAAAGCTTCAAGTCTCTACCTCTTTGAAAAAGAAAGTTATCACAATTTGAAAACTCAAAAGTTACAATTGTACCTATGCCGCCCGACGAAGGTTAAAGTCTCCAATTTTTTCTACTGTAGTTAAAAACCATGAGAAAACACTATTGGAGGTATATTTCACGCATAAAAGTCCCTTTCAATACAAAAGGGTTTATGACGTGCCATCTTTAAAGATGTGATATCCTGGGTCCTAAGGTCAAATTATCTTAAACGGAATAAACTATTTATAATACATGACAGTATATAAATTATTAAAATATTTTTTTATATCACATAATATGATTTAGGCTCGATTAAAATAAACAAAGGACACAACATTCAAGAAATATATATTTTGTTAGCAAAAAGTAAGTTATTAGTTACTATTACAGTAAAGGACCGAAAATAATATATATCTGGGTTTTACTGTAGTTGCAGAATAAAAATATTTACATTTTTATACCTTTTTAAAGTTTTTTTTATAACAAATTATTAAAAAAGAATCTATTTTACTATTTTCAAATTTTTAAAAATTTTATTTATAACAAATTGTTTAAACAAATATGTTATTATAATGTTTATAACTATCTGAGCACTAAATTATAGCCTACTTAGAATCCGAATAATTTTATGTTTTCATTGTTTATACTAAGAGTAGACAAGCCAGATTAACGTTAAGCTAGTTTGTCCACCTGATTTTTTAAATAAATAAAGAGCATAAAGTTCGGGATATGGATATTTTGTTAGCACCAAATGAGCACTAAATTCCTGCATAAAATTTTTTTCGATATTTTAATTTTTAAGAGTGGACAAGTCAGCTTAACGTTAAGCTAGCCCACCTGATTTTTTAAATAAATAAAGAGCACAAAATTCAGGATATGGATATTTTGTTAGCACTAAATGAGCACTAAATTCTAGCATAAAATTTTTTTCGATTTTTTAATTTTTTTAAATTGTGTTTATAACAAATTGTTTAAACAAATATTTCATTATAATGTTTATGGTACAAAATTAGCACTAAATGAGCACTAAATTACAGCCTATTTAGAATCTGAATAATTTTATTTTTTCATTGTGTACTAAGAGTGGACAAGCCAGCTTAACGTTAAGCTGGCTTGTCCACCTGCTTTTTTAAATAAATAAAGAGCACAAAATTCAGGATATGGATATTTTGTTAGCACTAAATGAGCACTAAATTCTAGCATAAAAAAATTTTCGATTTTTTAATTTTTTAAAATTTTGTTTATAACAAATTGTTTAAACAAATATTTCATTATAATGTTTATGGAACAAAATTAGCACTAAATGAGCACTAAATTACAGCCTATTTAGAATCTGAATAATTTTATTTTTTCATTGTGTACTAAGAGTGGACAAGCCAGCTTAACGTTAAGCTGGCTTGGCCACCTGCTTTTTTAAATAAATAAAGAGCACAAAATTCAGGATATGGATATTTTGTTAGCACTAAATGAGCACTAAATTCTAGCATAAAAAAATTTTCGATTTTTTAATTTTTTTAAATTTTGTTTATAACAAATTGTTTAAACAAATATTTCATTATAATGTTTAAGGTACAAAATTAGCACTAAATGAGCACTAAATTATAGCCTATTTAGAATCTGAATAATTTTATTTTTTCATTGTGTACTAAGAGTGGACAAGCCAGCTTAACGTTAAGCTGGCTTGTCCACCTGCTTTTTTAAATAAATAAAGAGCACAAAATTCGGGACTGCGGTACAAAATTAGCACTAAATGAGCACTAAATTATGGCATGAAAATTTTATTGTTATATAAAAGTGGACAAGCCAACTTTACGGACCTATTCCACGATTGGCCTCACCATTGCACAGTACAACAGTTTAACTTAAACGATCTCAACTGCTTAAAGTCTTGGGAGCATCTTTTAATAAAACCTAACAGTTGAAGCGATTTTGAGATGATATTGCTTATATGAATATTGAAAGATAGTCCAGAGTCAAGTGTAACACCAAGATCTTTTATGGATGTGACTGTTGTGATATTTATATCACCTATTTTGTATGTGAAAGAGATAGGACTTTTCGAACGCGTGAATGAAATGTGAAAACATTTGCAGGAGTTGAGAACCATGTCATTGTTGCTGCACCATTCATTCAAGCGATTCAAATCGGACTGAAGCCTTAAACAGTCGAGTGGATTCCTAATGTGGCAGTAAAACTTAACATCGTCAGCAAATAAAAGAAATTTCGCATATTGGAAACAGTCTTTTATATCGTTAATAAAAACATTAAACAACAAAGGTCCAAGATGAGATCCCTGCGGTACGCCCGAAGGGACAACTATTTCGTAGGAAAAATAGCTGTAGAGCTTGACGATTTGTTTTCTGTCCAGAAGATATTCCCTAAGCCACAGCAGAAGTGAACCATGTATCCCTAATCGCTGCAATTTTTCTAAAAAAAATATTGTGATTAACTCTGTCGAAAGCCTTAGAGAAGTCGGTGTACAGGGCGTCCACCTGTAGTCCTTCGTCCAAGGCGTTCAGTAAGAAGTTAGTATATGTCAACAAATTGAGTTCAGTTGACTTATGGCGCCTGAAACCAAACTGCTGTTCCAATAGAACACCGTTCAAGGAGGGTGTAAGGAAATCGCAGACAAGTGATTCGAATAGTTTAGGAATAGAGTTTAGGATACTAATAGGTCTATAGTTGGACACAAGACTTTTGTCACCTGTTTTGTGTAAGGGCAATAGGAAACTGGTCTTCCAAACATTTGGAAAGCTTCCACTAGCTAAAGACTTGTTAAAGATGAGAAATAATGGCCGAGCTAAATTAAATGCACAGTACTTGAGCAAGCTTGATGGGATGCCATCAGGTCCCGGGCCTTTAGAAGGATTGAGGTTACACAATTTAGAGTAAATGTCAGAGATGGATAGTTTACATGATGATAGGTTTAAGGGTGAAGAAGTGATGTCTTCGGGGAAATCAACAACAACAGAGGAGTAAACTGATGAAAAGAAATCAGCAAATAAATTCGCAATATCTTTACCAGATGAACTAGTTTTACCGTTGTGAGATAACTCAGAAGGAATTCCATTTGATTTTCTTTTGTTATTGATAAAATAATAATAAAATAATATTAAAATAAAAAAGAAAATAATAACACCAGCTTTCAGAACAAACAACTTATGCAAA
This sequence comes from Diabrotica virgifera virgifera, assembly GCF_917563875.1. Lineage (NCBI taxonomy): Eukaryota > Metazoa > Arthropoda > Insecta > Coleoptera > Chrysomelidae > Diabrotica > Diabrotica virgifera. The sequence goes on along the minus strand of NC_065447.1, from coordinate 251,889,397 downwards.
TACATTAAGAACAATAAGAGCCAAAAGAAAAAGCAATTACAGAGTGGTGTATACAAACTGACATGTGACTGTCAAAAAACTTACATCGGTCAAACTGGCAGAACCTTTGACAAACGCTTAGCAGAACACAAAAGGGCTTTCAATGATAGAAAAACAGATGCTACGTAAGCACTTCACCTTCTAGATCATAATCATTATTTTAATGACCAATTTAGAATCCTTAATACATATATTCAAAATAAAGAACTTAAGGGGGGATGAGGTATGATTTTAAATTAACATTTCAAGCATATTCTTGTGAATATTTTTGAAACTATGGTATAATCATTTTATTTATAAATTAAATAATTATATTCAGTACAATTCGAAGAATATTAAAAAAAAATTCAAAATATTGAAAAATAAGCCAACGGGGGCAAATTTATAGATACCTCAAAAAAAAAAAACGATTTGCGATGGACATCAGAACTCCCCATTAGATCATTAGTGGAGTCACTGAAGGTTTTCACCTCCGATTTCGTTGAACCTTCATCGATTTTCATGAAAATTGGTAAGTAATTAGAGGATACCTCAAGGAATAAAGGTGACATAATGCCAACTTGCGCTTTTACCCTGGGGGTGGATACCTTCTCGGGGTGAAAATTATTTTATTAAAAATAATACCATATATCGATAGAGGGACAAATTATAAGCAAAATTTGTTATATCAAGTTATTAATATAAATCAACACATTTTGAGTTATTAAAGACCAAAGATTTTATTTTTTAGTAAAAAAAATGCATGTTTTAAATCGGTTTTTCACGTATAACTCAAAAACTATAAGCTTTTACAAAATATTTATTATTACTGAAATTGATGATATTAAACAACTGAATACATTCCTCACTTAAAGAACTAAACTAATGTTAGTTCAAAGTGAGTTATTGGCAATTGAATGTGTATTTTTTTCGACGAGTACTCAAATCTAAGTATTCAAGCTTAAATAACGGGAAAACGATGCCATGTATAAAATATACCTGCCTAGTGATGTAACGAATATTCGTATTCGCATTCGCATTCGCGAATATTCGCATGTTTTTGCATATTCGCATCCGCATTCGCGAAATTTGTGCGAATGTTTTGCGAATATGAAAACCAGAAAAAAAAAATAATTTCAAGATAATATTAGGTTAATTAAATCAAATACACACTTCTCATCTTTTTTATTAAGAAAAGGTAACTTAACCTCAAACATGCAGCTACTCTCAAATGGAAATATGCAGGACACAACAGCAGACAAAGAGACGGAAGATGGAATGAAGCGATAACTCACTGGAGACCTTGGGACTACAAAAGAGAAAGGGGCAGACCACAGATGAGATGGTCGGATAACCTAAAAAAATACGCAGGGACCAGATCGACAACATTAGCACTGAACCGAGAAGAGTGGAAAAATAAGGGGGAGGCCTACGTTCAACTTTGGACAAATGAAGGGCAATAGATAGATAGAACGTAACCTTGTATAATCACATTATCAGCCTTCACTATTTTTTATTATTTGGTATTATGTCAAGATTAAGATTCAGATTGATTTACACTAAATATCAATTAACTTTTCATTATAAATTTAGGAAACATTACAAAAATAAAAACAAATTAAAAAAAACTGAATATTCGCATCCGCATTCGCGAATGTCGGTAGCAGATATTCGCATTCGTATTCGCGAATGTTCAAAAAATGACATTCGTTACATCACTATGCTAATCATTTGTCAACGTACTTTAAAATACCTAGATATTAAATGAGCTTCAGAACAAGTTAATACCGTCAAAATTAAGCAAGTTATGAAAATAAAAGAACCCTTTCGAATTTTTTAGGAAAAAGTGAAAAATAAAACATACGCCATTTCCACAAAAATTAAAATTTATAATAATCCTTACAATAACTTCTTTATATTAGCATAAGTAATGATTTCAATAATTTTGACCGGTTTAGAATGCATATTTTTGTAAAAAAGATGTAATTTAAAAAAATCATAATTTTTAAAATTATTGTAATTTTCATATTATTTTGATAACAACTCCAAAAATACTCAATATACGTAAAAAATGATAAATATCCAAATTTTAGTTTATTCTGTGTGAAAAATTTTGCCTGTTTTACTATTTCCATAGGGTAATAAATAACCGAGATAGAAACGTTTAAATCTTAAATTTTGCTGTGAAAACCATGCAACCGGGGCCATTTAACCTTTTATTTTTTAAAAAAGTGAGGGGTATAAAAGATTATATTCAACGTGTTTAAATAGCCCTTGGAATTAACTTCCAAACGGTTTTTAGATATACCTGATATCTTAAAAATAAACGGAATTATTAAAGAAAAACAATAACATTTTTTGGAAAAATAAAAAAAAATAAATTTAAAAAAAGTTTTAGTGCATAAATTTTAATGCTATCAACATGTTCGGGGGCTCATTTAATAGATATTTTTAAGTACTTTGACAAATGTTAAATAAGTTTATGTTATAAAATGCGTCATTTTCCCGTTATTTCAGCTTAAATTCTTAGATTTTTCATCTTCATAGATATTCAAAATCTTTGATCCTCAATAACTCAAAAAGTTTTGATTTATTTTAATAACTTTGTATAACAAATTTTGCTTAGAATTTGTCCCTCTATCGAATTATGGGGTTATTTTCAATAAAATAATTTTCACTCCGAGAAGGGGTGGCATCCACCCCCAGAGTAAAAGCGCAAGTTGGCACCATGTCACCTTTGTTCCTTGAGATATCCTCTAACCACTCACCAATTTTCATGCAAATCTATGGAGGTTTAACGAAATCGGAGGTAATAGCTCATATCCACCTCCAATGACTGCACTACATGTGAAACAAAAAATTGTAAAAGATTTTATTAGCCTATGAGTTTCTCGAAGTAACGCTCTCGAGTTTTTTAGTTTTAACGATTTTTAAGTTTTTGGCATCACTCAGCAATCAAAATATCCAAATTTCTTGTTAAAAAAGGGTGAAAATCAACATACTTGTTATTGTTAAAAAAGAAATAAGCATAAAACAAAAAGTATCTCGACAGCGTTACGTCACGAAATGTCTAAAGAAAATCTATGCAAAATTTCAGGTGGATCGGTCAAAATAGTTTTTGAGTTACAATGTCCACCGCCTTTGAAAAAAGCAGTTTTCAGAAAAATCCGTTTAAAGTTTTGACAACTAAATCGTAAAGTGATGCATACCGGAATGTTTTATAATCGCTGAGTAATTTTAAAAAAGGGGAACAGTTGTTGAACGTTTCTCACTACGCTCATGCCCGCTGGCGTGAACCTGCTTTACAATCAATATTTCTGCTGTATTTTCAATTCAAATTTTTCAAACCATAAGTACCCCCTCCCTTAAGGTATCTTCAGAATCTATGAAAATAATAAAAAAATGATATAGTTCTGCATGGCCAACTTGAGACAAACAACTCCCAAATCCTCAATAGACCAGGGCTCATCTGTAAAAATATTTAGTACATTTGGACGTTGAGAGGTGACTCAAATTTTTTTGCAGAAATTGCTTGAAAATAACTCAAATAATAATATTTGAGTTATCCTCCCTCTCAAAAAGGTCCGGAACATTGTTTAAATAATCAAAATGTCAATAAATATAGGAAAAATTCGATTTTTCTCTTCGTTTTTTGATTATAACTTTAAAAGTACAGTGGAACCTCGATAACTCGGATTAATCGGGACTGCGGCCGATCCGGGTTATCGAAAATCCGGGTTAGCCGGAGAGCATGGTAAAAATTAATAAAATACGGTATACTTATCATAGATATAGTCCCTTATAAGCAAAATAATATGAAATATATATGCTCAGTTACCTATGGTTGTATAGAGTTTAGTATAGACAATATAGAGTATTATTAATTTCTAGGTAAAAAAACCCAGTCAGTTTGGTTGTGCCAATAATTTCGTCTGGTCTGCTTATGTAATTTAAGAGCAGTGACTCTTTCATTGTTTAAAAGACCATTGTTTAAAAAACAATTTTTTAAAAGACAGTTGAAAATAAATAAAGGAATAACAGATGCCTGTTGTTTGCGATAATGAACGTAGCTCTGCCGCCGCCGTGTGCATGCGTCATTTTTACTATCATATAGTTCAAATTACACAGATACCCATTATCTCTCAAATATTATATTATGATTGAAGGGAAGTTTTATCAATGAAATTCGATATTTTTAAAACATTCCAGAAGCGGCTGCAGATAAAATGTTTTAACATAATACATACATTTTTATTGTTGAAATGTTTGTCCGATGAAAATCGGTCCGGGTTTGCCGGACTTCCGGGTTATCGGGGGCCGACTTATCGAGGTTCCACTGTATTCACTTCCGAGAAAAGTTGTACTAACATAAAAGTTGCGTAATTAAATTTCCTACAATATAGAATTGGTTGAAAATTTAAAAAACAGTCACCCTTGTTGCAAAATAGCAATAATTGCGAAAAAAACATACAAAAACAAGTATTCGCATTTTACGTTCTTCGACCATTTATGCTACACTTAGGACCTTCATATTTTACCCAGAAAAACTTTAAGATACACTAAAAGAATACTGTAAATTTCATTAAGATTGGTTAAATATATTTTGCAAAATAAATTTTGCAATCCAGCTTTCGCAAAAAAAAATTCATTTTTTCAAAATATTACAGGACTGAAAATAAAGCAACCCATTGCAGCGATGGTTCACAGAGAATTAAAATGAACTACGAGCTTGATGAACTAATGCAGAGAGCAGATATTGTTAGATTTGTAGTCACAAAGACTAAACTGGCTTGGTCTCTTAGAAAGAATGTTAGATAATCAAGCTGTAAAAGTAATCCAGAGATGGAAGCCCCAATAGGAAATAGAACAAGTGGAAGGCGCCATAAAAGATAGATAGACAATATAAAGAAAGATTTTAAAACCATGAACATCAGGCAGTGGTGAAGGAAAGTATTATCTAACAGGGTAGAATGGAAGAACATTGTTAAGCAGGCCAAGACTCACAAAGGGTTGTAGCGCCATTAGAAGATGTATTTGTGTTGCAACAATGAAAAATGACTAAACATTATTTATTTTTAAAACGTTTTTATATACTTGCTTGGCTTGGTTGTTGTCACGGTCTCCGCAAATTTTGTAATCCATTTTAAAAATAGTTCTAGGCTACCTAGGTACCTGAAATTTTCAGAATAGCTTAGAACTAGCTAACAATGCAATATTTAACTGCTATTATACAGGGTGATTGATTAGTGGGGTAAAACTCTGTAGATCCGTTATAGTAATGGATAGCGATAAAAGTTATTAACAAAAATTGTAACCAACTTTGAACTTCACATTACAAAATTAGTTAGAATGTTACAGGGTGTTCGATAACATAGTGACAGATCAAAGTTATGTTTCTTTAATGGAACAACCCGTATTTTATTTTATATTCGAAATCTTCTTAACTTCTCCATTACAAAAATATAAAGGTGTGTTATGTTATACAGGGTATTTACAAAGTTATAACCAATTTTATATGAAAATCGTAAAGTTTAACTCCCTGTACAAATAAAAATAAGCACAACGGCAATGGTTTATTGATGCCATATTTTTTTATTTATTGTCAAAATTTTCATAAATGATCGATATTTCTAATTTTATTTATATTGAATAGAGGATGAGTCAAAACGCAAGTACATTATTTTCTCAGTAATTTTAAATGAAACACCCTGTGTTTTATATCACTGTCGAAAAGTTCCATTACCGTACTTTAATTTTTATATAACATTCCCTATGTCTAAATTTATTAGTTTTCGAGATATTTTCATTTTTCAGAGCAAATTATTAATTAAGGGTCAAATCTATCCAAATTTTAGGCAAGCCATGACTGAATTGTCTAAAACTGACAATTTACGATTACTGATTATCAATCTGTAATCAAAGTTGGCTACAATTTTTGTTATTAACTTTTATTGCTATCTATTACTATAGCGGATCTACGGAGCTTTACCCCACTAATCAATCACCCTGTATGGATAAATCGATCTTTTTTATTTCAAACTATTTTAAAAATGTGACTAATGCAATGATATTTTAAAGTACGTTAATAAATCGATATCTACAAATTGATGGTGGGTCAGTGGCATTAGACTGCAGATCGAGAGTTCATTAGTTCGAACACGGCTGTTGCATATCTTTTTTTAATAAATAATTAAAAGTTGATATACTTAAAATTCATATTTTATAAGTTAATTATTACCTATACACCAGGGCGCATCTGTAAAAATATTAATACATTTGGACGTTGAGAGGTGACTCAAATTTTTTTGCAGAAATTGCTTGAAAATAACTCAAATAATAATATTTGAGTTATCCTCCCTCTCAAAAAGGTCCGGAACATTGTTTAAATAATCAAAATGTCAATAAATATAGGAAAAATTCGATTTTTCTCTTCGTTTTTTGATTAAAACTTTAAAAGTATTCACTTCCGAGAAAAGTTGTTCTAACATAAAAGTTGCGTAATTAAATTTCCTACAATATAGAATTGGTTGAAAATTTAAAAAACAGTCACCCTTGTTGCAAAATAGCAATAATTGCGAAAAAACATACAAAAACAAGTATTCGCATTTTACGTTCTTCGACCATTTATGCTACACTTAGGACCTTCGTATTTTACCCAGAAAAACTTTATGATACACTAAAAGAATACTGTAAATTTCATTAAGATTGGTTAAATAGATTTTGCAAAATAAATTTTGCAATCAGCTTTCGCAAAAAAAAATTCATTTTTTCAAAATGTTACAGGACTGAAAATAAAGCAGATAGCAAGTTGAAAGTTTTTTGTGTATAGAAGTGTACTGTAACTTTTATTTGCAATTTGCAAAATTAAAATCGATAAACTACGACGGCGTCAGGAATTTTTTTAAATAAACAATAATTATTGGTGCTACGCGCAGGACAGCGGATAGTTTTCTCTGATTGGGTATTCCAATGACCTTTGATAATGATTGATACATTTTAATTTTTATTACATTTCGATATAAATAAATAAATTTGTTTATTGCAAAATAAAAACACATACTCTATCCTTTGAAATAACACTTTTTTTAGCAAAAACTTTCTTTGTTCATATATTTTAACTTAGAGAAAAAAAGTTTATTGTTTTTAAACATATGCAATTGTTTAAACAATATTTCACAAACAATAATACAATTGATTTGATTTTTGTGGAATTAAAATATTAAAATACAACAAAATATAGAGTAAGAAAATAATATATTAGATAAAGATTGGAAGAAATTTTGGTGGAAATCAACTTGTGTGAATCGAACACCACTGTCCTGCGCGTAGCACCAAAAATTAATGTTTATTTAAAAAATTTCCTTACGCCGTGGTAATTAATCGATTTTAATTTTGCAAATTGCAAATGAAAGGTACAGTACACTTCTATAAGCAAAAAAAAAATTCAACTTGCTATCTGCTTTATTTTCAGTCCTGCAACATTTAAAAACAATGAATTTTTATTGCGAAAGCTAGATTGCAAAATTTATTTTGCAAAATCTATTAAACCGATCTTAATGAAATTTACAGTGTTGTTTTACTATATCATACAGTTTTTCTGGGTAAAATATGAAGGTCCTAAGTGTAGCATAAATGGTTGAAAAACGTAAAATGCGAATACTTGTTTTTGTATGGGTTTTTCGCAATTATTGCTATTTTGAAACAAGGGTGACTATTTTTTAAATTTTCAACGAATTCTATATCATAGGAAATTTAATTACGCAACTTTTATGTCAGTACAACTTTTCTCAGAAATGAATAGTTTTAAAGTGATAATCAAAAACCAATAAAAAATTAGAATTTTTCCTTCATATTTTGACATTTTGATTATTTAAACAATGTTCCGGACCATTTTGAGTGGGAGGATAACTAAAATATTATTATTTGAATTATTTTTAAGCAATTTCTGCAAAAAAATTTGAGTCACCTCTCAACGTCCATCTCAAAACAGATGCGCCCTGGACTACAACCTATTCAGTTAAAGACTTCTAGTGACATTAACTTATAATAAATTTTGGGGAAGTTTTTAAAACAACATTTTTTCAATGGTTTATTGGTAGATACAGAAAGATTTCCTTTACTTAATACGACTCGCCGCAATTGCAGTTTCTGTTTCGTCAATCAGTGATAAAAATCTTTTACGCAAAAAGAAGAATATGACGGTTGATTTCTGACTAATTGCTATTGTCATACGTTCATGCGTTACCTTATCTCGCTGGTTTTTGTAGGTACATTAAATTAAGGAGACTTCGTAATGAAAACAATAAAAACGTAGCCGCTGTCGCAAAATTATATTTATATATCTCAACTTAAATAAAATTATAGCGATAAGATATCGCGAAAACTCATAAATATAAAATAAAACCTACCGTAGTATTAATATACCTAATTATTTTTTGTCAATGGTGTGTTGTAATGGTAGATAAAAATATAAATCCAGAAATAAAGATTAGTTCAGAGAAATAAGGAAAAAAAATATCCTGTTGATGACACAACCCCTTCCAGGCCGAAACCAAATTTTTTGACTAGTATGGACATCTATAATAATAACCTATATTATGTTTATTGCAGCCGATTTTGATGATATACATAGTTATAAACAAATGAAGATCAAAAACGGTAAATTTTCGCTTTTTTCGTCTATTACCAAAAAGTTACATTTTAAACAAATTTGAGAGTGCTCTTAAATCGTATAAAAAACTTCAATATGGCGTTCGCTAATTATGTCTATCCTTATTTGTTGCTTAGAAAATTGCAAAATAAATCATAAATTTTGAGTTTTTATAAATATTCACAACTTATGTAAAAATTAACTTAGAACCTTCTTATTACACGGAATGATGATACTTCTGGTGCTTAAATCATACCCTAAGTTTCAAAGCAATTGGTGAAATACTTTATTAAAAGTTATTTAATTTGTTTTTACCAAATTAATTTTTTTTGCAACACTATAAGTCAGAAAATGATGAAGTCTTTGGATAGTTTATAAAAGAAGAAGATTTATACTATTAATTTAATTAAAAAAAAATAACAAAAATAATTCTAAATATTGCAAAATTATTTTGCAAGAGCATGCGAATTAAAAAAAGGGGGGGCTAACTTCGTCCCTACTTGTCCTAGGACAATTGCTTTTCTTTCTAAATGTGTATAAAAGTTCAGTACTACTACTACATTGTTTGATTTGCTTGTCTGGATAATGTTCAGAAGAAATGCGTTCAATGTGCTTCCCCGTTTAGGATTTTGTCCTCTTCAGGGTGAATTTCCTCCCGAGAATGAAGTTTACTGCCTGACGCGTAGCGGAGGGCAGTAATCATTCAAGGGAGTTCCCATTTAAAATTTTAAATTTACCCCACACCCCTCTCCGTGGGGTTGTGTTTAGTATCGTTAGATAGATTTTTGAAAAATATTGAACACGTATTTTTTAGTTTTTTCATCTGATGTTTATTTTCTTACGTCCCGCTCAAATTGTCAGATTTTTGAAATATACACTGTTCTACATGTACTTTGTACTTACCTTATCTGACGATTTCGAGTTTTTCTAAGGAGAGATTTTTTTTTTTTTTTTTCGGACCCCCCTTAACGAACTCCCTGTATTAAGAGTCCGTATATGGTAGGGGTACATTTACAGGGTACTAGGTTTACTTACCTTATCTTAATCTGACGATTTCGAGTTTTTCTAAGGAGAGATTTTTTTTTCGGACCCCCCTTAACGAACTCCCTGTATTAAGAGTCCGTATATGGTAGGGGTACATTTACAGGGTACTAGGTTTACTTACCTTATCTTAATCTGACGATTTCGAGTTTTTCTAAGGAGAGATTTTTTTTTTCGGACCCCCCTTAACGAACTCCCTCTATTAAGAGTCCGTATATGGTAGGGGTACATTTACAGGGTACTAGGTTTACCTTATCTTAATCTGACGATTTCGAGTTTTTCTAAGGAGAGATTTTTTTTTCGGACCCCCCTTAACGAACTCCCTGTATTAAGAGTCCGTATATGGTAGGGGTACATTTACAGGGTACTAGGTTTACTTACCTTATCTTAATCTGACGATTTCGAGATTTTCTAAGGAGAGATTTTTTTTTCGGACCCCCCTTAACGAATTCCCTGTATTAAGAGTCCGTATATGGTAGGGGTACATTTACAGGGTACTAGGTTTCTCTCCACGTGATTTTCTGACTTGCTCAAGTATACGCAAAAATCCCCGTTTACGCTCCGCTACCTTGTTTTTCTAAACAACAAGGATTTCCAACATTTCAAGATTTATTCTTTGTTTTGAAATCCATTAGCAGAGAAAAATGGGGATTTATCTCTAAAGAAACCCAGAAGCCATAAAAACATTATTTTACATCATAAAGTATACTTTATGGAACAATAATTGTTATATATCAGTATATTTTATAGTTTATTTGATCATCCTTATCTACCTAATGTATATAAAAAAACATTTTACTCAAACAAATCGGTTAAACGTCACAATTAACAAACATTGTAAATTCATTTGATAATTACTCAGAACTTTCCACATACCGTTTGGTTTACACCTAATTGAAGTAGTTTAACAATAGTCTAGGAATCATATAAAAGAAAAAGGAATACAGTAAATAAAGAGATATGCATGATAGGTACCATCTAGCTACGGAAAGCTAGAAACAGAAGTGGAAGATCAAGTAAATAGAGGAAACAGAACCGCAGGTTGCCTAAATGAAACACGAAAGGAAAGGCAGAAGTTACAAAACAGTCATCAGACCAATAATGACGTACGCGGCAGAAACACGACCTGATACAGAGGACAAAAAGAATGCTAGAAACGACAGAGACGAAAACCCTTAAAAAATCGATGGTAAAGGCGGGTTCTCATTAGTCAACCTCATTGATCAATAGCGTTGATTCAATGCAACTGAACATAGAATTCAAATTCACACTATTTCAAGGATATTGAATTCGGTCTACAAAAAGCTAACTTTAATAATGGCTGTAAAGAAGAAAATTGTGCATGCTGGCGTTCGCATTCGTTGTGAATATTTAAAAAACGTACTTAAAAATAGGAAAACAAGAACATCTCTGACTCTCTTTTGCAACGGAAACACCTCTTAAACCTTTTGGTTTATGATGGTTTATGTTTACACAGACCACTTTTATTTACTTTTAATATTTTATTCAGTTCAACTTTGTAGGTAGTCCGGATACTTGTAATTTTATTTTTAATATCGTTTAGAGTCAGGGTTTCTATTTCCATTCCAAAACGATTAGCTTCATAGCTTTTTTCCCGCTTTATTATATTTTTATATTGTTCACTCCTAATTATCCATAGCACTCCTCTCTCTGGTATAGTTCTAGAAACCTGCAGATATGGTTGTCTCTCCATTTAAAATTTGACATTGTTCACGAAATTATAATATGCCTATGGTTTTCACAAAGAAATATGCTTACTATTTAACTCCACAAAATACAAGTCAACGCAACTGAACGCTAGTTCTCATTGTCAAGCATTGTTCTATTTGATAGAATCATTTCCATTGATCTATCAAAAGTAGGAAGGCTTTTCACTTTTATTGAAATACCATATGATAGAACAATATCGCTGAATCGACGTTCATATAAATCTATTTTTCTTCTATAGCATAGAATCAAGGATATTGATCAATGAGATTGACTAATGAGAACTCGCCTTACTACGGGACAGGCATAGGAGTACAGATTTATTTATTTATTTAGCGTATGGCTTAAGTATATCACAGATTATATTTAGATTTATGCATTATACAATGCATCACAAACAGATGTCCAATTTTTTTATATATTCGATTGACCCTTCGGTTGCCATTACAAAGTCTATAGGGTCGCCTGTGTATGCTCTGCGTGGGCAGTCCTGAACAATGTGACTGATCGTCTGTCTTGCAGCGCCGCAGTCACAAGAAGGCGAGGGGAGTTTACCCCATCTGTGGAGGGAGTCGGCGCATCTTCCACAGTTTGTTCGAATTCGATTAAGGGCTGCCCAAATCTTACGAGGACGTTCAAATTCGCCAGGTTTCCCTATGATGTCCGGTAGACTATGGTAATGCGGATCTGTCCTACTTTCCCAATCTCCTCAATCACGTCTGCTTTACACGCAGAAGGTCCCCGGTGGGGTGTAATGCTAGTTCGCCTCCATGTGTTGCATCCTGGGTAACGCTAAATGAACTAGCAAAAATTTGGCGGCAGACGAACGAAAAACAAAAACAATATCCTGCCAACATCACAGATCACAAACAGGAGTACAGATATACGACGGAGATGCAAGGTGGAGATCAACGAGTGGGTAAGAAACAGAAGAGTGCAATGGAACGATCACATAAGCGGAATGACAACAAATAGAGTAAGTAAAGACGGCGAGAGACAGTTCCCCGACAGGAAGACGATCGGTAGAAAGACCATGAAAACGATGGAACTACAACTTACTGGAGGCACATTGAAAAGCCGACAGATAGTCTGGGCAGATTATCGGAGAATAGGCCATTTTTGGGAAAAGTTATTTACCAGCAATTTTATTGCTGGAATCGAATGTTATGATTGTATATATTAATAATATAGCTATGCAAAGTCCGCAGATGGTGTGCTACTTTTTTTATAAACAAAATGGCGCCCGAAAACCGTGTTTTTTTCAATTTTTGCTCTATAACTCCAAAAATTTTAAATTTACACCAAAAACACCCAAATAAAAATTCACCGTGATTAAACTCTGCATAGAGAGGTGTTTTTCCCGATTTACTTCGACGAAAATTTTCCCCGGAAAATGCGGGTTTTTCCAACAAAATCTTTAATTTTCAACGAAAATTTTTGATAAGTAATTGTTTATCAATAATTAAATAACTTGGTAATATAAAAGCTCTTTTCATATAGATTATAATTCCAGAAGCCGATAGAAATTGAATGAACAGTTTAGCAACAATTGAATTGTTAACTAAAAATTTACGGTCGCTAATAATTATGATACATAAGAATAACTATGATTTTTGTATAAAAAGACACAGTACCTATCTAATGTACTTTAAAGAATTCAAATTGGACTATTTAAGCGGCCTCAGGAATATTTTAAAATTATAAACAATTTTTTGGCTTATAAACAAATAGAATATCTCGGGAAATATTAAATTAAATGAAATCATGAAAACGGTATTGGAAAAAAAGCGGCAGGACGCTTCTTCTAAATGAAAAAACGTTTAATTGTGATGAGTGGTTCCTGAGATACAACCGGTCAAAGTTGACCGGCATTTACGGCAAAGATATGAACAATAGGATCATAATTTTCGAACCATCACCTTTTTATTTCGGTCCTCTTTCTCCACACCAATTTTTATAGCTTTTAAATACTCATAACATATAATATTATAATAAAAACTATCGATATTACGAGTGAAAATTGAAAAAAAAAACGAAATTCCAATCAAAAATTAGGTTGGAGAAAATGTAATATCAAAGTTCAAAATTGGTATACGTTAAAAAAATGCATTTTCTCGGCTTCCCATGGAGCAATTTTCTTCATTCTTTTTTGTTCCCAGGTAACTCGATCTAACTAACGCATTATTAAATGTCAAAGTTGCTTTTGTTTTGTTATAATAAATTAATTTATTTATTATAACAACATTTTTTAATTTGTTTAAATAAAGATTGTTTAAATAATTATACAGCTTTCAAATGAGAATATTTGTGTTTTTAACGTTACAAGGTATAGTTGCAGTAAGTTTATCTAAAAAAAGTCTACAACTGGACAAAATATGTAGTTTTCTTTTCTTATAAATAAATTAATCTATTATAACAAAACAAAAGCTACTTTGACATTTAGTAATGCGTTAGTTAGATGGCTCTACTCAAGATACTTGGGAACAAAAAAAGAATGAAGAAAATTGCTCCATGGGAAGACGAGAAAATGGATTTTTTAACGTATACCGATTTTGAACTTTGAGATTACATTTTCTCCAACCTAATTTTTGATTGGAATTTTGCTATTTTTGGTAATTTTCACTCGTAATATCGATAATTTTTATTATAATATTATATGTTATGAGTATTTTAAAGCTATGAAAATTGGTGTGGAGAAGGAGGACCGAAATAAAATGGTGATGGTTTGAAAATTATGATCCTATTGTTTATATCTTTGCCGTAAATGCCGGTCAACTTTGACCGGTTGTATCTCAGGAACCACTCATCACAATTAAACGTTTTTTTCTTTAAAAGAAGTGTTCTGCCGCTTTTTTTCCAATACCGTTTTCATGATTTAATTTAGTTTAATATTTCCCGCGATATTCTATTTGTTTTTAAGCCAAAAAATTGTTTATAATTTTAAAATATTCCTAAGGCCGCTTAAATAGGCCAATTTCAATTCTGTAAAGTAAATTAGATAGGTACAGTATCTTTTTATACAAAAATCATAGTTGTTCTTATGTATCATAATTATTGTGGTTATTATAGCGACCGTAAATTTTTAATTAACAATTCAATTGTTGCTAAACTGTTTATTCAATTCGCATCGAAATCTGGAATTATAATCTATACGAAATGAGCTTTTATATTACCAAGTTATTTAATTATTGATAAACAATTACTTATCTAAAATTTTCGATTTTGTTGATTTTGTTGGAAAACCCGCATTTTCCGGGAAAAATTTTCGTCGAAGTAAATCGGAAAAATCACGTCTCTATGTAGAATTTAATTACGGTGAATTTTTATTTGGGTAATTTTGGTGTAAAGTTAAAATCTTTGAAGTTAAAGAGCAAAAATTGAGAAGAACACGATTTTCGGGCACCATTTTGTTTATAAAAAAAGTAGCACACTTTCTGCGGACTTTGCATACCTATATAATTAATATACAGTGCTAGTCAAAAGTCCGTACCCCCCCTCGTAACTTTTGAACGGTTATACTTATAATAGTGAAATTTGGAGGAAGGAAATGAACTGACGTATGCTTATTAACTAGTCATGACAGGTGACGTAAAAGTGACAGATGACTTTACAGCGCCACTGTGACAGATAATTTTAAATGGTACCCTATGGTAAGCGATACCTCGTTTGATAGGTATTGAAAATACCCATTCAGCTATACTAATTTTGTTTGAGTTTAAACTCATTTGTATGAATAAATGAAATAATATAAAATTGTAGTTTCGCATTTAATTAATAAAAATTCAAACCTCCGCCTATGGTTACTTGTCAAAAAGGTTGACGTTGACGTAAAAACTACTAGAGAGCTGAAAAATGTCAACTTTTTTGACAAAATAACCATGGGCGGACATTTGAATTTTTAATAATTAAATGCGAAACTACAAAGTTATATTTATTTCATTTATTCACCAAAATCAAAATCAAATTAAACCCAAAAAAATTAGTATGACTGAATAGGTATTATCAATACCTTTCAAATGAGGTGTCACTTGCCATAAGGTCCCATTTAAAATGATCTGTCACAGTGGCGCTGTAAAGTCATCTGTCACTATTACGTCACCTGTCATGACTAGTTAAGAAGCGTACGTCCGTTTATTTCCTCCCTCCAAATTTCACTATTATATGTATAACCGTTCAAAAGATACGAGGGGGGGTACGGACTTTTGACTAGCACTGTATACAATCATAAGATTCGATTCCAGCAATAAAATTGCTGGTAAATAACTTTTCCTTGTATTTTACTAATTAGCCCAGAGTAAGAGTCATGTCATGAAGACTTCTGAAGAACAAAAGATGGAGAATGGTTGCTAGAAATCGAAGGGAGCTGGGACTTCTCTTCTCTGTTCCACAAGGTGCGCCAAGATCCACAAATGATTGTCAAGCCAAGTATGATGATGAGAAGGCTCATATTTATTTATTTATTTATTAAGCGCAACAGATCTTGTAGGCTTAGGGCTAAAAAGTTTACATTTCTGATTATATTTTATTTTAGTCTTATAAATTTTATTTAATTACACTTCAGTTTTTTTATACACTCCTTCACCACCTCCCTCCATCTCCATCTGTCCAATGCTAGTTCTTTCCATTTCTCAATGTTACTTTTCTTCAGGTCTTCGTACACACTGTCCTTCCATCTTTTCCTTGGCCTGCATTTCCTTCTCTTTTGTATTGGTCTTCGTAAGAGTACCATTTTTGGCATTCTTTTACTTCCCATTCTCTCGATGTGCCCCAAATATAGTATTCTCTTTGCTTTGATCGTCGTCGTGATCGTTGGCTCTTTATATAGTTCTTCCAATTCTTTATTGGTTCTTCTTCTCCACTGACCTTCTATTTTCACACCTACATATATTGCTTTTTGCATTTTTCTCTCTCATTTTTCTAAAAGGTCTGTTTCTGACTTTTTCAGCACCCATGTTTCGCATGAGTATGTTACTGTAGGTCTGATAACAGGCTTATAAATTCTGATTTTTGTTTTTCCTGATACGTATTTGGATTTCATTAATGTTCGTAATGCTCCATACCTTTTATTTCCTTTAGCTATTCTTACCTTTATCTCCCTTTCCTTATGACCATTTTCATCTATTTTGGCTCCCAGGTAAATAATTTCTTTGGCTCTTTTGAACGAGTATGCTTTTTCTCCATTTATTTGTACTATGTTATTTTCTTTTTCTTTTTGGATCTCTCCCATTATCATATACCTACTTTGTCTTTTCTTTATTTATTTTAAGTTCCAATTTTTTTGGCTTCTGTTATTATGTTCTTCATTAACTTTTGTAGTTCTTTCTTGCTTTTTGTTAATAGGTTCATCATCTGCAATCTGCAAATGCTACGCGTTGGTGGCCGTTTTTAAATATCGTTTCTTGCATGTTTATTCTGCTTTTCCTGATTATTCCTTCCAATGTCAGATTGAATGCTGAGTCTCCTTGTCGTAATCCTTCCTTTGTTTCAAACTTATACCCTTTCCATGTAGAGACCAAAGCAAAAAAACTAAGCACCAGCAGTGAGAAGGCTCATAGTAGAAAAAACTGTACATGACATCAGTACAAGAACATAATGGTAGGGGAGCCCAAGCGGGGATTTTTGCAGTTACTCGGGCGCGTTAGACTATCATATTGGGAGGTACCCTGCAGATGTATCTCTACCATATATTGGCTCTTAACACAGGGAAGTTCGTTAAGTGGACCCGAAAAAAAATCTATCCTTAAAAATACTCGAAATTGTCAGATTAAGATAAGGTACGTTAAGTACATGCAAAAGAGTGTATATTTCAAAAATCTGACGATTTGAGCGGGGCGTAAGGAAATGGGCGAGTCAAAAAGTTTCACAAAGAAAGCGAATATTTCGTGAAACGAACGTCAGATCGAAAAGCTAAAAAATACGTCTTCAATATTTTTCAAAAATCTATCGAATGGTACTAAACATGACCACCACGGAGAGGTGGGGGGGGGGGGGGTAAATTTAAAATTTTAAATACAAACTCCGCGATATTTCGCAAAATGAACATAAACACGACCCCCCACGGAGGTGAGGTGGGGGTTACTTTAAAATCTTAAATGGGACCCCCAAATTTTTATTGCAAATTTGGATTCTTTACGTAAAAATAAGCAACTTTTATTCGAGACATTTTTTGGAGTTATGGATAGATGGCGCTATAATCGAAAAAAAAACGATTGTTGGAAATGGAAAATTAAATTAGAAAATGGAAAGTCCCCACTAAAATTAAAAATTTTACTTAACTTTTTTTGATTTTAGGACCTAATAATCACAACCCAATAGGTCCCCATAACGCTTGAGTGATTGCAAATTTAGCATACTTTGCTCCCCTACCATAATGTATTTTTAAAATGTTCTTTGTTTCTGTCATTTCAATTATTTAATTCATTAAATTGTATAATGTCGTACGCTTCGCGTTTTCGCCCCAAGAGGCATTAATGATAGGAGATAGTTAATTGCCGGGTACATTTTCGTTCAAATGAAACCACTGTACGTAACAATCTTCGATTATAAAACATTACGTGAGCCGTTACTTAATCTGATGGCGGTTACTAGACCAAACGTATCATTTCTGAAGCGCAGAGAAAGTTTTATGATTTGCTCGACGGCTGAATTCTACTTTTATTTTCGGAAACTAATCGATACTGGAGGTTTTCTTCCGTATTTTCACAAATGCAAATAGAAGGCGTAAGTATGCAGTTCCTAGGCACACCTCGAAAATACACGTTTAGTGACAAGTTTCTTAAAATGGAAGATAAGAAAATCCGTAGTATTCAATAATGCTAAGGATTTACTTATTATCTAATAGGTACTAACGATAAGTAAATCTTTAACCGGTGTTACCTTAGCCATAAATTTCATCCATAAATTTTTTTTCATATTTTCACAGAAATTTGGTATAAATTTATCAAAAATGAATAAAACAGATAATATTGACAAGAAAAATGTTATATATGTTATATATGTTTGGAAAAAAAATTTAAACGGGCGATGTATTGACGGTGAGTAGATAATGCCACTCAAATTCAAAAATCCTTTATGGATGGTACGTTAGTCAACTTTTTTTCTCAGTTTTTTGTTAAATTCTCAAAGTAAATATAATAAAGCATAACATATAAAAAAATCCTGATATAGGTATTTTCCCAAACAAGCGAAAAAAATTCTGAAACTTAGATGTATTGCGCGCTATTCATTAATACGTCTCAAATTCAAAAATCCTTTATGGATGGTACGTTAGTCAAATTTTTTTCTCAGTTTTTTGTTAAATTCCCAAAGCAAATATAATAAAGCATAACATATAAAAAAAACGTGATGGAGGTATTTTCCAAAACAAGCGAAAAAAATTCTGAAACGTAGATGTATTGCGCGCTATTCGTTAATAGGTCTCAAATTCAAAAATCCTTTATGGATGGATCTTTAGTCAACTTTTTTTCTCAGTTTTTTGTTAAATTCTCAAAGTAAATATAATAAAGCATAACATATAAAAAAATCGTGATGGAGGTATTTTTCAAAACAAGCGAAAAAAATTCTGAAACTTAGATGTATGGCGCGCTATTCGTTAATACGTCTCAAATTCAAAAATCCTTTATGGATGGATCGTTAGTCAACTTTTTTTCTCAGTTTTTTGTTAAATTCTTTAAGTATATTTATTACATTTACTTTGAGAATTTAACAAAAAACTGAGAAAAAAAGTTGACTAACGTATCATCCATAAAGGATTTTTGAATTTGAGACGTATTAACGAATACCGCGCAATACATCTAAGTTTCAGAATTTTTTTCGCTTGTTTTGGAAAATACCTCCATCACGATTTTTTTATATGTTATGCTTAATTATATTTACTTTGATAATTTAACAAAAACTGAGAAAAAAAGTTGACTAACGTACCATCCATAAAGGATTTTTGAATTTGAGACGTATTAATGAATAGCGCGCAATACATCTAAGTTTCAGAATTTTTTTCGCTTGTTTTGGAAAATACCTGCATCACGATTTTTTTATATGTTATGCTATATTACATTTACTTTAAGAATTTAACAAAAAACTGAGAAAAAAAGTTGACTAACGTACCATCCATAAAGGATTTTTGAATTTGAGACCTATTAACGAATAGCGCGCAATACATCTAAGTTTCAGAATTTTTTTCGCTTGTTTTGGAAAATACCTCCATTACGATTTTTTTATATGTTATGCTTTATTATATTTACTTTGAGAATTTAGCAAAAAACTGAGAAAAAAAGTTGACTAACGTACCATCCATAAAGGATTTTTGAATTTGAGTGGCATTATCTACTCACCGTCAATACATCGCCCGTTTAAATTTTTTTTTCCAAACATATATAACATATATAACATTTTTCTTGTCAATATTATCTGTTTTATTCATTTTTGATAAATTTATACCAAATTTTTGTGAAAATATGAAAAAAAAATATGGATGGAATTTATGGCTAAGGTAACACCGGTAAATCTTTAGTATTCTATAATTATTCTAAAAATTTACGTATTCAAAAAACTATTTTTGTTTTTGTTTTTCAAATAAAAAAAACATAACGCAGTCAACCTGTTGGTTATATTTTTTGAACAATTTTTAAAATAATCTTTTTTGAAAATGATTTGCGGAGTTAAAATCAAAGGTCAAACAGTAGTTAAAAATGTAATTTTCAGTAGTAATTGCACAAGAACTCTGAAATTATTGAATTTTTCCCGAGTGACACTTTGACAGTTTTAATTTCAGGAACCGAAGGCGAGTGAAATTATGTCGAAAGTGTCACGAGAGCAAAAATTCTATATTAATTTCAGGGGTCGAGTGCAATTTGTTGCGATTATTTCATGAATAAAACTGTTCAAAACCAAAATTTTATTGTAATTTATTTATGTAAGTACCATTAAACACAGTTTTTATAAATATTTGACGATTGAAAGTCATCACTTTTATAATTTTTAAAACATTAATTGTCATTAATGTCACTGAATGTATTTTTTCGTAGCAACGAAGGGCATCTGACGTTATATACTTAACGACGGGAGATTATCAAAAATTATCGATTTAATTCAGATTTCTGTAGCTTTCTATTGGTCAGAATCTCCTATGAATGAAATAATCAGGAGTAATTGCACAAGAGCTCTGAAATTCTATATTAATTTCAGAGGTCGAGTGCAATTTGTTGCGATTATTTCATGAATAAAACTGTTCAAAACCAAAATTTTATTGTAATTTATTTATGTAAGTATGTACCATTAAACACACAGTTTTTATAAATATTTGACGGTTGAAAGTCATCACTTTTATAATTTTTGAAACATTAATTATCATTAATGTCACTGAATGTATTTTTTCGTAGCAACGAAGGGCATCTGACGTAATATACTTAACGACGGGAGATTATCAAAAATTATCGATTTAATTCAGATTTCTGTAGCTTTCTATTGGTCAGAATCTCCTATGAATGAAATAATCATTACAATTGTGCCTTCGTCATCATCATCATTGGCTCTACAACCCATATAGTATGATACAATTGATCCAAAAGATGGCATAGCCCAGACATCCAAAGTGAAAGTTATCCTCCAACACCAAATTGTTCTATATGGTCCACGTAATGTTCAGAAAAAAGTCACACCATTTTGAGCGTCGGGTTTGGGGGAGGGGGGAGAAATCGGTAAAAATCGGTAAATTCGTAGTTTTTTACGTTTTTCGTCAATATTTCTAAAACTATGCGTTTTATGTTCTTTATAGAACTAAAAATGTTCTATATTAAGTTTGAAATAAAAAAGGCTCTATGCATAATTATTCTAAAATGAACGGTTCCAAAGTTACGGAGGGAGTACAGTATAATTGGTCCAAAAAAGGCCCAACCCAGACATCTAGTAAATGTTTTCCTTTAACACCAAATTGTTCTATATGGTCCACATATTGTTCAGTAAAAAGTTACACCATTTTGAGCGTCCGGTTTGGGGGGAGATGAGGGAGAAGTCGGTAAATTAGAAGTTTTTTTACGTTTTTCGTCAATATTTCTAAAACTATGCTTTAGCGTAAACAATGTTCTATTAGTCCAGAAAGCCACTGCGCATCCGCTAGGAAAAATATTCTGATTCGGATTTTTTGCACAATCTTACTCAAAAAGGACTCCTTTTAATAAATTTGCATGTTGCCAGGACCAAAAGGTGGTCAAAAATTTTTTAAACGTTTTTTTTTGTTTTTTTCCTAAAATTATTTTTTTTGCATGGAAAAAAGTTTTTTTAGGTTTTTTGGATCATTCCAAACAGAAAAGGTCTTTAGTGACTTTTCTCTAAAAATGATAGTTTTTGACATATAAGCGATTAAAAATTGAAAAATTGAGAAATCGGCCATTTTTAACCCTCAAAAACTATGTGAAAAACTGAAAATTTGAATGTTGCCAAGGTAGGTAGATATTCTTTAAACATCGACTGATGATATCCCGAAGAGTGTTTTGCAATACAATGTTCAAAACTCCTTTGTTTTTTAATTGCTAATCAAGCGTGCGCGACACTATTTTCCACCGACAGTATGGTGCAAATGAAAGGAATAAATTCGTTATTTCGTAAACCGGCGACTTTAAGGAAAAATCCCGAAACAGGTCGATTTTTATTTTTAAGTTATGATATTGTGGCATATATGGTATACTAGTGACGTCATCCATCTGGACGTGATGACGTAATCGATGATTTTTTTTAATGAGAATAGGGGTCGTGTGCTAGCTCATTTGAAAGGTTCTTCAATTTTCTATTCAGTAATATAAATATTTACATAATTATTTATACAGGGTGTCCAAAAAATTTGTATTAAAATAAATTATTTGACAAAAAAAGAAGTAGAAGGACACTCTGTATAAATAATTATGTAAATGTTTACATTACTGAATAGAGAATTAAAGAACCTTTTAAATGAGCTACCACACGACCCCTATTCTCATTTAAAAAAATCATCGATTATGTCATCACGCCCAGACGGATGACGTCACTAGTATACCATATGTGCCACAATATCATAACTTAAAAGTAAAAATCGACCTGTTTCGGGATTTTTCCTTAAAGCCGCCGGTTTACGAAATAACGAATTTATTCCTCTCTTTTGCACCATACTGTCGGTGGAAAATAGTGTCGCGCACGCTTGATTAGCAATTAAAAAACAAAGGAGTTTTGAATATTGTATTGCAAAAAACTCTTCGGGATTTTATCAATCGATGTTTAAAGAATATCTGCCTACCTTGGTAACATTCAAATTTTCAGTTTTTCACATAGTTTTTGAGGGCTAAAAATGGCCGATTTCTCAATTTTTCAATTTTTAATCGCTTATATGTCAAAAACTATAATTTTTAGAGAAAAGTCACTAAAGACCTTTTCTGTTTGGAATGATCCAAAAAAACCTAAAAAAACTTTTTTCCATGCAAAAAAATAATTTTAGGAAAAAAAAAACAAAAAAAAACGTTTAAAAATTTTTTGACCACCTTTTGGTCCTGGCAACATGCAAATTAGTTAAAAAGAGTCGTTTTTGAGTAATATTGTGCAAACAATCCGAATTAGAATATTTTGCCTAGCGGATGCGCAGTAGCTTTCTGGACTATATACAAAAATATTCTACATAAAATTTAAAACAAAAAGGGTACTATGCATAATTAACAATATAAAAAGTATCGATAACCTCCACATTTTACCCTCCTTTACTCTGGAGCTGTTGATTTTATAACAATTATGAATAGGACCTTTTTTGTTTTAAATTTTATGTAGAACATTTTTGTATAGAACATTGTTTACGCTAAAGCATAGTTTTAGAAATATTGACGAAAAACGTAAAAAAACTACTAATTTACCGACTTCTCCACCATCTCCCCCCCCCCCCCCAAACCGGACGCTCAAAATGGTGTAACTTTTTACTGAACAATATGTGGAACATATAGAACAATTTGGTGTGAAAGGAAAACTTTCACTTTGGATGTCTGGGTTAGGCCTTTGTTTGGACCAATTATACTATACTACCTCCGTAACTTTGGAAATGGTCATTTTAGAAGGATTATGCATAGGGCCTTTTTAGTTCAAATTTAATGTAGAACATTTTTGTATAATGGTGTTCATGCTAAGCCGCATAGTTTTAGAAATATTGACGAAAACGTAAAAAACTACGAATTTACCGGTTTCTCCTCCTCTCCCCCAAACCCGACGCCCAAATTGGGTGACTGTTTCCTGAACATTTAAAAATGCTCTCTATAATTTGATCTTTTTTTTTTCAAAAACCATTCATTTTAAACCCGTCCAACTTTCTGAACATAGAAATAACACTATAGTAAAAGGTATTGTAGAAGGAAAACGATGCATAATTACTTCTCATTTTTTCTTAAAACACATTAGTTATCAATTTTGTTTGTAGCATATCTCGCTTAGTTTCAATGTAATGTACCTTTAATATAGCTCATTTTAAAGGTCTTTTCAAGCACTACAAAAGATATTGGTAGCATTATACACCTAAAATCGACCGTTTCTCTGTTATTTGAAGTTGAATAGACCAATTTGAGAATGTACCAAAAAACAAACTATTTTCACCTACCATAACTCTTCTAGTTATAATACAAAAATCTACCATATCTCTTTTTGTATTATAACTAGAAGAGTTATGGAGGCAAGTGTCTCTTTGTTTTTTTATAACTTACAAAAATATTGAATATAGTTTTTTTAGTTAGATGCATGGTTTTTAAGGTATTCGCAAAAAACCTTTCGAAAAGGTATTATTTCAATGAAAATGGCCAATTTTCAACCACGAATAATCAAAAAGTACCTATTGAGTTTTCAAAAAAAAAAAAAAATTATAGAACAGTTTTGGCTTAGAATTCTCTAGCGAATTCCGTGATAATTTTATCCAAAAAATGTTCCACCCCTGAGAAGGGGTGAGAACCACCCCCAAGATAAAAGCACACATCGGCATAGGGGGACTTTGAATTAGGAGATAAGTAGAGGCTAGGCCCAGAAATTCGTTAAAATCCATGCAGTACGATATAATTCGGAGGTAATATCCTATTCTTGCTCTCATTGACTGGCGTATATTGATTATAGTAAAAGTTTGCTTGCTAAATTTGTTGTTATTTAGAATTTTATCTAAAAATATACTGTTCTTAAGGGGATGGGTACGAATTCAGCTTCAATGCTATTTAAATGGGATTAATTTTTTTCGAATCCTAAGAAAACTAGAAAAAGGACTGAAAAATTTAAACGCAGAATGAAAGATTACATTATTACCGAGGGCCGAAAGTCCCTGAAAACTTCTATAATGTTTATTTTAATAAGTTACAATGGTGAAAAACTAAGAAAATTTTGTGTGATTTTTAATTTCAAATATCTCATTCAAAAATAACTTTTTATTCATTCCAAGGGACTTTCGGCCCTCGGTAATAATGTAATCGTTCATTCGTCGTTTCAATTTTGTCAAAAATATTTATCCCGAAATTGACCTTATCCCTTTCCTTTCAAAGCATTGGCCCGAAATTTTGCACCTATGCTCTTAATCGTACATATAAACCAGAGTTTCTGAAGTTCGTTTTTCTTTTTCAGATCGACATCACTCCGAAGCACTGTTTAAAACTGCACTCATTTCGCGTCATCGACAGCCGCTTCTCTACACTCGTAAAACTACAATAACGTCATCAACGAAAACGCGCGTTACGAACAGTACCAGTCATACTCTCATAAGTACTGCGGGTCCGTTGTTTTTTCAAAATTCGCGCCGTTTGTCGACCACAGATCTAGCTCCATCTGAAAGCATGTCTTAAGGACTCGCATGTGGTTGGCTGCATGACCAACGGACGAGGCGCCGGAATGGCGTCTTTCATGACAAAAAAGAAGAAGTACAAGTTTCAAGTTGAGATATGTCTCGAGGAGCTGCTGGAAGTGCCGTTCGTTTCGGCCGTGTTATTTGCTAAGTTGCGGTTGTTGGATGGAGGAAATTTTCAGGATCATAGTAGCAGGTAAGCTTTGATTCACTATATTATCCTTAATAATTATTTTGATCCTTCAAATTTGTAATGCTACTTATGTTGGCGCATGTAAAGTTGAATGTATCTTGGGAGAGACAACACTTACAACATGCTGATAGGCCCAAATATCTTAGTCATACTAGACCGGTTACTAACTGTAACGGGTAGTTCTTTCAGGACAACAGACTCAGTTAAACACATATTAGAATAAAATAAATATATTAAGGATATTTATATACAGTTAAAAATTAAAAATAAAATAAAATATAATTCTATCTTCGCCCCGTTCCTGAGCAAGCTCCCTAGGAGGACGTCTGCAAAAGAAAAATGAAATTATTTATATAACTATCATCAAAAACATAATAACAATATTAGAATAATACAATACACAACACAGTATATAATAATATGTACAACAGCAATCGCGCTACACGAAATCAATATATCTAAAGTTTGTTGAGCACTAAATGGTTGACTTCAATAATTAGTGCGGTCGTAAATATTATTAAATTTATCTGACTTGGCCCATTGTTAAGACCGGTTCGGAGCGATAAGCAATCGAGGTAGACAGAGTTGGTCTTTTGACAATTAACACTGACTAGACGGTTCTCCTATAATAAAGCAAAGGATCCACAAAATTTACCGTAATTCCGACGACAAAAACAAAAAAACGGATGTAAAATATATTGCTTTGCCTTATATACCCGAAATTAATGTTTTCAAATGAGTTTTAAAATAAAATAAATCTGTTATAGAAAAACAAACATTCAAACATATTTAAATTTTACCTGAAACCGGACCTTTTATACTATTGAAGTACCAGTACAAGTATTGACCATTGAAGTCAACCATTTACTACTAAACAAACTTTACATAATTACACACTCCGACTCGTAGCTCATCATACTTCAATCTAGTGTGATTACAATCAAGCATCGAGGCACCGGCCAGCCCCGTGTTGGAGGTGGCAGCTACCGCTCACTGCGGCTACAGTTCCAGCGGAACGCCTTTTCACTACCAAGCGCGTACACCTCGACAGAGTTCCAATTCACTCCATTGCATATCTGGCGTTGGAGTTCTTTCCGGTTCAGTACACCGAGAGGAACAAACTGGTTTTGGTTTCATGATTCTACTTTCTCGTCTTAACCCTTAAGTACTAACATCTTTAATCAATGACGTAAACACTAACTAACCGCCTGACAGACGGGTTTAACATTTTAGTGGTTATTTTTTTTTGTTATATATTTTAATGCAAAAAAATATTTCGATGACTTATTGAAAGTATTCATCATCATCATGGTGCTACAGCCCTTAGAGGGCCTCGACATTCTCAAGCGTTCTACGCCATTCTGTTCTGTCCCTTGCCTGCACTTTCCAGTTGCCGACTCCGATCTTCTCGGCATCTTGTGTTGAATATATTGAATATATTGAAAGTATTACTTATCTAAAAAATACAGTAATTGATCTAGTTTTTCTAGATTTATTAAAATAAAAAACATTATAACAAGAATGGAAGGATTGTTTGTGTGACTTTTTATTCCTGAAAAAAAGTGTGATAAAAAGAAACAAATTAAAGAATCTTGATAAAAATTTATAATCGAGTTAAACAAAGAGTAATGAACATGAAAATAAAAAAGTTTTTAAAAAATGTAAAAACAAAAAAAACTGACAGGCATTAAAATTTGTACAGTGTAGCAATGGTAGTCATTGGCAACATTTTCATCACAAATTGATCCCACTTCGTTTATGTCGTCTTCTACTTCAAAAGAGTTTCCTCATAGTCTTTATCCCCTTATTTGAAGTTTTTGACGAACTGGGTACAAACACTAACACCCCGTCTATTAGACGGAAATCACACTTTGAGTCCAAATATCTTTCGAATAACAACCTGTCGCAAATTGCCGAATTCAATACTACTAAATAACAACCCAACTTGAAAAGTCATAAACGGGCGACCTTCAAAATTTTCTAGGAAGGGAAATATCCCACTTTCAGTAAGCGATGCCGTTTGAGAGACGGTGAGTTAGTACTTAAGGGTTAAATACACTCTCGGTAGCCATCACTCCTTGGTTTCGTCGGAGAGGTGGTGCGTAGGGGGTTGCGCCGATATGGAAACACGTTCGATTCTCTGCTATTGACAAGACCCAGTAAAAATTTCGATGCCAATGAGATGGTACGCGTTTTCTATTGTACCCCAGATTATCCAGTTAAAAAATAGCTGGTTCATATAAATGTTCATATATTAAAATATGGTTAAGTGTATCGAAAATGCCAAATAAATTCTCAGATAACTTAACGGACGATAAACTTGACCGGAATATTCAGAATCTATACAGAATCTGCACATCGAACGATAGATGATAAATTTTCGGCGCCGAATATCTAATTCATAAGGATTTTATCTGGTATTGGCAACGAAATGCGGATACAGTAAAAATAAAAGAAAATAAAAACAAAGCTCACAAAGCGGATCACTCACGATTTGTTCGCCGGGCAAAAATAAAAGGTGACTCGTTTCGTCACGCTGCAAATCCTGATTCGCGGAATTCATATTCAATTTGATGTATTGTCCTCAGAACAAATGATTCATCTGAGACAAAAACGAAATGATCGCGAATATGTATGGTTTCTGTTTTCTGATGCGATAACTTGTGGGATTACATATTTATTTGCTATACGCCGACTGATAATACTGATCTATTGTGATACAAATCTTTTTTAATAGCCCGGTCAATTCGATTTCTGTAAAAACTCGAAAGAAATTTATTATGGCACATATTTTTAGATATAAATGTTCATAAATTAGATTAATTCTCAAATAAAACAAAGAATAAAAAATTAACAAAGAAATATGACTATAATCTTAGTAGGGCAATAAACTCTATGAAAACCAATAAATCTGCTGATCCAGATGAATTACCTAGCGAGCTGATAAAGTTGATCAACGAGAAAAACCTGGAGATAATAGTAGAACCGTTGACGTTGAATGATAAATATAGGGGCTGTTCAACAGGAGTAGAACTGTTCAACGCTATCTATACTACGGGAATCATCCCTAGAGAAATGTTGACATCAGCATTTGTGTGTTTGCCAAAGAAAGTGAATGCCAAAGAATGCAGTGACTACCGAACCATAAGCTTATTGTCACATACCTTGAAAATTCTGCTGAAAATTATCCACGCCAAAATACATTCTAAACTGGAGCTGGATATTAGTGACACTCAATATGGGTTCCGCAATGGTATGGGTACCAGAGAGGCATTATTCTCCTTCAACGTGCTGACACAGAGATGTTTGGATAGTAACCGTCCTCTTTACGTCTGTTTTAAAGACTACAATAAAGCGTTTGATAAAGTAAAACATGATCGACTCATGGAAATTCTAAAAACTAAGAACCTAGATGAAAGAGATTTAAGACTAATAACACACTTCTATTACAATCAGCGAGCAATAATAAGAATTGAAAAAGAAACATATGAAGAAATGGAAATAAAGAAAGGAGTCCGGCAAGGCTGCATACTATCACCTCTATTATTTAACGCTTATTCTGAAGAGGTAATGCGAGAAACTCTGGAAGATGAAACAGTCGGCATAAGAGTAAATGGAGTCTTAGTTAACAACATCAGATATGCACATGATACAGTAATAATTGCCGATACTTTACAAGACCTGCAAATACTCATGAGTAAAATAGTAAGGTGTAGTAGGGAGTACGGACTCTCTCAATATCAAAAAGACGAATTTTATGAAAATTTGTAAAAACAACCATAATACTAACGAAATCTTGATAGTAGAGGGCCAGCAGATCGAAAGAATAAAAAAGTACACTTACCTAGGAACACTTATAACAGAAAATAACGCCTACACTGCAGAAATCAAAGTCATAATCGAAAAAGCACGTTCTAATTTTATGAAAATGAAAAAGGTCATTTGTAGCAAAGATTTAACATTAGCTCTTAAAGTACGCTTAACAAAATGTTACGTATACAGTGCACTATACTATGGAGTGGAATTATGGACGTTAAATGTAGAGACAATAAGACGACTTAACGCCTTTGAAATGTGGACCTATAGAAGAATTATGAGGGTTTCTTGGGTAGATAGAGTTACGAACAATTAAGTACTGAGTAGAATAGGTAAAGAGAAGGAAGTTGAACTTACAATTAAAGAAAGAAAACTACAGTATCTCGGACATGTGATGCGGGGCGAGAAGTATGGCATCCTGCGACTCATAATGCAAGGAAAGATAGATGGCAGACGAAGCATCGGCAGAAGACGAATTTCATGGCTGAAGAACCTTAGAGAATGGTTGGGATGCAGCTCAAAACAACTATTTAGAGCTACTGTCTCAAAAATTAAAATAGCTATGATGATTGCCAACCTCAGTAGCGGAGATGGCACCTGAAGAAGAAGAAGAATCTTACAAGAATCTAATCAGATTAGTGATGGGTTCTTAAATAGCACACTGCTTTTTTAACTGCTATCTGGTTCTTAGTAACTGCTACTGCTACCGACTTCGAAGTTTGATGTATTGTTCTCAGAACGAATGACTCATCTGAGACAAAAACGATGAAATGGTCGCGAGTATGTAAAAAATGTGCAATAACTACTTCTTAAAACCCACCAAATTTCATTTGCATATCTCAACCGGCCTTAAAGCAATAAATAAATCGTCAGTTTTGCAGACATACGGTTATCAAGCAAACTTATTTAGAAACACCCTGTACTAATGAAGATCATGGCTAGTTGTTAAAGTGCCTAACTTTAATTTCAGTATTTTATAAATGCTAGATTATTCCACAGGGTGATGCGAACTTTGAGAAAAAAACACAGTTCGATTCCTACACCCGGTATACAATGACAATTTACCTGTTTAGCAACAATATTATTACAACGATATTTTTAAAGAATAGGGAATAACATATTAAAAAATCACTTAAATCTGACATCAGGTTTAGGAAATTCGAGACATGAAAAATGACCAAATTTTTAATTGGCCGATTTCTATGCACGCAAGTTTATATTAGTCTACGTATAAATACGTTATTTTTTTTTTCAAAATAAAGAGCACGCAAACTAGTAAGTTGTTTAAAAAAATATAAAGTTTATTTAGCAGTAAATGGTTGACTTCAATTAGTGCGGTCGTAAATATTATTAAATTTATCTGACTTGACCCATTGTTAAGACCAAGACCGGTCCGGAGCGATAAGCAAACGAGGTAGACAGAGTTGGTCTTTTGACAATTATTAACACTGATTAGACGGTACTCCTATAATAAAACAAAGGATCCACAAAATTTACAATAATTCCGACGAAAAAAACAAAAAAAAACGGATGTAAAATATATTGCTTTGCCTTATATACCCGAAATTGATTTTTTTAAATGAGTTTTAAAATAAATTAAATCTATTTTAATCTCTAAGATTATAGAAAAACAAATATTCAAATATATTTAAATTTTACCTGAAACCGGGCCTTTTATACTATTGAAGTACCAATACAAGTATTGACCATTGAAGTCAACCATTTATTGCTAAACAAACTTTACCAAATAATCGACTAATCCGTGATCGACATTGGATTTATCATTTTCCTCGTATTCTCACGTATTTGGTGATTTTGTAATGGTTTTTCTATAATATCTCTTACACAATATACACGATACATATTTCGAACATGACTGATTTATACAATTTCAAGGTATCAACTCAACACAAATATCCTTAAAATACCACCGATCCTCCGGCCTAGTATGCACTTCTTCGGTTGGTTTTCTCCACATGTTCGATCAGTGGCAGTGGTGGAAAATTCGGGTCAAGTGCGTCACAAAATCGACGCTATAATACATTAATGCAGTTGGCCGAAGGTCGTCGAAATGAAGTAACTACGGCAAATCTACAATCTACGTGTTTAATTTCAACGAAAACGTAAATGTTAGCCAAAGTATGAATTATAATTGAAACGAAGAGAAATATTTCCGTGGCTGAAATTGAAATGAAATATTAGACATTGAGAATAATTTCAAATGTTCATGTTGCGAATTAAATGATTACACGAAACGTAAGGGGTGCAAAGAGTGCTTTTCATCATCTCTACCTTTAGACTCTGTTTAATGCAATTATTCCGAAGTCAACATTAACATATAAATTACACTGCATATTATGTATGATCTTTAATATCCTCCACGTTCATGATCCTTATAAGTTATTTATAATCTATTAACATAGAAATTGTAGTGGCAATTGAGTCAATACGGTAGAATGAATAAAAAATTGATCAGAAAATACAATGATAAAAAGTCTGCTAAAAGTGTTTGGTACATTCCATGCCAAATCACTTAGGCAAAAAATTTTGGATCTCCGATTTGTCTGAAAATTTGTATATAGCTTCTGCGGGACGTAAAAATAAGATATTTAAGGTCAAAAAATCTTCTTCTTTTTTTCTCAAAATGTGATTTTATGCGATTTTACAATGATTTGGTGTTTATTTAAACAAATTTGCATTTTCTGTCGTAAAGTATCAATGAAAAACATAATATTTTAATAGAAAGGACTCAAAAATGTCATTATATGGCATTATAACAAGTTATTTTGAATCAAAACAAGTTTTTGATCAAATTTTATAGTGTAAAAAAACATTAAAATACCGTTTTTTACATTTTCCTCCATTCCCAAAATACATCATCATCGATTTGGCTGAAAATTTGCCCACATATATCCAAAAGATAGAACTTTAAGTGGTTAGAAGGATTTGAATTATATTACAATACCAAAAAAGTTACATGCAGTAATATCAGACTCAAAATTATATATTAGTCCAGTCGGGATAGCATTTGACCTTGAATGCCGAGCTGCCCAAAATTTTATTTTTCTGATCTTTAAGGGAGTCAATAGTAGCCTAAATTTAAAATCACGAATGAATTCCTCCGTTACGTTAGCGGCCATCTTGATTTTAAAGGAGAACCTGTTTGGCTCAATATCTCCGCCATTTTTAACTTTTCGACAAAAATGGTAGGAACTGAAATTGTTCCAAATAAATCGTATTTACAATTATTACAATTTCTTTTTAACAATTTTTGTCGTGAGGTCGATATTTTCGAGTTAATTTTACTTACAGTAGACGCCTATATTTTTGACTATAATATTGCATGTAATTTTTTTGGTATTGTAATATAATTCAAATCCTTCTCACCACTTAAAGTCCTATGTTTTGTCTATCTGTGGGCAAATTTTCAGCCAAATCGATTATGATGTATTTTGGGAATGGAGAAAAATGTAAAAAACGGTATTTTAACGTTTTCAACACTATAAAATTTGATCAAAAGCTTGTTTTGAATCAAAGTAACTTGTTATAATGCCATATAATGACATTTTTGAGTCCTTTCTATTAAAATATTATGTTTTTCATTGATACTTTACTGTAAAATCGCATAAAATAACATTTTGAGAAAAGAAGAAGAAGAAGATTTTTTGACCTTAAATATCTTATTTGTACGTCCCGCAGAAGCTATATACCAATTTTCAGACAAATCGGAGGTCCAAAATTTTTTTTGCTCCAAAATTGAGTGATTTGAAATGGAATGACCCGTTTATTTATAAATTCAGTAATATGCATCTTTTATCTTTTATAATGAGCTGCTTGTCGTTCATAAGTTTACCTTAACTCATGTGCATATTTATTTACACTGCATTTTCTTTAGTATCTCAAGAAGGAAACACATTTCGGAAATTAGAGATAATTGCATAGACCTGGAAAAACTACTGCTCAGAATTATACAAAGATATTTCAAAGGATGCATCAGTCTTAGAACACAAGAAACATTCAAACGCAGAGGCAGAACCAGAGAAGGCCCTCAACCAACTAAGAAACAAAAGAACCCCATGGATCGATGGTATAGCAGCGGAGATTCTAAAAGCAATAAGTAAGATTAGCGTAAACGTAATACTGGATATGTGCAACATAATATGAATCACAGGCGAATGACCTGATGACTGATGCGAATCAACCTTTATCCCTATCCATAAAAAACTAACCGGATGCAGCAATTAAAGAATCATTGCCCTTATTTCTCATGCAAGCAAAGTCCTGCTATTGTAAGATTGTAACCAATGAACAGCTAAAGAACTTTCTACTTCCAGAGATAGCCGAAGAAAAATGCAGCTTCGTACCTGGGAAAGAAACTCGTGAACATATTGAACACCAGACAGACAATAGATAAAACAGAGGGAATATGATATACCAATGCTGCTTTCTTTCATAAATTACACAAAGGCTGTCGTTTCGCTAAAATGGGATCCCCTCTGGAGTATTGGAAAATATGAAAGTATCTAACCACCTAGTTAACCTAATATGAAACCTGTATGATAAGAATTGAGGATGGTCAATTGTCTATGCCAAAGCCATTAAAAAAAATTTAAGCTTTGATGGTTGAGGCTTTTGAAATGTGGCTTTATCGTCGAATCCTTAAGATATCTTATACCGACCACATTACTAATGAGGGTGTTTTGTTGAGGATGCAAAAAGAAAAAGAGCTGTTAATAAAAATAAAAACAGCCAAAATCGAATACCTCGGTCACATCATGAGGAACAGTGAAAGATATGGACTGCTGCAACTAATCTTGCAGGGAAAAGTAGAGGGAAAGCGAGGACCAGGACAGCGAAGGATTTCCTGGCTGAAAAATCTACGTACGTGGTTCAACACAACCACTACAAATCTTTTCAGAGCAGCAGTGTGCAAAGTACAGATTGCCATGATAGTCGCCAACATTCGAAACGGATAGGCACTACAAGAAGAAGAAGAATGATAAGAACTCAGCCAAAGTTAAAGTACACAGCATAATATTCAAATACGTTTAAAACAAAGAAAGCAACTTAGTACTAGACTTCAGATCAACACCGGAAAAACAAAAATAATGGTTGTAGACAGGGCAAATAATAGTCTACTGCACATAAACCAAATAGGTCGGGATCCCGCGTATGAAAAAGAAGTTGATTACTAGCAAGCTGAAAATTTGTTAATAGCTTAAGGGTGTCTAGTCGGACAAACTTTGATATATGGGAACACTGGAACAAGAGAAGTTTTAATTGTGGAACAGCTTAAAAAATTGGAACGGTCAGACCACGAAAACGGCACATGTATTTTGTCCGACAGAACAGACTTAAACTCTCCGAACAGAGATTAAACTCTCATGCAAAAATCAGACTGCTATTTATCACCAAATGGGCGTTTTAATGAGTGGAATATGTCACATGACAGGAATTATGACAGGTGATAAATAGCAGGCTGATTTTTGCATGAGAGTTTAATCTCTGTTCGGAGAGTTTAAGTCTATTCTGTCGGACAAAATAAATGTGCCGTTGTTGTGGTCTGACCGTTCCAAATTTTTAACCTGTTTCACAATTAAAACTGCCCCTGTTCCAGTGTTCCCATATATCAAAGTTTATCCGACTAGACACCCTTAAGCTATTAACAAATTTTCAGCTTGCTATTAATCAACTTTTTTTCATACGCGGGATCCAGACCTAAAATGGTGAATTTCGAAGTACTGGGCAGATTTTTATACTTAAACTCTCTGATAACCACCAATGGCGACATACATAATATACTCTTTGTTTGAATTATGGATTTCGTGGCTTTTATGTTGTGCGATAATGGCTCGACTGTACCATTTCTGTGTTTCTAGATTTAAGTCCTTTATGTACAGGAAGATGGCCAAATAGAGGATGGCGATGGTCAATTATCTCTTTAGTTCGTTCTGCCATGCTGTGCGTTTTCCTTCTTATAACTGGGGGAGCTATACCTGACAATGAGTAAAGCTTTTTAACTCTTATTGGTCTCAAGCAGCCGGTAATCAGTCGACATGGTTAGTTTGTTACTACACTATAAGTGTCTATTGTGCCTTGATCGCTCCCAAACGGAGCGGGCAACTTCTGCTGTTGATAGCCAGAGTGCCAGCGCTGTTGTTCGTAACACATTTGGGTTAGCTTCGTATCTGGATAACGTGAGTCTTTCAGCACGTTATTTCTAGCTTGGGTCTTAATTTTAGTACTTTCATTGTACATAGTTCAATGTTCTATCTAGCGTCACTCAGAACTCAGAGGTAGGTACTTGGAGAATGGACAATGTGACTCCAGCTCATTGAATGTTAAGGTTTTTTGTAGCTTTCCTGTTGTTGAGATGGAAGCGGATAATTTGTGTTTTTTGTGAATTTGGGTACAGCTCATTTTCCCTATTGACAACAGTTCCAGCTCGTCCGTAAGCATCATCATCAGCATAAATAAATGTTTTGTATGCATTACGGATCCGTTTGTCATTAGTGTATACGTTGAATAGTACTGGAGAGGGAACTCCTCCTTGTAGAACTCTTTTTTTTGGTGCGACATGTACTTGGTTTCTCCTAGAACTTAACATAGAAACGCCGGTTAGTCAAAATTGATCTGTAGCTTCATGTTATTTTGTCCATTTTGTTCAGGAGTATTCGATGGTTAACTGAACACCGAGATCTTACTAATTAAATATTGAAGTTGAAAAAAGTGTTAGTGACGTTGTAATAGACCAATATTTGTATGATCCATACTTATGGTAACCTTTACTTTTGTCCTCTATTAAGAAAAGGTCTTGTGTATTTCCTTGTTTAATCGTATACAATTAGCTGAAAAATATTGAAAAATAATTCCACGATTTTGTATGTTTATAATTAAAAAGGAAACTTTGTATGTACTTACAATCTATACAATATACAATCTTGTACAATCTATACTTTTTATGCAAACTCTGACATAAAAGGTCGCCAAGAAATCCAGATTCAAAAATGTAGTCACAATGTTACGATTTCTGAAAGTCGCAGTTATGAGTTGCAGTTTTGATTTACTTTTGTCCTTTTCGTGTCCCACTTTTATGCATTTACCCTTGGGGACTTAAGATTTTTGGCATACGGAGATATAGAGATGAAAAATCGGTACAGTTACAGATAAAGTAAAACAGCTCAACTTTTCAGTCTTGTAAGCGAAAAAAGATGTTATCTGAAACTATATACCATAAAATTTCAATAAAATGCTGACAACAAAAGTTTATTTGTAGTGTCTTTTATGATAAAGTTCTATACTTTGTAACATAGAGAGTGAGTTTCTAGTGCGATATTAGTCGAATCCAAAAAAGTTGTTTAGAAAAATGTAGGCAATGACAGTCTCCAGGATTAGAAAATATGCCGAATTCTACTTCTTCTTCTTCTTCTTCTTCTTAAAGTTCCCTATCCTATCGGAGGTTGGATATCATAATGGCTGTGGTCATTTTGTTGGCTGCTGCTCTGAATAGTTGTAATGAACTACAGTTAAACCATTCTCTAAGGTTCCTCAGCCAGGAGATGCGTCTTCTTCCTATGCTTCTTCTTCCTTGGATCCTTCCTTGCATAATAATTCTCAGCAACTCATATTTTTCTCCTCTGGTAATGTGACCCAAATATTCCAGTTTTCTAGTTTTTATACTTTTCATAATTTCTAACTCCTTATTTAAACGTCGTAGCACTTCAACATTGTTAATCCTTTGAACCCACTGAATTTTCAATATTCTTCTGTAACAACACATTTCGAACGCTTCTATTCTTTTTATGTGTTGTCTCTTCAATGTCCAAGCTTCCATTCCGTATAGCAATATAAAAAGATCGTAGATCCGAGATAGTTAAAGAAGTCTACTATCTGGATGCCTGCAAGTGGTTACTAAGCTGAATAGTTTTGAATCTGTCTATCACCATTATTGTCGTCTTGTCTTTATTAACCTTAAGACCTTATTTAACTGATTTAAAGTATATACTTATTTAGAGTTTAGGTATACCACAGGGTAGTATTTTAAGTCCACTTCTCTTTTCATTGTACAATATAGATTTAGAACATATAGTACCTCCACACTCTAATATTTTACAATTTGTAGATGATGTTGTGTTGTACACCTCCCATTCTTCCCTAGACATTTGTAGACGTCAACTTGAATTTACATTAGATTGTGTAAAAAATTATTACCATTCTCTAGGCTTATCCATATCAACCACAAAGACTGAAATTTGTTTTTTCTCCAAAAAACGCCAAATTCCTCAAGGCACCTTCAAATTAGGTAGAATAGAATTTCCGATAAAAAATTGTGTTAAATATCTTGGGACGTATTTGGATCGTAAATTGTTATGGAAGGATCAAATTCATTATTATTAAGAAACTATCACTATTATAAAGAAATCAGAAAATTCTATGAATATCCTTAGAGCTTTTTGTAGAACCGGTTGGGGAGCTGACCCGAATATTGCATTGCTATTCTATCGCTCAATGATTCGACCAATTTTCGACTATAGTTGTCATTTATATGGGTCTGCGTCAACAGGATATCTTAATAAAGTTGAAATCCAAAGGAATAAATGTTTGAGACTCTGTCTCGGTTACTTAAAATCTACTCCTATTACTATTATTGAGATTGAAGCTAAGGAACCACCACTTACTCTACGTAGACAGTTTTGTACAGATAAGTTTGTAGCTAGAGCTATCT
Organism: Diabrotica virgifera virgifera; assembly: GCF_917563875.1. Taxonomy (NCBI): domain Eukaryota; kingdom Metazoa; phylum Arthropoda; class Insecta; order Coleoptera; family Chrysomelidae; genus Diabrotica; species Diabrotica virgifera. The sequence continues at coordinate 251,851,413 of NC_065447.1, read as the reverse complement.
CAAAAAACGTCAGCTACTTAAGGACTATTCGTAACTTGAATATATTAGATTTAAGCCATAAATATTGGTGTACTAAAAAAACCCCCATATACGTTGAAAGTTACAGGAAGTTGACAATGAATGAAAACCAAATGTACAAAAATAAAATACCTTTAATTTACACTAAACCTCCTGAAACTCTCTTTTCCAAGGTAATACAAACAAACTACATGGATTCAAACCTTCTAGGCAATATTATCAACAAAATAATTAAAGACAGGTGGCCTATGTTTCAATATATTTTTACTGACGGCTCCAAAATTCAAAATAAAATCGGATGTGCAATATATCACTGGAATTCTGAATACAAAGAATCATGCCGATTGCCTAATGAAGCTTCAATATATACTGCCGAATTATCAGCTTTATTACTTGCGTTAAAATATATAGCCTCTGTTGGTATGGACAATTATATCATTTTCACCGACTGTAGAAGTATTGTGGACAAACTCACTTCTATCCAATCGACAAAAAATCTAAACCACATTGAGATAGAAATTAAGAGTCTATATTATGATTTTACTTCCTCGGGCAGTTCAATTATTATTTGTTGGGTGAAAGGACATTCTGGAATATTAGGAAATGAAGAAGTCGACAAATTAGCTAAATCTGCAGCTTTAACCAAACAAAACATAAGCAACATACTTCTACCAGTAACCGATATAGATAATATCAGTAAAAACCATTGTAAACAAAATTGGCAACGTGTATATAACCAAAGTACAACGGGAATAAATTTTAGAAATTGCCAGCCACTAATTCCCAATGAGAGATGGTTTAAACAAGAATCAAATAGGCTATTTATAAAAACAATAAACAGAATGAGGTCAAATCACGCACTAACCCCAGCATACAAACACAGCATAGGTATCAGTGATAACCCATATTGCGCCTGTGGTGGAATGGGAGATCTACAGCACCTCATATTGGAGTGTGGACTGTACAGACAAAATATTAAAGTAATGTATGAAAAGTTAATTGATCTAAATTGTCCTTTACCTGTCAATTTAAACGAAATTCTTTTTCCAAAAAGTAAGCAGACGTTACAATGTCTTTACGAATATGTAACGTCCTGTAAATTTAAATTTTAAATAGGCTTAGATAATAAAATTATAAAATTGTAAAAATATCACACAAAATTGAAAAATGTATCCATTAATATAGTATAACACTCTGTAAATTTAGATAATAAGTAGGCTTAGATATTAACTTAAATTGTTATTGTAACACCATACAAAAAAACACAAATAGTCTGGCTAATTGGCTCTGTCAAAGCCATTAATAAAAAAAAAAACTTATTTAAGAATGCGTTTCAATTCAACTCTTCGCACGAGATCTAGCATTTCTTTTTCTTTGCGGTTATAACTGGAGTATCATCAGCAAATCTTAAATTAGAGATTTTTTACCAGACACTGTTACTCCATCGACCTATCGTTCTAAAACCATCCTCAAGATTGTTCATGTTCATCATACATATTGAATAACTCTGCTGCTTAAATAGGACACCCTGTATATTTTCTCATATTTAGATTCACCTCATAATACCTGTTCTTGTATTTAACGAGTTATGACCACTTTTATTTCGAAATCCTGTGTCTGAGGGACGGCTTCATGTAGAGATTTTTTTAACCACAGTCTTTCTTTGGAGATTTTGACTTGAAAAAGGTTTTCCAAAAATTTAAACACATGCAAAAAGTGTATTTTTTTATCTTCTTGAAAAGTTTTTGTTTAAACACTAAAAAAGTATTTTCGATGATAAATAATACATCTTTGCTGTCTTAAGTCGCAGTCTATTACATGCATAATACGTTATCGAAGGATGTGTAGGAATCAAGGTTCCGATATGAGATAACATTTTGGAAACTGAATGAATCCGAAATCCTTGACACCCACGAGTCCGTAGGTTTACTATCTTTATTATAAAATATATTATCATCATTACAAATGTAAACAAAATCTTTTCCATGTAGTTTCCGTAAATGAAAATTTCTTTTTTTCTAAATAAAACAAAAACTAATTTGAGAAACATATTATTGATTATTGTGTGCCAAGTTTTTTTCTCTGTATTTTATTCCTTGGACACTCTGAAAGCCCAATCTTTAAAAAAATTGGAGGCATTCGAAATGTGGCTATATAGGCGTATTCTGAAAAATCCTTGAACTGCAAAAGTCTCAAACTAAGAATTGTTAAGGCGAATTGGACATGGCAGAAAGCTTATGGACACAATTAAAATAAGAAAAACATGCAAGGAAGAGTAGAGGGGAAAAAGACTTGGGAAGAAACAAGAAATCTTCGCTGAGGAATACCAGAGATTGGACTAACCTCAGTGTTGAACAGATATTTCACGTTGCAAAAGATAGAGAACCGTTTAAAGAAGTGATCGCCAACCTTCGTTAGAAAACGGCACAAGAAGAAGAAATCCTTATCCATACTGAACATCAGGATCAAAACCGCTTTTCACCTGACTTGAAACATGGAACGTTCTGGAAAATTCCATAGTCTGTGGCACCCAAAAAAGAAGACAATGATAAAGGCAATGATCATGACTATAATGAAGTGTTGTAACTGTCCTTTCTTCTTCTTCTTCTTATTCTTCTACTTCTTCTTTCTTCTTGTACGTAAGCTTTAAAGCCTGTTTCTTCTTCAATATTAGCCTCCTAAATTTTTTAAGTTATCGCACCATCTTTTTCTTGGTCTGTCAATATTATTCGTCCATTTGGTGACTTATTTCGTGCTATTCGTACTATCCTATCCTCTGCCATTCTACTAATGTGTTCGTTCCACTCCTGTTTCCGTTTTGTCACCCATCCATTTATGTCTTCTACATTGCATGATGGACAGTACAGACAAAATATTAAAGTGATGTATGAAAAGTTAATTGATCTAAATTGTCCTTTACCTGTCAGTTTAAACGAAATTCTTTTTCCAAAAAATAAGGAGACGTTAAAATGTCTTTACGAATATGTAACGTCCTGTAAATTTAAATTTTAAATAGGCTTAGATAATAAAATTAAAAATAGTAAAAATATCACACAAAATTGAAAAATGTATCCATTAATATATTATAACACCCTGTAAATTTAGATAATAAGTAGGCTTAGATATTAACTTAAAATTGTTATTGTAATACCATACAAAAAAAAACAAATAGTCTGACAAACAAACAGACTTTTTCCTGATATTCGTCGGAGTATGTTCATCTCTGTTGTTTCTAGTAGTCTCGTTTTAAATGTGTCAGGTCTTGTCTCCGCTGTGTATGTCAATATAGGTCTAATTGCTGCTTTATAGATTCTTGCTTTTGTGTCTTGTCTTAGGTGTTGGTTCTTTCAGATTATGCCATTAAGAGACACTGCCGCTTTACTTGCTTTTAAGCTTTGTTGTCGTACTTCCTCTTCAAAGAGGAGCTCTGTAAAGAGCTTAGCAAGTATTTACAAAGGCGTTATGTAATAGAAATTGAGGCTAACATTTTTCAAAATTCTTGTTCTTTCTGGAAATACATCAATAATAAACGCAACTCTCATGTTCTACCATCGAGTATGTGCTATGGTAATGAAACTAGTGAAAATGGTTTAGATATTGTTAATTTATTTGCTGGGTTCTTTTCGACTGTCTATAACAAAGAAAAAATAAATCAGGTTCCTGATTTTAAGTACGAAAATAATGTTGATGTTAATACTTATTTAATTAGTGTTAAGGATATTATTGATAAGATACAGAATAATCCGTGGAAACAGACAGCGGGTCCGGATGGCATACCAATGTATTTTATTAAAAAATGTTTATTCACTCTTGCAAAACCTATTCAGTTATTATTCAATATGTCATTAACTTCTTCTACATTTCCTGATTTTTGGAAAGTAAGCTTTTTAAGGCCCATTTTTAAATCTGGTAAAAATAATAATGTTGAAAATTACAGGGCGGTTTGTTTGCAGTCTGAACTACCAAAGTTGCTTGATTTTTTTGTTAATCAGATGTTAACCTACGACTGTAAAAATTTGATTGTCGGTCAACAACATGGTTTCAGTCAGAAAAAGTCTACTTGCACAAATCTTATTTTGTATTCAAACTTCATCGTTGATTCTTTGGAATCGGGTAACCAAGTTGACTCCATATATGCTGATTTTGCCAAAGCATTTGACAGGGTGAATCATGAAATATTAATTGCTAAACTTCGTGGATATGGAATTGGAGATGATTTATTGGGTTGGATCAGGAGTTATTTAACAGATCGTTCACAAATAGTGAAATATGGTGATTTTGTTTCTGAAGCCATTAGTGTTACCTCGGGTGTTCCTCAAGGTTCTCACTTAGGCCCACTTCTATTTAATCTTTTTGTGAATGATATATCATCAGTAATTAATAATAGTGAATTTCTGTTGTTTGCTGATGACATAAAAATCTTTAAAGCGATTAAAAATACCTCGGATATGGATGCTCTTCAGTCTGACATAAATAATTTTTCTCGTTGGTGTGACATCAATGCCTTGTATTTGAATCTTAAAAAGTGCTACAAAATTACATTTTCTAGAAATACTAAACATCAGTTAGAAAGAACATACATACTTAAGGGCGTATCAGTTACGGAAGTTAATCAAATTAGAGACCTCGGAATTACATTTGATCAGAGACTAATGTTTGATAGGCATATTAATGATATTACGTCGCGGGCTTATAGGATGCTCGGCTTTGTTCAGAGGAACTCGCAGGAATTTTCAATATCTACTTTTAAAATTTTGTATTGTTCTCTAGTTCGGTCCATTTTGGAATATTGTAATATTATTTGGTATCCTCATTATAATATGTACATTGATCAGTTAGAACGAGTTCAGAATAAATTCCTAAGAATTTGCAGGTATAAAATGGGTTTTAATAGAACTAACTGTGATTATAATTATATTCTTTGTCAACTATGAAAACTTTGGAAAATAGAGAATCTGAGTGTGAATTGCGTTTTTTGCATAAAATTCTCAATGGTTTTGTTGATTGTCCGGAACTGCTAGAATTAATTGTTTTTAATGTAAATTCTAGAAGAACACGTTCTTCTGACCTATTTAGAATAAAGTTTCATCACACTAATTATGGTAAAAATGAGACAATTACAAGGATGATGAAAACTGCCAATCATTTGCAAGATAGTGTTGCTTTGTTTAATCCATCTGTATCCTCATTCAATAATACTTTAAAGAAATTGAGACATTGATGTTAATAATACCTACTTTTGAAATATGTAATGTATGACTACAGTTTACTTGTTAATTATATGTATATATTGTAATTTTTTGTAAAGAAAAAGGGTTCGTCCCGTTAAATAAATAAATAAATAAATAAAAAAATAAATAAACATCTCCGTAACTGGTTATATCTATTCCCAGATATCGAAACCTTGCTTTCTGCTTTATTATTTTCCCATCAATTTCGATTTTACATCGTAGTGGGTATTTATATGTTGTCATACATTTGGTTTTTTCTGCTGATATTATCATAATATTGTATTTCTTGGCTGTTGTATTGAAGATGTTAATCTTGGATGTTATTCTTTGGAGATCGTCTTCTGTCTCGGCGATTAATGCGGCGTCGGCTGCATAACATAATATTTGGATTTCCTTGTTCCCCATTCTATAACCATGACATGAACTTTACGTACTGCTTCTATTATTTCATCCATTATTATATTAAAGAGCAGTCAAGTGGGCTTATCGAGCCACCTTGTCTGACTCTCCGCTTTGTACTGGTATAAATTGCTTTAGTTTTTCAGTTATCTTTGCCTGTATTCGGTTATGAAAGTAGATGTTTTCGATGGTTTGTATAATATTGATTGGTATGTTTCTTCTATACAGTAAATGTAAGACGTCTTCGACTTGGATGCGATCGAAAGCCTTTGTCAGGTCGATAAAACATAGGTATGCTGGTTTATTGTACTCAATGGCCTTTTCTGTGATTTGTCTCAGTACAAATACGGCGTCTACGCAGGATCTGAATCATTGTTGTTTATCTGATGAAGTTGTTAGTTTATTGATTTTGTTGGTTAGGACTTTTGTGGTTAGCTTAAGTGCGGTGGTCAGTAGATTTATACCTCTATAATTGTTGGGGTCTTCTTTTCGGGTCTGTCCTTTCTAGATGATCAATTCGCTAGTTTTTCCTTTGTAATAAAATTTTTTAATAGAACATATTAAGTGAGCATTTCATGATGTTTTTCTTTCTTATTTTATGTGCTTTTTGACTCGCGTAGAACGGGATGGCATAAGCCATGTATAACAATGGCAATATACGATAAGCACCTACAATAAAAATACCCTTCCATTATTTACTGATAAAAAGCTTACATCTACTTTATAGTTTACCATCGCTTCGCGTGTCGATCTTTTTATGTCTGACGTATAAAGTAAAAGTAATTACTATTCCGAATGGTGAAACACGACACATGTTTAAAAGGGTATGAATTATTTCTCTCTATTTTACATACGAGTGTGTAGGATTCACTAGCACGACGACCATCCAAGTCCCATTAATAAAAAATGGGTCGCCTTTGACGCTAGCGTTACACAATATCGTTATGTCAGTGTCTCTTTTCCAAGACATGAATATTATCTGTTTGTATTATGGAATGTATCATATCGTGACGGTGACGAGAATATACTAAAATGACTAATTTTGAAAATGGACGAATCACACTGAGGTGCAAAAAATTTTATAGATGGTATATTTATTTCCTATTTATTTTGATATTTTAAACGTAACACCCCAACAAGAGATTACTCCGTGCAATTCCGTGTCAAACAACAACTAAACTCATTGGTATCATGCTTACCGACAGACCTTTCAAGTCACAACGGGCAACTTTAAAAGTGTGCAAATGAAGCTCGGCAATGGACTGCCGCAGGGATCTGTTTTGGCACCCTTACTGTTTAATTTATACATCGGGGACCTGCCTTCGCAGAAATTTGGCTACGCTGACGATTGGGCCACTGCAGGAAGACATAATAAAATGGATGTTACAGAAACAGTATTAAGGGATGATCTTGCCATTATGGGAGAAGACTTCCGCAAATGGAGGCCATGGCCTAATGCAACGAAAACCGAAGTGTGCTGTTTCCATCTAAATAATGCCCAAGCCAACAAAAAACTGTCAGTTTACTTTGAACACAGACTACTCACCCATAACAATAAAATATCTTGTGAGTAACTCTTGACAGAACTTTGAGTTTTAACCTACCAAGAACGGCAGCAAAACTAAAAACACGAAATAACATCCAAAGCTATGTGGCAACACATGGAATTCCTCAACCTTCATACTCAGATCATCCACTATCGGACTTGTATACTAGACAGCTAAGTATGCTTCCCCAGTATGGCTCAATAGCAAACACCCAAAGATTTTTGACAGCCAATTGAACCAGAAAATGCGAATTATCTCAGGTACAATTAGACTAACACCAAACTATTGGCTTCCTATTCCGAGTCATATCCCACCGCCGAAACTACAAAATTATTCTCTTTACAGAGAATATAGAAAAATCCAGACTAACCATCAACTATCCATTTACTATGACAGCTTGATATCGAAATGAATAGACTGCGTTCCAAATATCCACCATGGTTAAAGGCTACCTCCTTACATCAGGAACATTTCGACCTCACCAACGCTTGGAGAAGACAATGGGAGAGCGGCTCACCAGAGGAAGGACACCAAATGACCTGTATTGATCAGAAACCGCCAGATTGAAGGGAATGACATGAACTGTCCCTCTGAACTAAACCAGGTTTTGTCAAAACTCACAAAAATTTACAAAAACACTTAAAATCTTTGAAGAACATATTTTTGGGGGGTTTAAAAATTTACAAAAACACTTAAAAAGTTTGAAGAAACATGATTTTTTGAGTGTTTAAAAGTGTTCCGCCCAATTTTTGAATGTCTTAAACTTAAAGGTTTTAGTTACTTCAAATTATACATGTAATAACCTATAAAAAAACCTTGATTTGGTCTTTGAAGTCTATAAAATGAAGAAAATCCCCCAAAACCCCTAAAAACCTGTTTTTCGGGTTTTTGAAGATGGCTCACCTCATGTAAAAATCCGAACAAAATTAGAAATATATTTTTTGATAAAATACACAAAAAAAAACTAGACCTGCAGTGCCTCAGACTATTTTTTTTTCGAAAAAAATGCATTTTTATGTTGTGTACACTTAACGTGTGTGTTTATAAAAATAGAGATAAGTTTTGTAAAAGTATAAACTGTGCGTGTGAATTTTTTGAAAGTTTTAAATTGATTGCAATCCACAAAAAAAAATAAACGAAAAAAAATTTTTTTTGAAGTTATACTACTTTAGGCGCGATTGAGAGTATTTCATAATACTGCGCGCATGCGCACACAGACAGTATGGCGTTTAGTTGCTGAATCTTTCTAGTTATGTATAAATATATCAGTGCAAGAAAAGGTGTGAAAAGAATATATTAGTGTTTTTAGTAAATATATTTATTATAATTTTTGTGTCTTTGGATTTGTCTTCCTCAGGAGTAAGATGAGTATTATTAAAACATTTTATTGTATATTTATTCACCTTGTCTGTTTGTTACCGTGAATTGTCATTAGGTACGTCCGAACCGATACAGACACAGTCCTCGTAGCGTATTTGGTATAGCATTCGGCCAGAGATCGAGTTCGAATCCAGTGCAATCCTATACTTTTTTATTTTTTTGAAAGCGATAAGCACAAAATTAGTTTGGTGTTTAAAAAAAATTAAAACAAACTGTTTAAAGTATATTTATTTTTAAGAAATCACCCGTGTTGAGATGTCCCCCCCCCACTTGCAAAAATTAAAAAACAAATAGCCCTGATTTATGAGCTATTTATGAGCCCTCATATTCCGCAAACTAAAAATTTTGAGCTCGTTCCACTGAGCAGGAATTTGATACCTTAGTGGGGGGGGGGCTGAGTCAGCCCCCCACTACTTAAAAATAGGAATAATGAATCGGTTTTGACGGCAGAATTACGAGCTATTTATGAGCTCTTGATATTATATAGTTTCGATTTTTGAGCTCATCCCCTTCACCCCCAAACAACCCTTTAATTGATTTAACTTAAGAGAAAAATGCTGAGAAAACTTAAAATATATCATATTGCGGATATAATTCCTATAGCTTATATACTCTAAGAATAAACTATTAAATCACGTGCATTTCGATTATTGAGCTACAACCCCTTCGCAAGAAAACCACCCTATCTTCCCGGCTTAAGAGAAAGTTGTACTTAAAATGCATTAAACTAATTATTTGGCGACTACATATCATTTAATAATTTATAAGCTTCCAAATTACGCGCATTTAGATCAGTAAATTGCAATTTATTTTGTATAGTGCAGTCACTGAAGGTAAAAATCAACGATTACCTTCAATTTCGGTGAACCTTCACCGATTTTCACGAAAATTGGTCAGTGGTTAGAGGATACGTCAAGAAACAAAGGTGACATGGTACCACCTTGCGCCTTTACCCTGAGGGTGGATACCGCCCCTTCTCGGGGGTGAAAATTATTTTATTAAAAATAACTGCACAAATCAATAAAAGAACAAATTAAAAGCAAAATTTATTATATAAAGTTAATAAAATAAGTCAATACTTTTTAAGTTATTAAAGATCAAAGATTTTAATTATTCGTGAAAAAAATGCATGTTATGAAGCGGTTTTTCGTAAATCACTAAAAAACTGTATGTTTTTACAAAAAAGTTAATAGTAGTTTAATTCGTATAGCTTATATTCTAAGAATAAACTCTTAAATCACGCGCCTTTCGATTATAGAGCTACAACCCCTTCGTAAGAAAACCATCCCATATTACCGGCTTAAGAGAGAGTTGTACTTAAAATAATTTAAATTAATTATTTGGCGACTACATATCGTTTAATAATTTATGAGCTTGCAAAATATACGCATCTCAATTATTGAATTGCCATTTTCTTTCTATAGTGCAGTCACTGAAGGTAAAAATCAACTATGACCCTCGATTTCGGTAAATCTCCATTCATTTTCAAGAATTAACAATAACAACTTGGGGTTTTAACATGGGGTACATGTCACTCCTTCTCGGGGGTGAAAATTACTTTATTAAAAATAACCGCACAAATCGAGAGAGGGACAAATTGTAAGCAAAATTTGTTATATAATGTGATTAAAATAAATCAATACTTTTTGAGTTATTAAAGATCAAATATTTTAATTTTTGTGAAAGAAAATGCATGCTTTAAAGCAATTTTTTATAAATAACTCAAAAACTGTAAGTTTTTACAAAAAAGTGTTCATTACTAAAATTGAAGCTAATAAAAAATATAATAAATTGCTTACTTGAAAAACCCTTTAATGTTAATTTAAAGTAAGTTATTGGTAATTAAATGTATATTTTTTCTGCAACTATTCAAATCTAAGGATTCAAGCTTAAATAACGGGAAAGAGATGCGTTTTATAACACTTGGTACTAAATACTTGTCAAAGTACTTAGAAATACCTATCAAAAATGAGCTCCGGAAATAGTTGATAGCATCAAAATCCGCTCACCAATTTTCGTGAAAATGAATGGAGATTTACCGAAATCGAAGGTCATAGTTGATTTTTACCTTCAGTGACTGCACTATAGAAAGAAAATGGCAATTCAATAATTGAGATGCGTATATTTTGCTAGCTCATAAATTATTAAACGATATCTAGTCGCCAAATAATTTATTTAAATTATTTTAAGTACAACTCTCTCTTAAGCCGGGAATATGGGATGGTTTTCTTGCGAAGGGGTTGTAGCTCAATAATAGAAAGACGTGTGATTTAAGAGTTTATTCTTAGAATATAAGCTATACGAATAAAAGTACTATTAACTTTTTTGTAAAAACTTACAGTTTTTCAGTGATTTACGAAAAACCGCTTCAAAACATGCATTTTTTCACGAATAATTAAAATTTTTGATCTTTAATAACTTAAAAAGTATTGACTTATTTTAATAACCTTATATAATAAATTTTGCTAATAATTTGTTCTTTTATAGATTTGTGCAGTTATTTTTTATAAAATAATTTCCACCCCCGAGAAGGGGCGGTATCCACCCTCAGGGTAAAGGCGCAAGGTGGTACCATGTCACCTTTGTTTCTTGACGTATCCTCTAACCACTGACCAATTTTCGTGAAAATCGATGAAGGTTCACCGAAATTGAAGGTAATCGTTGATTTTTACTTTCAGTGACTGCACTATACAAAATAAATTGCAATTTACTGATTTAAATGCGCGTAATTTGGAACCTTATAAATTATTAAATGATATGTAGTCGCCAAATAATCAATTTAATGCATTTTAAGTACAACTTTCTCTTAAGCCGGGAAGATAGGGTGGTTTTCTTGCGAAGGGGTTGTAGCTCAATAATCGAAATGCACGTGATTTAATAGTTTATTCTTAGAGTATATACGCTATAGGAATTATATCCGCAATACGATATATTTTAAGTTTTCTCAGCATTTTTCTCTTAAGTTAAATCAATTAAAGGGTTGTTTGGGGGTGAAGGGGATGAGCTCAAAAATCGAAACTATATAATTTCAAGAGCTCATAAATAGCTCGTAATTCTGCCGCAAAAACCGATTCAATATTCCTATTTTTAAGTAGTGGGGGGGATTTATATATTTTAAGACTCAGCCCCCCCACTAAAGTATTAAATTCCTGCTCAGTGGAACGAGCTCAAAATTTTTATTTTGCGGAATATGAAAGCTCATAAATAGCTCATAAATCAGGGCTATTTGTTTTTTAATTTTTGCAAGTGGGGGGGGGGGCCAGCTCAACACGGGTTAAGAAATCATATAATAGAGGTATAACTTCTTACGTGTGTACAAAGTACACACACATTCTTTTTTTTATAGAAGGAGGGGGCAGTGGCCTAAAATTGCGCCGAGTCTTATTTTCAATCACCTAGAACGTAAAAAATGAAAAAAATTGAGGGATTGAATTCTGGGAGTGACAATCTTAACGGGGGGTACCCTTTGGGCGGATTAAGTTTTTATTTCTTAAAATAATTATTACGAATTATTTTTATAACATACGCAATTGATAGGTATTGGAAAGTTGAAAGTTATGGTATAACGAACGTGGGATCTCGAAAATAATTTGGAAATTGTCCAAAGATACAATGTGACTGTGATGTGTATGTATACAAACAAACGCTCGCTTCAGTTACCAGCTTCCGTTGAGACAATTTTGGTGAAGGGGTCCAGACCACTCACAGTCTAATCGGGTCGTTAGCTCAACTAGGGACATTAGAGCTTAACGACCCTATTAATTAAAGCAAATTATGGTCGAATAATGTGTTGTGTCTCACAAGATACTTTTTTTACATTCGACGTGGGGCAAGGTTATGGTCATCGGAAAAAGTTGGCAGATGAGAGTTGTTTTTTTTGGGATTTTGAACTACGCAAATAACGTAGTAGAAAGAATTTACTTTGTTTATATCAGAGTACAGCTAATACTTTATTTTAGATGCTATACAGTCGAACCCGCTTATTAGAATACCGTTTATAGGAATAACCAGGTTTAAGGAATAGAAATTTGAGGTCCCGAAACATTTTTACTAGCCACTAATGATCGGATATTAGAATATTCCAGTTATAGGAATACTTTTTTGGAACGAAGACTACTCCAATAAGCGGGTTCGACTGTATTGCTCATTTTTTAATTTACAGCCAATGTCTTACTCTTTTTCTTCTTTCTGTTATTTTTCCTGAGTTAACACATTGGTTTTAGCCTCATTTGATGTTTTCCATGGACCATATTTTTTTCGAGCGTCCTATTGTTCTTTTATTTGGCGATTGGGGTCTTTCTGCTATTCGCATATACAGTGAGCACGTAAAGGTTGGAATAAATTCATTTTTATCGTGAATGGGCGAATACAAGCCATACGGTTGTATTTTTTTAGAAGCCTCGAAGGTTGTTACCAGAGAAGGTTCTCACTGTTTTTTCAATCTGATAGGATGTAAAATAATATTTTAATGTTGTTTTATGTGTTATTAGATTGAAAAATTAGTCTTTTTCTTAGCAGATGTCGCTACGGAATCCCAGCCGCATTTCGTTCGTTGCAATCCGAGGGTGCACGCGTTGGAGTATCGTGGTTCAGTCAGAGAGTAGAGCATATGTGTCTACTGACGAGGGGCAAAAAAGTCCCGAAACCGGTATAGACGCTTGCTGCACTCTCTGATTGAACTAGAATATAATGCTGCTGCGTTTTCGGGTTGCAACAAAATTGAAAATGTTTATACATTTTTAACATCTATAGTCCAAGCAATGAAGCTTAAAATAGGACAAAACCTCGCAATTTTTACAGAATAGATCGATTTGCTTGAAAATTTGAGAATAAGTTGTAGATAGTCCCAAGAATCAAAATCTATACGAGGCCGAAAGGCGCTTTTACCATGGGGGTGGTTGCCACCCGGAAGTTTTTTATTTTATTTTGACCGTAAAAGTTGGTAAAAACATTCATTCTAAGCAAAAAACGTTCGATACATTTTTTTGATAAAATTAATAGTTTTCGATTTATTCGTTATCGAAAGTGTTAGTTTTATATCGAACAAATCAATGTATTTAATCCGTTTTCTGCTAATAACTCAAAAAGTTTTCGTTTCATCAAAACAACTTTGCTGAACAAAAATGTACCTTTTAAAAAAATAAACAAAACAGTTTTTTTTGTATTTAAGACCGATAGTAATCCAGCTATACTTTATTATATGTTAGCTCTTCTTCGTCAAATGCTAAATATTGTAGTTTCAAACTCAAAAGACGCAAAACTGTGCATTTTTCGAGGATAACTTGTTCAAACTAATTTAAAGTACTTAAAAATATCTATCTACAGAAATAAAAAAAGTCTCTAGCTCAAAAATTAAGTGACTTATTATGGAAAGAATGTCAGTCCCTATTTTTTTTTCAGCGAAAAAGTGATCGGAAACTTCCTCCTACTTACTACCCTAATTAAAATTACTCATTAACCTTACTTGGTCTTCTATATTTATGTACTATTAATAGGTTCTAGAGGTTTGACCGGCTTAAAATGATTAGTTTTTAAAAAACGAATTTTTGTAGTTTGGCAAAAATTTTTTCTACGGCAAAAATTGAGTGAACTATTGACAATTAAAATTTGTAATAACATGCAAAAACCACCTTTACCAACATTTTTGATGTCACCTCTTTTTGAGACTGAGGATTTTAAAAGGATTTAATATTAATGGCCTTATAGATCTTGTAGAAACCTACAAAATTCTTTTTTACCAAACTTTCTAGGATAAAAAATAAAAAAGTTACGGTTAAAAAATCAATATATTCTTTTGAAAAAAAAAGGAGAAATCCAATTGGAAGCATAATAATGTAAGTTAGCGGTGTTTTTTGTCATTGGCCTTATTCATACTTCTTTATTTATGTATTAGTAATAGATTCCAGAAGTTTGACTGGCTTAGATTGATAAGTTTTAAAAAAACTGCAGTTTAAAGCGAATAACGAATTTTTGTAGTTTGGTAAAAAATGCCATTTTCTTTACAATAGAAAGATTAGCATCAGAGATACGAAAAAATGTTTAAATATGAAATTGTAGGTTATTTTTTAATTCCTAAGAAATTGGTTTGAAAAAAATTTTTCTACGGCAAAAATTAAATGAATCGTAAATGAGTATACAGTAAAACCTCCGTTAACCGAAACATCGTTTAACTGAAACGGCTGACCGTTTCAATAATATCGTCAATAAAAAGTAAATTTTTATCGCAAAATGGAAACTCACAATTACATGTAAAATAAAACATCGTTGTCAAAGGAAAACACAACAGAAAACGGATAAAAATGTTAATTTTCCTTAATTTTATTGCTTTATTTTATATTTGCATATTAAAGAAAACATTACGAAATCATCTCATAGGATTTTTTAATACCATTTTTGACCAAGAATTATGTAATTTGATACAAGAAGAATAAAAAAAACAATGTTATTTTTAACCGAAATTCTTGTTATCCGAAACGGCCTCTCCCCCAATTATTTCGGTTAACGGAGGTTTTACTGTACTATCGAAAAACATTGATTTTTTCGATATAGAATTAACACTTTCGATAGCGAATAAATCGAAAAATATTAATTTTATCAAAAAAATGTATAGAACATTTTTTGCTTAAAACGAATGTTTTTATCAACTTTTGCGGTCAAAATATAATAAAAAATTTCCACCCCCAAGATGGGGTGGCAACCACCCCCATGGTAAAAGCGCCTTTCGGCATCATATAGATTTTGATCCTTGAACTATCCACTACTTATTCTCAAATTTTCAAGCAAATCGATCCATTCTGTAAAAATTGCGAGGTGAAAAGCTTCGGTGCCTGGACTACTAAATATTTTTGCAGTTTTAAAATTCGAATCCACCTTCGACCAATTATTCTCATAAAATCCCGATTCGATGAATTTAACCTCAAAGAAGCTGTTTACTTTGTCTCGAGTGAAGAGTTGACCTTTTCTTTATTTTTGTCCTTTTTTTTTCTACTCGTTGGTTCCGTTTTAAAAGCGCCTCTCTAACGCTCACTACTTTTCCAACGACTACATCATTTACCGTACTCCCAATATAAAAGGATTTTTATTCAAACTCTAAAAGATTCCTTTTTGAATTGTTGAAATCCGATGAAAGAGTTAAAGTTGTTTGAAATAAAATCACTTACTTCGCTTTTCTTTTAAATATATTTAGTCATAGAAGTCTTTGGTGTTTGTAAAATTTTTACAGACCACTTTTTTCCATATTATTTATGGTCTTATCGAAATATAGAAACGAACAAAATTGTCTTTTTTACCTAATTATACAGGATGTTCCGAAAAGATTGGTCATAAATTATACCACACATTCTGGGGTCAAAAATAGTTCGATTGAACCTAACTTACCTCAGTTCAAATGTGTTCATGAAAAAAAGTTACAGTCCTTTGAAATTACAAAATGAAAATCGATTTTTTTCAATATATTGAAAACTATTAGAGATTTTTTATTGAAAATGGACACGTATCTTTCTTATGGGAGGAACATCTTAAAACAAAATTATAGTGTAATTTGTTCACCCCATAAAAATTTTTTTATGGGGTGGAGGGTTTTGTTCCCTTAAACCCCCCCAAACTTTTGTGTACGTTCCAAGTAATTTATTATTGTAGTACCGTCAGTTAAACACACTGTTTTTAAAACTTTTTGCCTCTCAGTATTTTTTCGAAAATCCAGTTTTTATCGAGATACGGCTTCTTTTTTAATATATTTACATAAAAATTGTATGGGGGTTTTGTTCCTTTAAGCCCCCCAAATGTTTGTGCACGTTTCAATTAAACTATTGTTGTGGTACCATTAGTTAAACACAGTGTTTTTAAAACTTTTTTGCTTAATCTTTTTTTGATAAGTCACCTTTTATCGAGATGTGGCTTCTTTTTTAAAATATACCTGAAAATGTAAATTACAAATAAATTTTCAGATTATTAACACAGGTCTCTATAATCGTACTCAACATAACCATATACAAATATGTGGTGGATTCGACAAATATGCAAAATATCTTGATAAACACTGGCTTATCGAAAAAGTACTAAGAGCTAAAAAAAGTTTTAAAATCATGGTATTTAACTAATGGTGCCACAATAATAATTTAATTGGAACGTACACAAAAGTTTGGGGGGGGGTTTAAGTGAACAAAACCCCCATAAAATTTTTATGGGGTGCACAATTTTTTTTTAAGATGCTGTTGCCATGAGAAAGCCACATGTCCATTTTCAATAAAAAATCTCTAAAAGTTTTCGATATATGAAAAAGATCGATTTTCATTTTGTAACTTCAAAGGGCTGTAACTTTTTTTGTGTGCATTATTGTATATAGGTAAGTCAGATTCAATCAACCTATTTTTGACCCCAGAATGTGTGGTATAATTTATGACCAATCTTTTCGAGACACCCTGTATATAAAAAAACAATTAGCAGCTACTACGAAACGATATGTTCCTTTTATGTTCTTAAGGGAGTAGGCGCAAAATCTTGGTCCAATGCTATTTAAATGCATTCAGTTTTTTCGAATCAGGAGAAAACTAAACGCAAATTGAAATATTACATAATTACCGAGGGCCCAAAGTCCCTGAAAATTTCTATAATGTTTATTTTAATAAGTTACAGGGGCGAAAAAAAAAAGAAAATTTAGTGTGATTTTTAATTTCAAATATTTCATTCAAAAGAAACTTTTTGTTTATTACTTTCGGCCCTCGGTAATAATGTAATCTTTCATTTTGCGTTTAAATTTTTAAAAACTATTTATTACTTTTCTCAGGATTCGAAAAAAATGAATGTATTTAAATATCATATTGGACCAAGATTTTGCGCTTACCCTCTAAGACTGTCCAACAAAAAATGAGCATTTTTAATTGTGAACATATCCCCAAGAAAGGACAATATTGATTCGTTAATTGATAAATATGTCTTGAAAGAGTGACCTGTCTGCAAAGCAATTCTTTTAATGTTGGATAATAAATTTTAAGCATTTTTCGGTAATAGTACATTCTCATGCAAAATGAATTGTCATCAAGTATTTATCGATTATGTATTTTTTTATATCTTTTTATTTTTGTTCTAGGTGAGTCTCGACAAAGTACGAGAGAATTCAGGTATTATTTTGTATATTCAATTTATATATTCGTGTTATGTACACGAATATAAGTTCTACGCAAATTTTGAAATCTTAATAGTCCAGTATACAAAGGTAAAAAATGAGGCTCCGATTTCTTTGAAGACGCATCGAGTTTTATAAAATTTTGGAAATAAGCTTTACTTACCGTCCAGATCAAAATCTACCCTATGCCGATATATGCTTATAATTTTCAAGTTTGTAAACTACCCCCCTTTTTCAAAAAATAAATAAAAGTGGAAAATGAAGGATGGAATAATTTGAAGAACATTTGTAGGTCTAAAATTAAGGTTTATTGATGTTATAATACACTATTTTTCATTTTGCAATCCTTTTTTTTGAAATAACTTCATCGCTTATAAAGTACCCCTTGTTTAGATAGAATTAATAGAATTGGATAAAAAAATATTGACGTTTTGTGACGTTAATTATTATAATAAATTGGCCTCTTTTATCGTATTTAACTCAGATATTTCACATCCGTAATTTTCAACTCTTATAATCATCCCTTATTACGAAAAAATGAAAAAATTGTTTAACAGCTTACCAATACACACACACTCTCTTTATTAAATCGATGTCTTTTTATCACGTTTATGTAACTCAAATATTTCTTTTCAATTTTTTTCAACCCTTATCAATCATCCATTATCACAAAAAAATAAATGAAAAAATCGTTTAAGGATTTATTTATACAAAAAGTTAAAAAACATGAAAGGAAATTATAATAAAAATTTTTCGTCATGTATTTAATTCAAATTAAAATATTTTATTTTACATGAAAGTGAAAAAAAAAACGATATCCAAACGAAATTTCACAGCAGTGTTTTTGGTGGTGGCCTCAATGAAAGACTCATACCGCATTTAATTTTTTATATTTTATTTTGAGTTTTTGGGAACCGATCTTTTTCCATAACTTCAAAAATTTGTTTTTGCCCTTATTATAAACTTCTTGATTAACTATTTAGATGGGAAATAAGCCACAATTAAATTGAAAAAATAATTTTATTAACGTTTCGAAGCCCAAATTGGGTTTCGTTGCCAAAATACAAAATACTACTAAATTAAACAAAAATGTTGTTGCTAAGTAAAAAAATTCTTCTAATAATTTATTCAATCTGACTCATTTATATTGGCAATTCAGACGTATATTATACATTTTAAAGTAGAAGACTTTAAAATGATATCGAA
Organism: Diabrotica virgifera virgifera; assembly: GCF_917563875.1. Lineage (NCBI taxonomy): Eukaryota > Metazoa > Arthropoda > Insecta > Coleoptera > Chrysomelidae > Diabrotica > Diabrotica virgifera. The sequence goes on along the minus strand of NC_065447.1, from coordinate 251,832,508 downwards.
AATATTTATGAGTTGCGTTCCTGGGACGACTTTACTAAAAGATAGTTCATTCGATTACATGAAATCAATCCCAACTCAAGAATATCCGTCACAAAAAAATTATAGCATGTGATCTGTCTTTAAAAAGACAAACAAAAGCAACGATGACAGTAAAATTCTCGCGTTAGAGATTCCATAGTAAATCACGAGGGAAAACCAGGAAAAAGAAACCTCGTGATACCATCATATAATATATATACTAACTATATATGATGTATAAATAACAACATAATACCAAAGGGCTTGAGGTTACGGCCAGCATACGCAAGCAAAATACTCCAAAATATATTAATAGAGCCAGTGTGCCGATGATCCGGGAAAGGTTACAGTTTCACAGGTCAAATTTATTTTTTATCGAACAAGACATCGTAAGTATTGAAGATTTACTTTTCGGAATGATATCAAATTCTGATTTTGATCGAATTATTTTTAGTTTACACATAATTTATGAAAATTCATATCAGAAACAAAGAAATATACATTTAAATAAATTTAAATGTACATTTAAATAAGAATGCAGTAGGATGTGGTTACCCATACTGAAAGAGGAAGTCAATAGAAAGAAAATACCACGATTAGTAAGTCAATAACATATCGAGTTAGTACAAATTTTATATTTTAGTACATATTACTTATTGTATACCTATGTATTATTAATATTATTTATAATTTAAACATTATTAAAGTCAGAATTTGATATTAGTTTTTTGAAAGTAAATTAAATGTAAGACCAAATACTTACGATGTTGAGATAGTATCACGAGGTTTCTTTTTCCTGGTGTTCCCTCGTGATTTACTATGGAATCTCTATCGCGAGAATTTTACTGTCATCGTTGCATTTGGTTGTCTTTAACACATGCTATAATTTTTTTGTGACAGATATTCTTGAGTTGGGATTGATTTCATGTAATCGAATGAACTATCTTTTAGTAAAGTCGTCCCAGGAACGCAACTCATAAATATTGGTGATATCATTTTAAAGTCTTCTACTTTAGAATGTATAATATACGTCTGAATTGAAAATATAAATGAGTCAGATTTAATAAATTATTAGAAGAATTTTTTTACTTAGCAACAACATTTTTGTTTAATTGATAGTATTTTGTATTTTGACAACGAAACCCGATTTGGGCTTCGAAACGTTAATAAAATTATTTTTTCAATTTAATTGTAGCTTATTTCCCATCTAAATAGTTAATCATAAAAATGCCACAAGGAAATAGCTTCAGAACAACATTATAAACTTCTTCAGGAAAAAAATTATTGCTCAGCTTTAGCTCTAGCAGTTAAAGTAATTAGTGTGTCAATATCTTCCGCTATTAACGATATCAGTGTCTCCCGTACTGCTGCTTGCAATTGGTTGATACATTGTACTGTCATTTATGTTTTAAGATTCAGAAATGAAGCTTGAAAACAAAAAAAAAAAAATTGTAAAACTTCTATTTATATAATATCTAATATTTGCCTCTAACAAGTGTTTCTAAAGTGACATTATAAGAAGGAGAAACAATTTAACAGAGCTAACAAAAACGTGTGACTGCCATTTGATATTTAGCCATGTGGTTAGTCAAAGATTTTCCAGATGTGTATTACTCTCACTATTAATGTTATGTATAATACGAAAACGTAATGTTTAATGATTTTCATTACTGTAGATTTTAATTAATTACAACATATTATAACTATTACACAGTGATAAGCCACAAGTGTTTTCTCCAGTGAAAATCTTAATCTGCTAACCAAAATGAAAGCCTATTTTTTCTTTTTAATATACAGGGATGGAAATTCAAGCAGTAAACTTTTAGTTTAGGTTGGCAATCATTAGAGCGATTTTTTACTTTTGAGACCGCGGCTCTAAATAATTTCTTGTTACTACATCCAAACCATTACCTGAGCTTCTTCATCCATGAGTTAAGACTCATTCATATGGATCTTTTTCCCTGGATTTTTCCTTGCCTAATGACCTGGAGTGTTAGATATTTATCTCCTCTCATCACATGTCCCATATATCTCATTGTTCTTTTCTCATTACCTCTACGTTAGTTTATGCTATCTACCGATGAGATGTTCAGCACTCTTCTGTACATCCACATCTCGAATGTTTCCAGTCTCCTCACGTTAATTTTCTTTAGTGTCCACGGTTCCATCCCGTAGTATAATACGGATAGCACATAGCTCCTCAACAGTCGTATTTTTAACTTAAGATTTAAGTGTCTACACCAGAGAAGCCTCTTCATTCTTATAAATGTGCTTCTGGTCTGTTCGATTCTGATTCGTGTTTCTTGAAAGCTGCCATTGTTTTTATTAATAGTTGTACCTAGGTATTTGAATTCTCTTACCCATTCAATAGGCTGATTCTGTACATACATCTCACGAATGTCCTGATGATGGCCTTTCTTGGCACTATTTTAATTTCATTCTGATATATTAGTAGATAGGTGGATTAGTCGTAGAATTCGTACGAAATATCATAACATTTTTGTTGATACATTTCCATAGAGTTTGTTTTCCTTTCTAAAGTTTGTCTACTGCTAGGACAAAATAATCCCCAGACAAATAATCCCAGACAAAAAATTCCCACAAATTATCCCTGGACGAAACATCCCCAGACAAATAATCCCCGGACAAAAAATCTCCACAAAAGAATCCTCGGAAAAATAATCCCCACAAAAAATCCTGGACAAATAATCTCCACAAATTTTTTAGACAAAATAGGCAATGTTTTGAACATACTTATTCAAAGCAAAGTAAGCAAAAGATTTAAGCGAATAATTACAGAATGATTCCCACAGCCTTAGCTCATTGCCATATATTCTACGATTTTTTAAAAAACTCACACTCTTTTGTCATGTAAAATTTGAAGTTTTCGGCATGGAATTGTAATTCAAAATTTGATAATCGAAATTACAACTCATGCTTAATCATAATTACTAATCATTATTTTCGTGCCGAAAAGCTCCGGGATTTTTTGTGAGGATATTTTGTTCAAAAAAATTTGTGGGGATTATTTGTCCGGGGATTACTTGTCTGGGGATTTTTTGTAAAGGGATAATTTGTGGGGATTTTTTGTCCGGCAATTATTTGTCCGAATCTTTGTCTACTATTAGATTAGTAAAACTATTAGATTAGTAAAACATCGTCAAATATTTAAATGAGCACAGACGGAAAACGTTCTTAAAGGCGGGTTCTCATTCGTCAACCTCATTGATCAATAGCGTTGATTCTATGCAACTGAACATATATTTCAAATTCACACTATTTCAAGGATATTGAATTCGGTCTACAAAATACTAACTTTAATAATGGCTCTAAAGAAGAAAATTGTGCATGCTGGCGTTCGCATTGGGTGTGAGTATTTAGAAAACGTACTTAAAAATAGGAAAACAAGAACATATCTGACTCTCTTTTGCATCGGAAACACCTCTTAAACGTTTTGGTTTAGGGTGGTTTATGTTTATACGGATTATCTGTTCCTGTACCACTTTTATTTGCTTTTAATATTTTATTCAGTTCAACTTTGTAGGTTGTCCGGATATTTTTAATTTTATTTTTAATATCGTTTAGAGTCATGATTTCTATTTCCATTCCAAAACGATTAGCTTCATAGCTTTTTTCCCGCTTTATTATATTTTTATATTGTTCACACCTAATTATCCTCCACTCCTCTCTCTGGTATAGTTCTAGAAACTTGCAGATATTGTTGTCTCTCCATTTAAAATTTGACGTTGTTCACGAAATTATAATATGTCTATGGTTTTCACAAAGAATTTAACCTCATCTCATATGCTTACTATTTAACTCCACAAAATACAAGTCTATTTGACTCTATTTGATAGCATTATTTCCATTGATCTATCAAAAGTAGGAAGGCTTTTCACTTTTATTGAAATACCATATGATAGAACAATATCGCTGAATCGACGTTCATATAAATCTATTTTTCTTCTATACCATAGAATCAAGGATATTGATCAATGAGATTGACTAATGAGAACCCGCCTTAAGTTTAAAACGAATTATAGGAATTAACACGTAAAACTTTATTAATTTCATGGAACAGTGACGAGATTTCATAACTCACTTCAACTTCAAAGGAGCCGAGTTCCGCAAACGCTATGAAACGTTAAATTCCTGGTACGCCCTGAAATTTTGCCGGGTCTCAAATCTACATAGGTAAACACTTTACACGATCAAAGATATATCCGAATTAGAATCCCAAAAATGTGCCACAGGAGAGTTATTTAAGAAGCATGTATAATAGTCGGAGAGATAGAAGCGGATTTTGTGCGTGATAAGTAATATGGAAAAACTATACGGGGATATGTTGAATTAGTCGATTAGTAGACATGACTTTCACCAACGGCCGGAAACCAGAGTTGGGACCGAGGGTACGGAAACCAGAGGGTGAGGCCGAGGGATAAGGGGTCAAAGTCGCGGATTTTATTATTTTTTTTATGACGCTCATGATCGAGATAGTGCACCAAAATTTGGGAATAAGTAGGTCATGACGTAACCAAGTAAAATCTCTAAGGGCGGAACGCTGCGTGGCCGACAAAGGGGTGGGGGTAGGGGTGAATATAAAAAATATAAAGGGTTTTTTGCGACGTTCGTGACTGAGATAGTGGACCAAAATTTGGGAATAAGTAGATCATGACATTACTAAGTAAAATCCCCAGAGCCGGAAACCAGAGTTGGGGATGAGGGTAGTTATAAGGGGTCAAAGTCGCCGTTTTTATTATTTTTTTTGTGACGCTCATGATCGAGAGAGCACCAAAATTTGGGAATAAGTAGGTCATGACGTAACTAAGTAAAATCTCCAGGGGTGGCACTCTGCGTGGCCGACCAAGGGGTGGGGCAGGGGTGAATACAAAAAATATAACGGGTCTTTTGCGACGTTCGTGATTGACAGAGTGCACCAAAATTTGGGAATAAGTAGACCATGACATAACTAAGTAAAATCCTCAGAGCCGGAAACCAGAGTTGGGCATAAGGGTAGTTATAAGGGGTCAAAATCGCCGTTTTTATTATTTTTTTTTGTGACGCTCATGATCGAGATAGTGCACCAAAATTTGGGAATAAGTAGGTCATGAGGTAACTAAGTACAATCTCCAGGGGTGGAACGCTGCGTGGCCGATAAAGGGTTGAGGGTAGGTGTGAATATAAAAAATATAAGGGGTTTTTTGCGTCGTGCTAGATTGAGATAGTGCACCAAAATTTGGGAATAAGTAGACCATGACTTAGCTAAGTAAAATCCCCAGAGCCGGAAACCAGAGTTGGGGATGAGGGTAGTTTTAAGGGGTCAAAGTCGCAGTGTGTATTATTTTTTTTTGTGACCCGGCACAACAATTGAGCCCCACGCAGCGTTCCGCCCCTGGAGATTTTACTTAGTTATGTCATAACCTACTTACTCCCAAATTTTGGTGCACTATCTCCATCATGAGCGCCACAAAAAAAATAATAAAAACCGCGACTTTTACCCCTTATAACTACCCTCGTCCGCCACTCTGGTTTCCGCCTCTGGGGATATTACTTAGTTATGTCATGGTCTACTTATTTCCAAATTTTGGTGCACTATCTCAATCACGAACGTCGCAAAAAACCTCTTACATTTCTTTATATTCACCCCTGCCCCACCTCTTTGTCGACCACGCAGCGTTCCACTCCTGGAGATTTTACTTAGTGACGTCATGACCTACTTATTCCCAAATTTTGGCGTGCTATCTCGATCATGAGCGTCACAAAAAAAATAATAAAAAACGGAACTTTGACCCCTTATAACTACCTTCCTTCCCCACTCTGGTTTCCGGCTCTGGGGATTTTAATTATTTATGTCATGGTCTTATCCAAATTTTGGTGCACTATCTCAATCACGAACGTCGCAAAAAACCCGTTATATTTTTTATATTCAACCCTACCCCCACCCCTTTTTCGGCCACGCAGCGTTGAGCCCCTAGAGATTTTACTTAGGTACGTCATGACCTACTTATTCCCAAATTTTGGTGCACTATCTCGATCATGAGCGTCATAAAAAAAATAATAAAATCCGCGACTTTGACCCCTTATAACTACCCTCAGCCCCAACTCTGGTTTCCGGCCGTTGGTGAAAGTCATGTCCACAACTAATTCAACATATCCCCGTACAGTTTTTCCATATTACTTATCACACACAAAATCCGCTCCCAGCTCTTAGACTATAAGCTGGTTTATCTAAATATGATCATCCAACCGAAGAATGTTGAGTATTTAGTGTGACGATAAGGCGGAAAATGAGAGAACGCCAGATAATTTTTATTTAAGCAGGAGAAAAATGTCTAAGCTCAAGAAAAAGTCAAACCAAAACGACTTCTTACGAAAAAACAAAGAACAAAGAAAGGAAGCTTTTCTAAAATAACTAATATGAATCTTACTCCGCTAATTTTTTAAGCGGGCTCCAGGCTCTCGGCGAAGTTACTTCGCCAAAGTTGACCGAAGTCCGAAGTGCCTCTCTACACACTCGTTCTACTTCGCGAGGAAGTGCGATACCGACAAAGAGCGGTGCGATACCGACAAAGATCCCTTCGACTCGGACGCGCCATACCGACAGAAAATGGAAGTAGAACGAAGTGAGGCAAAGTTACACAAGGTGGCCGTCTACACTCTTGGACTCTCACAGATGCTACCTGAAAAAAAATTGACAGCTGTTCAAATATTAATACGCATAAGAACTATGTTACTACGATGTTTATATACAGTATAAGACAGATTGCGTTGATGGTCGCCATTATCTTTGGATAGGCACTACAAGAAGAACGATATTTGGCTGCAAGAAGAACTTATGCTGCTGCAAATTGATCTGAGATGTATATTTTCTTTGATATATTTGAATTTTTGGGACTCCGTATAGGTGTAGTGTCTTGCTGTAGTGGGTGTTTAGTTTCTTGTCTTGTTTCTTGAGGTTCATCCAATTATTTCAGTTATGATATATCAATTAATATTGCCCACTTCTCTCTAAATTGTGTTAGGACTTCCTTTCATGATCCAACTCTTTGGTTCTTTTATTTTTGTTCAGAATACACAACTTTTTCACCTTTTAACACTCTTTATTTGACATTGTGCAGCATCCCTTACATTTTTTTCTGGCTTCTTGGCTTCTTTTTTCGATGTCTAATACAAACAACCTATCGTTGGTTTATTCAATATCATTAATTATTATTTTTCTATTCAGTGCTACTACTGAGATTCCGAGATCATTAACTTTTAATACACTATTGCTTGAATCAACGACAAAAAGAATTTTTTACTAAATTAATTTTCAGTAGATATAATTTTTGCATTTTGATTATAATTAATCATAGTACGTTTGTTTTTGATATCCAATATATCACAAAAAAACTATTGTATTATATTATTAACTATAACATAAATCCACAATAATTATTATCACAATTTTCGCATAATGAGAAATGTTACCCACACATTTCATGGAAAATACAGCTGTTTACGCTAAAATGTCTAATTGCCAGAATTAACTTGTTTTTCGAGTTTATTTTGCCTTTTCGGGCCATTTTTTAAATGAACTATTGATCGGAAAATGTTGTTTGTGCATTGGACGTCTTCATTTAGTCCCTCCCGAGTTCAAAGTTTAATCAACATGGCATCGGTCTCAGATCTGATTAACTGGCAGTTTTTTGTTTTCCGCGAATTTTAAAAAACTAATTAAAACAAAAAAACTGGAGATGTAAATGTTTGTTGAATAATTAATTCAATCATAGTCTGCGTTTACATTGATCGAGGATTTTGAAAAGGAAATACAAGATAATCTGCTACGCCGACGACGCCATAATAACAGCCGAAAATGAAGATGACCTACAAAGATTAATGAAAGAATTCGAAGACGCGGCAATCTCAACAGAGAAAACTAAATCCATAGTGATATCAGCGGAACCGAGACGATGTAAACTGGTCGTAAATAACAAAATAATAGAACAAGTGATGGAAACGGAATACAGTAGAACCCCGATTATCCGTGTGCGTATTATTCGAGCTGCGGATTATCCGTGCTATGATTTTCTATTACTCAAATTGCATTTTTGAGGTTTTATTAAAATAACTTCACCGTAAATCACTCGACGGAAACTCTATACACCGAGAAGGAGACCTATAAACAAAAATTTATTTTGTCTGTTATCTTTTTGTGGGTACATATTATGTATAATATACATATTTATGGTAGGTACATTGTACGTACCTATGTATAGTTCGTCCGCTATAACTTTTCCCATGCGTCACGATTCATTTTCAAAAAAAATAAATCAAAACATAAAGTGAAACGTACGCCGATGTGTGTAGTATACATACATACAGTATACAAAATGTATACAGGGTGTTTCATTAAAAATTGTCCATATAGTAACTGGAGAAACCTTAGCACAAAATACGAAGATTTAACCTAAAACACTTAAATAAAATGTGGTTCCATACTGAGTTACAGGGTGTTTTATCTAAAAATTTAAAAACTTTTTTTTCTTGGCATTTTAAAACTATTCGACGTATCCTTTTCATACTTGGCAGAAAGTATAAGTACTATACAAACTACTAAATTATGTTAAGCAAACGTTTCTGGCTATTACCAGAGGCGTACGACGGGGGAAAGTGAATGGTTGACCCTTTACAAATTCTACGCCCCTGGCGGAATTGCTATTTTAGTCCAATTTTTGGATTCTCCAATACTTTCTATCAAAATAATATACTCTTCATTGGTAACGATAAAGTCATTAGTTTTCGAGATCTTTGAAGTTAAAAATGAAACGACACGGTCATTTTGATTAATGTAGGTATTGTGTCACTTCATTTTTAATTTCAAATATCTCGAAAACTAATCATTTTATCGTTACGAATGAAGAGTATATTATTTACATAAAAAGTATTGGAAAATCAAAAAATTACACTAAAATAACAATTTCGCCAGAGGCGTAGAATTTGGGAAGGGTCAACCTGCCACTATCCCCTGTCGTGCGCCTCTGGTAGTAGCTAGAAATGTTTATTTATCTTAATTTGGTAGGGTGTACAGTACCTACACTTTTTGCCAAGTATGATAAGGATACGCCAAATAATTTTAAAGTACTGGATACACATAATTTTTAAATTTTAATCACATGAAATCATAAATTAATCAAAATAACTGTGCCATTTCATATTTAACTTCAAATATCTCGAAAACTAATGACTTTAGCGTTACCAATGAAGAGTATATTATTTACGTAGAAATTATTGGAGAATCTACAAATGGCACTAAAATAGTAATTCCTCCGGTGGCGTATAATTTGAGAAGGGTCAACCATTCACCAGCTCCTGTCGTACACCACTGGTAGTAGCTAGAAACGTTGGTTTATCATAATTTAGTAGGGTTATAGTATTCGCACTTTCTGCCAAGTATGAAAAGGATACGTCGAATAGTTCTAAAATGCTGAGCAAAAATAGTTTTTAAATTTTTAGATAAAACACCCTGTAACTCGGTAAGGAACCATATTTTATTTTAAGTGTTTTAGGTTAAATCTTCGTATTTTGTGCTAAGGTTTCTCCAGTTACTATATGGACAATTATTAATGAAACATCCTGTATACACATTGACGTTCGTTTCACTTTATCTTTTAATTAATTTCTTTGAAAATGAATCGTGACGCATGGGAAAAGTTATAGCGGACGAACAATATGTACATATGTATTATATATAAGAAATAAATGTTCGGATTATCCGTGCTTTTCAATTATCCGTGCCACGTCCGGTCCAGAGGAGCACGGATAATCGGGGTTCTACTGTACTTGGAAATAAAACTGTCAAGCTACGGAAAAGTGGAAGAAGAAGTACAAAAACAAAGTGAACATGGCGAACAGAGCAGCACGATGTCTCAACAACACAATCTGGAGAAACAAATACCTCACAATGGAAACGAAAACTAGGATATACATATAAATCAACAATAAGACCGATAATGATGTACACAGCGGAAACAAGAGCAGATACGGCGAAAACACAAAGACTGCTGGAAACAGCAGAAATAAAAGTCGAAAAATAACAAACCAAAAGAATAAGAAGTGAGAAAATACGAGCGAGATGTGAAGATGTGAGAGAGAAAATCAGCTGATAAAAATTTGTGGAAGAAGACTTAATTATAGCGAATATATACTCACTGTACATAACCTTCACTATGCTTATATACCTACATGGATTTCTAAAAAACATGTTCGGGATCAAACGAATTACATCCAAGAAGGTACAAACTCCAAGAAAACTTTTTCTTGAAGGGTAGCTGAATTAAACGTATTAACGAAAAAACTTCTATGCTGGTGTGGCTGAAAATGAGTGCTCCCCGAAACTAAGTGATAAAAAGTAAAATTTCCATTACCTTTTCCTTTAATAATTTAATTATTCTATTGGGGAACATTCTTTCATCTTGCAACATTTGCTCTTTTTAGCGCTTGCTTGCTTTTTGTTCCCGAATTTAATAACCCAATTACTTTGTCCTAGAGATTTTAATCAAGACCCGCCTAAATTGCAACCCTCAGTTTTTTCGGAAGTTTTCCCTTAATAATTTTTAACTTTCATGGCAGAGAGATAAGCGATCATTGTCGTTTTTAAAGATTCACCGACCGGAAATAATTTTTAATCTTCTTTATCGTATGCCTAGCACATAGTTATGTAATATTTTACAGAGTAGCTCAACGAAAATAACTATCGAAAATAACTAACATTCGTAATTTTATTGTATGAAAGACAATTAAATAAACAGTTTAAAAAGGGGAACAAAATCATTTCTAAATAGATTATTCCTTGATAAGAAAAAAGATTAACGTGAATGTAAGGACTGCAAGATAACCTTATTCTTTTTAATGTCTCTAAAGATATGTTCCAGCATTATCGTGTCATGAAATGAAGCATTTTGGCTCGCAATTTTTTCGTCCAGCATGGATTTACTTGAAATTTTCACAGAAGGTAGTAGTCCTGTCGCCAGTGGGGGTACAACGGCCTCCTTAATTCAGATGGACTTACCCAAGTTTTTTTTATGTATTTTGACCCGTAGAACACGAATTTTTTGGGTAACAGTCGATCCGAATGTCGATAAGATTGTCATAAACAAAGGAAATAGCTTCAGAACAACATAAACAAAGAACTTGAGGAATCACATAACAGCGATTCTTCGCAAAACAAAACATTTTTTTGTATTTTTTGGGTCATTCTAAGCAAAAAATGTTTTTACAAGTTTTTTCGTAGGATGCATAGTTTTCGACATAAACGCGGTTGAACTTTAAAAAAATCGAAAAATTGCAATTTTTGAACCCGAATAACTTTTGATAGAAAAATAAAATAGCAATTCTGCTTACCGCATTTGAAAGTTCAAGTCAAATTCTATCGATTTTGATTACTTTCATTGCTAAAAATTAATTGTTTTATTGTGAAACAAAGCTATAAACACATAGTGATTGAATGATGTTTTCAATGCATTTCTCATTTGAAATCGAACGAGTAGGCGCGCGCGCATACAGAATTTCTACTTAGATTACGTACATTAAAACGCATGCATTGGGCACGGGAAACACTATGTGTTTATGGCTTTGTTTAACCAATAAAAACTTAATTTTTAGCAATGCAAATAATCAAAACCGATAGAATTTGACTTGAACTTTCAAATGCAGTAAGCAGAATTGCTATTTTATTTTTTAATCAAAAGTTATTCGGGTTCAAAAATTGCACTTTTTCGATTTTTTGAAGGTTCAACCGCGTTTATCTCAAAAACTATGCATCCTACAAAAAAAATTTTAAGACCATTTTTGCTGAAAATCACCCAAAAAATGCAAAAAAATGTTTTGTTTTGCGAAAAATCGCTGTTATGTAATTCCTCAAGTTCTTTGTTTATAACAATCTTATCGACATCCGGATCAACTGTTACCCAAAAAATTCGTGTTCTACGGGTCAAAATACATAAAAAAACGTGGGTAAGTCCGTCTGAATTAAAGAGGCCGGAGGATTTTCTATATCATGCCGCTGTACGCTAAAACCTTTGGGGTGGTTGCCACCCCATCTCGGGGGTGGAAAATTTTCGTTACATTTTAAACGTGAAAATAGATGGGAAAAGTAATTCTAAGAAAAAATATTCTTTAGATTTTCTTCGTAAAACTAATATTTTTCGAGTTATTCGCGGTTGAAAGTAACAGTTTTTCGACGAAAAAATCGACTTTTTAGAAGATTTTTTGAGAATAACTCACAAAATACGCTTTTAACCAAAAAAACTGTAGATAACAAAATTGTATATTTTAGAAACACAAACAAAATCCTTTTTTTATAATTTTTCTACGACCAATACAAACCGAGATACGGCATGTTAAAGGTTAGCTGTTTTCGTCAAATGCATAATTTGAAATATTCAAAGCCAAATAACTGGAAAACATTATATTTTTCGAGGAAAACTTACAGAATATTTTTTCAAGTATACAATTACATAGATGTTTCAAAAAAAGAAAGAAATTTTTTAGAATAAAAATTAAGCGACTTATGATCAAAATAACGTCGGTACCTACTTTTTTCTACGAAAAAATCAGTGAAAAGAACCCCCTAACTACCCTCCTAATTAAAATTTATCTTCGCCCTTCTGTAATTCTTTTTATGTATGTATTATCAATACATCCAAGAAGTTTGACCTATGTTTAAAGATAAATTGATTTTTTGCGATTTCGAATTTTTTACCCATTTCTTCAAAATATCTCCGAAAATACTGGAGATACGAAAAAAGTTCTTAAGTACTAAATTGTAGCTTTTGTAATAACTAAAATTCTTTGTGCATATATTTTCTCTACAGTTAACATTTACCGAGGTATAGATGTTTAAAACCTCTGTTTACGAGCAAACACCCCTTTATTCGAGCCCTTTAAACTCACCGCACTTAAAAACTAAGGGATCTTACGGAATTTAATTTATAGCTCAGCTAATTTACAGCTTTAGCTCTTCAAAAAGTCCTACAAAATCATTGTTGAAAAAACTTTCTATCGCCAAAAATGAAGGAGCTATGTTTATAAAACAATTTTTTTTTAGAAAAATTCGCATAGCCCAAAATTCGAAAGAAGACGAAGATGACATCGATCTCGATGAAGATGACTGAAAAACTACTTGTATTTGTACTTGTAAATTCTGTAAATCCTAATCCCAAATTTTTATGCAAATCGATGCAACCGAAATCATTCTGTTAGGATAAATAAATTCTTTATTATAGCTCCAACAAGGGTGGTTTTAAGGGTTGAAATATTATGATATTATATCCTAAAGCATAAAAGCATAAAACAATCATTACCTATTTAACTAATAAAAACGAATGTTGACCATATTAAAGTTTAAAATGTTATTTTATAATTTTTTAAAATTAGGGGTAGTTTTCACCCTTAAAAAACCAAAAGCGTACAACGGCTCAATATAGAAAATGAACTAGAGGGTGAAATGAGCCTAATCCCAAATGTTTGTACAAATCGATGCTGGACGAAAAAATTGCGAGGTTTCGCCATTTTTTCAGCTTCATTTCTGCTGTTTCCAGCATTTTGTCTGTTCTTATTGTGCAAAATCGAGTTTTAGCAACAAAAAGCATAATTTACCTTCCTTCTCGTTGTATTTTCTTTGTATTTCTTCTGTTTCCTGTATTCACTTGTGCTTCTAATTCTGTCTTTTAAGGGTAGTCTGTATGGAACAATTTTAAGATATCGACGAGAAGAAGAAATGGCAGATATAGAAGAGCAAAGTGGATTTAGAGCTGGTAGGTCTTGTAGAGATAATTTATTATGACAGCTAATCGAAAAAACTAAACAATTTGATAATGAACTACATTTTAATATTTATTGACCTGAAAAAATCTTATGACCTGAATAATTTCTGGCTTACGATGAAACAGCCAAATCTCTCAGTAACTTATCTAAAAACGCTGCTAAAGAATTCTATGAACAAAACTTTAGCTATGTAAGAACTCGGAAATATTTTCAGTTGGCAAAAGACAGGGTTGCTGCATTTCACCAACTCTTCTCAAATTTTAAAAGTACTTTCTCCTGGATTTGTGATAGGTGTCTATGGGGGTACTTTTTATTACTATCATTTTCTTGTTAACGTTGTGGGCCACAGTGTATGTTTAAGTGTTTAAATAATATTAACACCTTTTTTTATACCTGCATATTCATTTGTATACAGATTTTTAAAGCAGGAAGTATGACAAGTTAATGTGAACATACTTCTTAGTCAGGTTTTGTTTGAAATCTGGCTTTCAAGGTGGATTGATGCAGTTCTAGAGCGGTTATTGTTAGACGCGGATAATAAATTATGTACTCAAAAACACAAACTCTATCTTAAACAAATTCCTTTCTTTATTTATTAAATATAGGTCAATTAACAGATACAGCAACACATTCACTCATTCAAAAGATAAATATTTATGATTCAGAGGCAATGATGTGTTCTAATTTTATTTTTATGTTGTTGAACTGAAAAAATAATTAAAATACTCCGATACTAATTTGTTTTGTGTGTTATTTTGTGTTAACACAATAACCCACAAAACAGTCAGAATTTGATATCCCTAGGGCTATAATATCACTTTCAAACAATTTTTTCAACACATACTGCTGTGGTCCATAAGATTTAGGCCAAATTTTGTCATTGTTTGAAGAGAAATACATCGCCTAAAAAATCAGGAAAACTTCCCAAAATTTTTTATAACAATTTTTTTGAGAACGATTTCCGGAATGGAAATTGAAACCGCAAACAGTAGTTAATTAAAAATGTAATTTTCATTACACCAATAATTGTGGCTCAATCCCATAACACTTATATTATTATAGGTATGCACATGCCACAAGAAAACAGTTGCTAAAATATTTTACTTTCAATTAGGGAAAAGGGGTATGGTTTTAAAATTTTTAAAATTTTCGATTTTTTTATTATTTTAAATGAAAGTACTTAACTTCTAGAATACTCTCTAAAACTTTCAGATTTATCGGAGCAAAATTAGGTATAGTCCAGAAAGCCACTGCGTATCCGCTAGGAAAAATAATCTGATTCGGATTTTTTGCACAATCTTACTCAAAAAGGACTCCTTTTAGCAAATTTGCATGTTGCCAGGACCAAAAGGTGGTCAAAAATTTTTTAAACGTTTTTTTTTCTAAAATTATTTTTTTTTGCATGGAAAAAAGTTTTTTTAGGTTTTTTGGATCATTCCAAACAGAAAAGGTCTTTAGTGACTTTTCTCTAAAAATGATAGTTTTTCACATATAAGCGATTAAAAATTGAAAAATTGCGAAATCGGTCATTTTTAACCCTCAAAAACTATGTGAAAAACTGAAAATTTGAATGTTGCCAAGGTAGGTAGATATTCTTTAAATATCAATTGATGAAATCCCGAAGAGTTTTTTTCAATACAATATTCAAAACTCCTTTGTTTTTTAATTGCTCATCAAGCGTACGCGACACTATTTTCCACCGACATGGTGCAAATGAAAGGAATAAATTCGTTATTTCGTAAACCGGCGACTTTAAGGAAAAATCCCGAAACAGGTCGATTTTTATTTTTAAGTTGTGATATTGTGGCATATATGGTATACTAGTGACGTCGTCCGTCTGGGCGTGATGACGTAATCGATGATTTTTTTAAATGAGAATATGGGTCGTGTGGTAGCTCATTTAAAAGGTTCTTCAATTCTCTATTCAGTAATGTAAACATTTACATAATTATTTATACAGGGTGTCCTTCTACTTTTTTTTTGTCAAATAATTTAATTTAATAAAAATTTTTTGGACACCCTGTATAAATAATTATGTAAATGTTTATATTACTGAATAGAGAATTGAAGAACCTTTCAAATGAGCTCGCACACGACACCTATTCTCATTTAAAAAAAAATCATCGATTACGTCATCACATCACGTCCAGATGGATGACGTCACTAGTATACCATATATGCCACAATATCATAGCTTAAAAATAAAAATCGACGTTTCGGGATTTTTCCTTAAAGTCGCCGGTTTACGAAATAACGAATTTATTCCTTTCATTTGCACCATACTTTATATTGTCTTGCAAAAAACTCTTCGGGATTTCATCAATCGATGTTTAAAGAATATCTACCTACCTTGGCAACATTCAAATTTTCAGTTTTTCACATAGTTTTTGAAGGTTAAAAATGGCCGATTTCGCAATTTCTCAATTTTTAATCGCTTATAAGTCAAAAACTATCATTTTCAGAGAAAAGTCACTAAAGACCTTTTCTGTTTGGAATGATCCAAAAAACCTAAAAAACTTTTTTCCATGCAAAAAAAAAAAATAATTTTAGGAAAAAAACAAAAAAAAAAGTTTAAAAAATTTTTGACCACCTTTTGGTCCTGACAACATGCAAATTTGTTAAAAGGAGTCCTTTTTGAGTAAGATTTTTTGTGCAAAAAATCCGAATTAGTATATTTTTCCTAGCGGATGCGCAGTGGCTTTCTGGACTAGTACGGGAAATACGGCATGTTGAATATCCCTACCTTCGACTCACTTTGCAGCGCGCACTTTCTCTTTTGTAAATTACTCCGCAATTTAAAAATATGTTTCGGTATGCATCACTTTACGATTTGTCAGACAAAAACAAATTGGAAATAAAGGTTGTCAAAACTTAAAAAGCGTTTTTCTCAAAACTGCTTTTTTCAAAGGCGGTGGACATTGTAACTCAAAAACTACTTGACCGATCCATCTGAAATTTTGCATAGATTTCCTTTAGACATTTCGTGAGGTAACACTGTCGAGATATTTTTTCTTTTATGCTTATTTTTTATTTGACAATAATAAATTTCTTGATTTTCACCCTTTTTTTACAAGAAATTTCGATATTTTGATTGCTGAGTGACGCCAAAAACTCGACAGCGTTACCTCGAGAAGCTCATAGGCTAATAAAATCTTTTTGACTTTTTTGTTTCACATGATCAAATGACGAGTTGTGACGTCCATCGCAAAATCCATTTTTTCAAAATCCCATCCAAGGTGTCTGTAAAAATTTGCCACCGTTGGCTTATTTTTCAATATTTTGCCTTGACTTTTTTAATATTCTTTGAACTGTACTGAAAATGTTTATAGATTTAATTTAAAAATAATTGTATCATAGCTTAAAAAAAATTCACAAAAATATGCTCGAAATTTTGATTTTAAACTATATTCCCCTTACCCTTATAATGTTCCTTTCATACCTTCAAATATTTGTATAACTACATATATCCTTAAACGATTTTTCATTTATTTTTTGTGATAAGGGATGATGGATAAGGGTTGAAAAAAATTGAAAAGAAATATTTGAGTTAAACATGATAAAAATATATCGATTGAATATAAGTAAAGTATAAAATTGTATAAGTAAGCCGGTAAACAATTGTTTCCATTTTTTTTTTATAATAAGGAATGATTTATAAGAGTTGAAAATTAGGGATTATGAAATATTTCAGATTTTTTTTTATTTTATAATGGCTTTGGCTTAGCCAATTAGCCAGACTATTTGTTTTTTTATGGTATTACAATAACAATTGATTTAATCATCTAAGCCTACTTATAGTCTTAATTTACAGTGTGATAATATTCATGAATACATTTTTCAATTTTGTGTGATATGTTTACAATTATTTTTAATTTTATTACCTAAGCCTATTTAAAATTTAAATTTACATGATTTCAGGTAAATACGATAAAATATGACAATTCGTTTTAATTAATATTATAAAAGGTCATTAAATTACTTTTTTTCAATTCTACATAAACATAAGTGCTTTTTAAGGGATGAAATAAGTCAAAAATGGTTGAAAAATGATAAATAGTATATTCGAACTTCAATAAACTGTATTTTAATAAGTTACAGGGGTGAAAAACGAAGAGAAAATTTAGTGGGATTTTTAATTTCAGATATCTCATTCAAAATAAACTTTTTATTTATTCTAAGGGACTTTCGGCTCTCGGTAATAATTTAGTCTTTCATTCTGCGTTTAAATTTTCCAAAAATATTTATTAGTTTTTTCAGGATTCGAAAAAGATAAACACAATGTCCGTGGTAATATTTTCCAAATCTATCTTTGTCTTACAACGCACTCAGTCGAATAGAATATTGTCAGCATATTGTCAGTCAGAAATTGACAATCAGTTACATATCCATACCAGTGTGAATTTTACTACACGTAATTTGTCGTGTAAAGACAGAAAAAGTAGGGATAGCCGTAAAATATTTGCGATTTATTTACCGATGGCCTTAATAAATTCTTTTTTCTACAATCACTTGATAAAGAAGACATCGCTTGTCAATGGCAACGAAAAGTTGACGTTTACTGTGTACCGTCACTTTATCGCTCTAGCGCGTAAAGTTTGATTTTACGCGAGTCGTCCGTAGCAACCGTAAAACTATACAATACAAACACATTGAATATTCAAACTGAAAGATATAAAAGTTAATTTTATGGCATTATAATGACAGATGTACAATAGTTACAATAAAGTTAATGATTTAAAAATAGTTTCATTTTATTAAGTGATTGTAGAAAAAATGTTGTATGTATCACAAGCACAAAGTGAAATTATTGCTTTTGAGTAATTACCGCTCTCCGCTACGCGTCGAGCGGTAACTCTTACTCTCAAGCAATAATGTATCACTTTTCGCTCTTAATACATAAATAACTATTATTATCATTGATTAATAAATAAATAAACAATTTATAAAAAAATTAATAACATATTTTCTTTTTGTTATTTTATTCACTTTGGCGGAACATTAAACACAAGCATTCCTTAACTGTGTCAATGAAGTTAGCTTTGTACGTTGTCAAAATTTATCGTAAAATATCATAAACTTATCATATTTCTAACTCCAATATACAATTAGTTGTGAAAACAATTGTTTGTATACTATAAAAAACTTCAAAATGCAAAAATTCGACAAACAGCAAAAAATTCAACAAACTGACAGCCACAAAAGTAAACAAACCAAAACGTCAGAAATTGTACTTAAAATAATATGTGAAAACATCCACAATCGTCTTTCTTTGTACCTATCTCTTTTCAATGCATCGAGTCTAAATCGTTCATAAAAATAACATGTGTTTTTACTTAATAACAGGCGGCAGCTGGTTTGTCATGAGTTTCATGCGTGGAAGAGAATGATGCTAGATAAAAAGTATGTGTTTTATCTCGCCAGGTATTAATGACGCACGGGTAAAGACTCATGGGCTCAACTGTATATTCGGGCCTTTGTTTCCACTCTTTTTACAGGTGTTTGTTTTTTCAAATTGTGTCGTTTAGGCGTCCGGCCGTTCTACTGGCTTTAATTATTTGGTCTTTTACCTCCTCTTCGAAATTGTTGTTGGTTGATAGATAATTCCCAGCTATTTGAAAGTCATTTATTGTTGTATAATTTGCTAACTTCAATTTGCATCTTATTGGTTTTTTTTTGGCTATTACTAAGTTTTTTGTTTTTTGGGCTGATATTTTCATATTCATTTCTTTTACGTTCTTTTTTTTGCTTAAATTACTTTGTACACCGTTTACATTCTGTATTTCTGGTATAATCAAAAATATTAGTAGACCGGGCAGTATCGTCGCCACCGCTAGCGAAATTATTCCGATTCGATTTTTTTGCACAAACTTACTCAAAGAGAGGTCCTTATAACATATCCATAGGGTGCCGGGCGGTGCCGTGGTCGAAAAATTGTTTAAACAATTTTTTTAAACAAATTCACAAAATTGATTGTAGTCGAATTATACGTGATTTATAATTTGAAAAATGCGAAAATGGCCATATAACTCTACAACAATCAATTTTAGAGAAAAATCACAAGAGACCTTTTTTGCTCAGAATAATCCAAATTATCTAAAAAAAAACTCGTTCGCAATAAAAAAAAATATTTTTGTGAATTTGTTTAAAAAAAATTGTTTAAACAATTTTTCGACAACTGCACCGCCCGGCACCCTGTGGATATGTTATAAGGACCTCGTTTTGAGTAAGTTACTGCAAAATAATGGAATCGGAATAATTTCACTAACGGGGGCGACGGATACATCCTGGACTATAGCGCTAATTGTTAATAATTAAAAATAACAGCTTTGTAATAAAATAATCACAAAGAACTCTTCAGGACCTTGAAGAAGGGGTTTGAAACTTGATTTAGTCACTTTTTGAATTTCATAATAATAATGTTTACTCGAGTTATTAAGCCTTGAAAATGGCCATTTTCGCATTTTTCAAATTTTTAATCGCATATAACTCGACAAAAATCAATTCTAGAAAAAAATGACAAGAAACCTTTTTTGCTCAGAATAAGCCAATTTATCTAAAAAAAATTTGTTCGAAATGAAAAAATTATTTTTGTGAATTTGTTTAAAAAAAATTGTTTAAACAATTTTTCGACCACGGCACCGGCCGGCACCCTATGGATATGTTATAAGGACCTCTTTTTGAGTAAGTTTGTGCAAAAAAATCGAATCGGAATAATTTCGCTAGCGGTGGCGACGATACTGCCCGGTCTATATATAACCAGTTCTATCCTACAAAAAAAAAACATTACACGGCTTTTTTCATTTGAAAAATATTTCACATCTCAGAAATTATTCATCACACACCGCGTGTCGGTGCGGCTTAATGGCCAATTTGGTGTGAATTGGATTTTAGAGGTCTGTTGGTGAAATAAAACTCACGAATACTCAGAAACACTCAGAAACAACTCGTAAACTTATTTTAATAATCAAACGATGAACAAACAAGAAAGAAAAATTTGATACTTTAATAAAGTTTTGGATAAAAACATTTTTTCGAGTGGAAAAAGAAAATGAAAACTTTCTACTTGAGTTTACTTTATTCTGGATGAAGCTCTTAAAAGAAAAATAAAGTCGTTTAAAAGATGTACTTGTTATGGAAGTTATGATTCCTAAATTTATATATCTTGCTCTTATTTGGGGGGTGAAATCCACCCTTCTCCGGGTGAGAAAACATACGTTTTTTACGAATGAGTTCTCCGTATTTCATAAACCTACCCATACTGACACAATCATATACAGCGTGTCTACTTGAGTTGGAAACATATGGGAAACTTTTTTATTATTAATTTTACGAAAAAAAGTTATTCTTTATAAAAAGTTCTGCATGCCCCAAAACCTAAGATTCAATCATCAGATATCAAATTTTCTGAATATTATACGAGGTATGTCAAAAAATATGAATTTCGGTCAAGGGTAAAGTACCTTTATTTCTCTCAATATCGAAAATTCTTATGATAAAAAGTTGTTTGGAATTAAAAACTAAGATCAAATATGCAATTACATGCTTCTTATTGAAAAAAAAAATTTTTTCTCAAATTTAAGGATACCCAACATTGTTTTTAATTATTACAAATATGATAACTCGTTTATTATTCATTTTACGAAAAAAAGTTATTCTTCGTAAAAAGCTTTGCATGGTCTAAAATCTAAGACACAACCATGATATATCAACTTTTATTAATTTTATACGAGGTGTGTCAAAAAATATGAAATTCGCTCAATATTATAGCACCTTTATATTTTACAGTATTTCAATTAGAAGGATGTAATTGCATATTGACACATAGTTTTTAGTTCTAAACAACTTTTTTAATAACTGTTTTCAATATTGTGAAAAATAAAGGTACTTTACTCTTGAGTGAAATTCATATTTTTTGACATAACTCGTATAAAATTAATAAAATGTGATATCTGTTGGTTGCATCTTCGGCCTTATGACCTACAGAGCTTTTTATAAAGAATACCTTTTTTTCGTAAAAGTAATAATAAAAGAGTTATCGTATGTGTAATGAATCAAAACGAAGTTAGTATCAATAAATTTGAGAAAAATTTGGAAAATATTTTTTTCCAATTAGAAGCATGTAATTACATATTTGAGCTTAGTTTTTATTTCCAAACAACTTTTCAGAATAAGCATTTTCGATATTGAGAGAAATAAAGGTACTTTACTCTTGAACGAAGTTCTTATTTTTTGACATACCTCGTATAATATTCAGAAAATTTGATATCTGATGATTGAATCTTAGGTTTTGGGGCATGCAGAACTTTTTATAAAGAATAACTTTTTTTCGTAAAATTAATAATAAAAAAGTTTCCCATATGTTTCCAACTCAAGTAGACACGCTGTATAATTCATCATCCCATCCTACACAACATGAATTAGCAGCCTACCATACATGTTACATAGATTGACAGAAATTCTCCTGTCAAAAACTAAATTCGAGATAGAATTGAACATCATTAAACAAATAGCAGTAAACAATGAGTACAACGAACAAACAATTAACAAAATTTTAAACCAAAAACTGCTTAAGGAAGCCCTGATATTAGTATTCCCACTACAACCGAAAAACCCAGTACCTTCTGCTCTATCACATATACAGGCAAGATATCAACAAAAATAGCCAAATACATAAAAAAGAAAGGAATAATACCAGTAAAATGAGTGAAATGAATCAAGTAATCTGTTAACCCAGGTACTAAAATACCAACGGGCGACGCACAGTGGTGAATTTTGCCGAAAACCTGGCCAAAATGCAAACATTTAAATTTATATATGTTATAGTCAAAGCCCGAATTTCAGGCACTCCTAGGTTTGACTAGGTAATCCTCAGGTCTGACTGACGGTCTTAGTCAAAGCCCGAAATAAATTAGAGTTTCGGCCTTTGACTAGTCAAACCTAGGAGAGACTAAGTTGGTCAGCCAAAGGGCGAAATTTAATTTTATGAAATCGGGGTTTGACTAGTCAAACCCCGGTCTAGCTTAAAATGTCGTAATTTATTAGATTAGGTTTAATAAAACGTCATTTTTTAATTTTAGTGTTTATTATTTTTACATTGTCGTAATCAAAATAAAAAAATTAGTGTTTATTCTCACATGTTGAGACATTATGGCATTTAGAGTTGCACAATACGTTAGATCTTTACACTTGCATAATTTTGAGGAGCATTTCTTATTGCAGTAGCATTTTATAAAGCCTTGTAATCCAAATTTAGAATCTTTTGTACTAATTTCTCTTAGAGATAGCTTAACGTTTGAAACATCTTCGAAATTAAGAAAATTCTCTTATTTAATTTCTTGAAAAAAGTATGTTTATTGTTCCGTATTTCGTACCAACTCTATATAAACCGTCAATTATTGTTTTATCTTGTATGATACCCAAAATATTTCGAGCATCTGCTTTGGCTGTATCAAAGCTAGGGATCGGTATTGTTGCAGTTTTTCCGATCGAAATTAGAGGATTTTTTTTTCACTTAATTGTTCCATAGCATTAGCCTGGGCATAAGGACCTTCAATCGCCTTTGCTTTATTTATTTTAATCTTTTCTGTGTGTGCACAAAGCATGCAAGTAACTTTTCTTTCAAAACCTTCATAGTATGCACCAAGTGTGCTATCAGCGTATACAACATGTACCACCAGACTACAAATTATGCACGTATGTACGTCAGAGCTCTCTTTTTGGCAAATACAACAAACCACATCTGAAGAAGTAATCTGAATTGTTTGACAATTTTCTTCCTCTCCTAGTGACGACGGTCCAGGGGCTTCGTTAGTATTATGGTGATACTTAGTTTTTTCTCCGATTGCAATATCTTCTTACAAAGTTGACGATAAAACAATTGACGGTTTATAAAGAGTTGGTACGAAATAAGGAAAAATAAACACACTTTTTTCAAGAAATCAAATAAGAGAATGCAAAGAGAATTTACTTAATTTCGAAGATATTCTAGACGTTAAGCTGTCTCTAAGAGAAATTAGTACAAAAGATTCTAAATTTGGAGGACAAGGCTTTATAAAATGCTACTGCAATAAGAAATGCTCCTCAAAATTGTGTAAAAGGTCTAACGTATTGTGCAAATCTAAATGCCATAGTGCCTCAACATGTGAGAATAAACACTAATTTTTTTATAAAAATGAATACCATTTTTATTCAGTTGCAATGCGAAGCCAAAACCGTCTTAACTTTTACTTAGATTAGAGAATGATCAATTAAAAATATTTTATTTTATTAGGTTGAAAAACTTAGTATACTAATTTTTTTATTTTAATTACGACCATATAAAAATAATAAACATTAAATTTAAAAAATGACGTTTTTTTTAAACCTAATATAACAAATTACGACATTTTAATAGCTGATCGGGGTTTGACTAGTCAAACCCCGATTTCATAAAATTGAATTTCGACCTTTGGCTGACCAACTTAGTCTCTCCTAGGTTTGACTAGTCAAAGGCCGAAACTGTAATTTATTTCGGGCTTTGACTAAGACCGTCAGTCAGACCTGAGGATTGCCTAGTCAATCCTAGGAGTGCCTGAAATTCGGACTTTGACTATAACATATATACCGAGAAATTTTATATGAATCTTGCTCTGTAGGTTTCTGAGGACCATAAACGGCCGTTGAGGGTAGAACAATACAAGCATATCACATATTTATATTAGTGTAAAGTTGGGGTTGAACGAAAGCGGACCGAAGAAAAATAAAGTGTGTTATACAATTGAGGCATTGTTAGGTTTTCGTTTAAAACTATAGATGTATATTATTTTGTTCAGTCGCCCCCATGACTGAAATAGTAGAGGTTTTGTAAATTCGCGTTAGGGACACTCAAGGATCAAGGTAGCTGACTACTTTTTTAGTTATTGTAGACCTATAGGAAGAAAACCTACCTGTTTCCTGCCTAGAGTTCGCGTCCGGTTTTTAATTATTAACAGTTTCGTACAAAAATCGCAATTTTTTCGATTTTTTGCACCCGAGTTTTTGAAAGTTAATTTGTTGCTACGCAAACTGCAAAATAAGTGAAGTCAAGTCAAGTTTGTTGAGTAAAATCAAACTAGTTTGACTTGATACATCTCTATCTATGTTATTTAAATTATAACTTTTAAGTTATTTGTTAATAACTTTTACTAAAACTACCTTAGAACTTTAGTGTTTTACCCAAAGTTGGGTATTGGGATACTTAACAAACCCTCAAAATTTGAGACCGATCCATTAATTAGTTTAAAAGTTATTCTAATTGTTTATCCCAGAGACCTTTATTTTACAATAACATAAGACAGAAAATAATGAAGTTAGGGCAATTCTGCGTATGCCAAAGGAAAGTAGAAAACTGATGCTATCAAAATGTACTAAAAAAAGATAAACAAAATTATCTAATATAATTAAATCCTAATGCCAAATTTGTGAAATTTTGTAGTTTACAAACATTTAGAATAACTTTAAAAATATTGTCCGTAGAAAAAAATCATTTTACATTTTGGAAAAGCTGGTATTTTACACGAATTTTTAAAAATGTAGTTTAATTTGTGACTAGTCGTGGTAAGTGAAGGGGGAGCTGGGAGCCGACAATACACGAGTTCAAAAACTAAAAAAGGCAACTTAAAACTACTATCATTTTCTATCTCTCGGGATCTACTGAATATATTTAGATTGTTCTTTTTTTAATTTGTATGTAATTTTTCTGTACATTACAGAAATGGCATTATATGCCATTTGTCTAGACATTTAATAATTAATAAACAGTCTAATTTGTTTAAACAATTTTTGAAAAAATAATTTTTTCCCAAAAATCCATGATTTTAATCATACTATCGTTATTAATCATAGAAAAAGTTAATGTATACTTTAATAAATAAATTATCTTCAATAAATAATTATCTAATAAAAATCATTTATTTATTAAAGTGTATTTTAACTTTTTCTATGATCATTAATGTTAGTATGATAAAAAAATTGATTTTTCTAAAAAATATATTTTTTCAAGAATTGTTTAAACAAATTAGATCATTAGACTGTTTATTAATTAATAAATTTATAAACAAATTGCATATTTGTAATGTACGTAGAAATTACATACAAATTCAAAAAAGAAAGATCAAAATCCATTGAGTTGTTTCGAAGATAAAGAAAATTACATTCGTTTGAAATTGCTTTTTCGGTATTTTAACTCGTATTTGTAGGTTCCCCTTAGTAATCGTTTGAACTACATTTTTGAAAAATCGTAGAGGGTGCTGTGAAGATACAATGTTTATGCAAATTTTTTAAGAAAAAGTACAAATCCCATTCTTTAAAATTACATTAATGAGATTCCTTAATTATTATAAACAAATTAGCTGTGAATTAAAAAAACATATGGCTAACTTTGTCCCAAATGAACCCAGGCTAAATTTTTTTATTTTAAAATTCGTGTTAAAATACTATCTTTTCGAATATATAAAAATATTGTTTCTACGGACATTTTTAAAGTTTTTTAAACGTTTATAAACTACAAAATTTCAAAAATTTGGCATTAGGATTTTTGAGTATATTAATTATTTTTTTATTTTAAATTATTTTATTTTTTTAATTATATTTTTATAAATAAAGCTAAACTTTTGGAGAACAACGCCACGAAAAAATTCTCAATAATTGATGACAAGACGCCCATCCAACAAACTCGCTTAAAAGAACTCCGAAATGAACTAGAAACTCGCAAAAATAACGGTGAATATGATTTAACCATTAAATACATTAATGGCACTCCCAAAATCACGAATTTTCGTTCATGATTTTTCTACCAACAAATTTAATGACTGGCTATTTCTATATACCAATTTAGATTCACTTTCCGCTAAATTTGACGAATTTGTATGCACAGTGCAACTTCTTCAACCACACATTATTTGTATTGCCGAAACCTGGCTTAAACCTTCAATTCCTGACTCATGTGTTAACATAAATGGATATACAATATATCGTAAAGACAGAGAAATTCGTGTGGGTGGTGGTGTATGCATTTATTTATCTAATATTATTACCACAACTTTCAAAATTGACATTAAGCCATTAGATATTCCTGGAATAGATGCTATTCACTTATCTATTACTAAAAATCCATTTTGCCTTAATTTAGTCTGTATATATCGCCCACCTTTGACAATACTTGCTCACGATAATGTTTTGCTTACTAAACTTGACGAACTATCATCTTTTGATAATCTTATCATTACTGGAGATTTTAATTTCCCAGAGATCACCTGGCCAATAACTGCATTATCTGACGCCGAAAACGCTCATAATTTGTTTAAAAACTTTGTCGTAAATTCGAACCTGATACAACTCATCACAGAACCTACCCGATTTAGAATTAATAACCAACCTTCTATTTTAGATCTAGTGTTAATTAACGACGAAGAGCTAATTTCATCTCTTGAAATCAGTTCTCCTATAGGAACGTCAGATCATGCAGTTATAACAGCTCACATTCAATTCAACCAAATACTACCCAGCAAAAATAATACTGTAACATATACTATTACCAACTTTTCTGAAATCGACACTAAACTATCTCAAATCAACTGGCAATTATTTTTTGCTGACTTAAACGACCCTTCATTAATGTGGACTGCATTTCTTGATGCCGTCCACAATATAATTTCTACAAACACTACCTTCCGTAATATTTATAAAAACAATCTTAAACCCTGGATAAATCGAACAGCAATAAACCAAATTAATCACAAACGACATCTCTGGCGGAAATTTAAACAGACCGGGCTTCTCACTGATTTTCAAAACCACCGCAGATTTTCAAATACCTTACAAACTTTTCTAAAAACTTTAAGACAAAATTTTGAAACAAGTGTTATTGACAGTGGTAATATGAAAAAAGTCTACAAATACATAAGGTCCTCATTGACGTCTAAAGTTTCCATTCCTCTACTTCAAAAACCTAATCAGACTTTATGCTCTTCTGACAAAGATTCTTCTGAAACTCTATCTTTAGCATTTTCACAGGTTTTTACTAAAGAATCGAATGATGGTAATCTACCTCCTATTAGGTGTAACCGTGTCGGTGCATCCTTACGGCAAGTCGAATTTACAGTGGATCATGTCAAACAACACTTAATGAAACTTCGCACATCCGCTTCACCTGGTTTAGATGGTTTAACACCAAAACTATTAAAAAGATGCGCAGATACACTTGCAATACCTTTAACGTTAATTATGCAGACTTCTTTTATCCAGAATTCCTTACCCCCTAATTGGAAATTAGCATCGGTCACTCCTATTTTTAAAAAAGGCAACAAACTCGATCCCAACAATTATCGTCCGATTAGCTTACTACCAGTAGTTAGCAAAGTCATGGAAGCCATTATTTCCGAGGAGATGACTAAATTCCTTCTCCAAGAAAATGTTATTCCAACACAACAACATGGATTTGTTTCTGGTCGCTCTACTCTAACCAATCTCCTACATTGTGTTAACGACTGGACGTCATCTATTAACAGTTCACAGCCGGTCGACGTTGTTTATCTAGATTTCTCTAAAGCCTTTGACCGTGTTCCTAAACGCAGACTTCTACATAAGCTAGAACATTTCGGAGTTCGCGGTACTTTATTATGTTGGATTGATGATTTCCTGACAGATCGACATTACAAAGTTAGAGTTGGCGAATCTTTCTCACAGGACAGGTTAGTGGAAAGTGGAGTGCCGCAGGGTTCCGTCCTTGGACCTCTGCTTTTTACGGTTTATACCAGCGATGTTCCTTCCTATGTTTCAAGTAAAATATCGTTATATGCTGATGACACAAAAATATATGCCAATCCTATCACAAACCAGTTAGCCCTCCAAAGAGACTTGGACTCTATTTTTACTTGGTGTTCCCAGTGGTTACTACCCTTAAACACAGAAAAATGTGTAGTGCTTAGAATTGGTAAAAACAATCCACTTGGTATCCTGATTTGGTTCGAGACAAAATTTTGTTGGAAAACGTCCAAAGAAAAGCCACTCGAATTCCATTGGGACTGAGAAGACCTTCCTATGAAGAAAGGCTCAGTATGGCCCACCTAACTTCTTTTGGACTTCGCCGACAACGCGGCGACTTAATAACCACATTTAAAATATTAAAATTTAATTTCGGAAATCTCGACGAAATTTTTACAATCAATAAAGATGAACGCCTTAGAGGTCACCAATTTAAACTGAAAAAAGAGAACTTTTGTACGAGACCAAGACAGAATTTTTTACCAAATAGAGTTTTCGATATTTGGAATAACCTGGATGATAACATTGTCTCAGCCCCCTCTACCAACACATTTAAAAACAGACTTGACAGTTTTCTATTATAGTTAAAATATTTTTTATGTAAACCCAAATTGTATCTTTTTTTTTGTTGTTGTTGTTTTTTTTTTTTTATTGTATTTACTAGTAGGTTACTTATGTAATTTCTTTGTTTTTGGGCATAATAGGGACTTGTCCCTCTGCCCTTGTTTATGTATAATAATAATAATAATAATAATAATCTTTTTTTAATACATTTTGATACTATAACTCTTCTACTTTCATTTGGCATACTCAGAATTGCCCTATCTTCATTATTTTCTGTCTTTTCTTATTGCAAAATAAAGGTCTCTGGGATAAACAGATAGAATAACTCTTAAACTAATCAATGGATCGGTCTCAAATTTTGAAGGTTTGTTAAGTACGCCAATACCCAACTTTGGGCGAAACACTAAAGTTCTAAGGTAGTTTTAGTAAAAGTTATTAACAAATAACGATTTTCACTTATTTTGCAGTTTGCGTAGCAACAAATTAACTTTTTAACTTTCAAAAATCGGCATTTTGAAGGTTTTTCAATGTTCTAAAAAACTGAATTATGTAATTTTATGTCAACTATTTAGCTTTTGTATGGGGTGCAAAAAATCGAGAATATCGCGATTTTTGCACTAAATTGTTAATAATTAAAAAACGGACGCGAACTCTAGGCAGGAAACAGGTAGGTTTTCTTCCTATAGGTCTACAATAACTAAAAAAGTAGTCAGCTACCTGGATCTTTGAGTGTTCCGAGAAAATTCTTATTGCTCTGGACTAGAAGTCGTGGCAAAGCGAGTTGAAGGTAGGGATATTCAACACACTGTATCTCTGGTAATTTTACTCCGATAAATCTGAAATTTTCAGAGAGTATTCTTGAAAGTACGTACTTTTATTTGAGATAATAAAAAAATTAAATATTTCAAACCATACCCCCCCCTTAAGCTATGTTTATTAGAATAGATGAAGAATAATAAATTAAAAATGCAAATATAATTCTGGATGACCAACTTGAGACGAACAGTTCCTTACTTCCCAACTTTTCAGTTACTTATTATAAATGTTGTGGAAATATTGCAAACAAAAGTTTTTAGTGTTTTATTGTTAGAAAAAATGAATTTCCATCAAGTAACAGTCGAATCCATAAATCAAATATATTATTATCTTAACACCAATATGGTAAACAATCGTTTCTATAATAATATGCAAAATTCCGGTCTTGTAATCTCCAAACAGTGTTAGTAGCAAGATCCACTGCACTTCTCATTATACACAACAAAATGCAACTGCACGGTTGCATAATAATATACACACAGTACCTCTACAATATTAATAGATTAATCTACTTGTATATGCTTACAGGATGGTCCCATTACCATGAAATATCCGCTTTCAGTTTTAATTAAATGGAATTTGTACGTGGTGTTTAAAAAATTGCACATTTGGAGTTCAGAAAGTGTTTAAAATTTATCATTTTACTATTATAAAGTAATAGACCAGGACCAAAGTGTAAAATTGTAAAAAGTGAAAAAAACGCATTGTAATTGGAAGAAAATGTAACAAGAATAGGGAACTTGCATAAAATTTTAAATTCGAAAAAAATGTTATAAGTCACAACGGAACATAATTTAAAACATGTATCAAAGATAAGAAAGTTGTTTTTGTGTTCCGTTTGGCCCCTAAAGACGATTCTAAATTCAAATTCTTGCAGCAAGCCCAAAACGTGTCGTGACGTCATCTGATTATATGTTTACATTCTGCACCAACAAAGTAAACAAAATTGTACATAATTTTAAATTAGACATTATAAACGTCAGTAGAAAAGTCAGTAGAAAATACGTTTCATCGTTAGAACTATTCTAAAAATCCATAGAAAACTTTTACTTTTAGAAAATGGCGCTAAACAACACATATATTATTACAATGACATACGATAAATGTCATTCATGTGGTAAGACCGCTCCCGTCTGAAAAAACATTTATAATTCGGTTTCTCTGCGGGTTCATATTCAAAAATGTCCCCTTTAAACAAATCTGAAGGGTTCCAGACGGAATTTTTTCGCAGAAATTGTTTCAACAATTTTTTTAAACAAATACATAAGATGACCTTTTATTGCTCCAAAAAATATATTTTTTAGGTTTTCTGGGTCATTCTAAACAAGAAAGGTATCTCGTGATTTTTCTCAAAAATTGACAGTTTTCGAGTTATAGGCGATTTAAAATCTAAAAAATGCGAGAATACGCATTTTCGAGGCTTAAAAACTCATTTAAATTAGTATTTTTAAGGATGCCAATAACCTGGATTAAAGTTTAAACATTCCTTTTCAAGATTCCGAAGAGTGATCGGGTCTAACTTCAATTTAGACCGTAGTTTTTAATTATTAATTATGCGTGTCCATCCGGTTTTTTTGCCGGTGCGGCGCGCACTATTTTCAAAAATCTCCTATTTTCCTCCGAAAAATATTTTTTATAGATTCTTTGGGACATTCTAAATAAAATAAGTGTCTCGACATTATTCTCAAAAGTTAATAGTTTTAAAGTTATAAGCGATTTAAAATCCGAAAAATGACAAAAAAACACATTTTCGCATTTTAAATCGCTTATAACTTTAAAACTAGTAACTTTTGAGAAAAATGTCAAGAAACTTATTTTATTTCGAATGTCCCAAAGAATCTAGAAAAAATATTTTTCGCAGGAAAATAGGAGATTTTTGAAATAGAGCGCGCCGCACCGGCCAAAAAATCGGATGGACATGCATAATTAACAATTAAAAAACTACGGTCTAAATTGAAGTTAGACCCGATCATTCTTCGGAATCTTGAAAAGGAATGTTTAAACTTTAATCCCAGTTATTGGCACCCTTAAAAATACTAATTTAAATAGAGTTTTTAAGCCTCGAAAATGCGTATTTTTGCATTTTTTAGATTTTAAATCGCCTATAAAAGAAAACTGTCAATTTCAGCGACCCCAAAAACCCCCCATAACAAAATTGAACTGATTTCCTCTGATAAATTGACGAGTTCTGAATTGTTTTTGTCTGTTTGAGATGCATTTTAAGAATGCATTTTTTGTATGCAGTTTTTCAGTAATATATCATGGCTCCGGTTCACAAAGTTTCCTGGCGCATTCACGAATCGAATGTAAAACGAATTATTAAGATCCGTCTTGTCGTTTTTTTTTCGGAGATAAGGCCGATTTTAGTGCTTTATTGCTTCGCCTATAAGTTACTTACTAATGTACTACTACAGCAAGGTAAATACTACTTGCATTTGAATCTACATTAGTCACCTCTATTATTATGAGAATATTATTATTTTCTTTCATAAATACTATGTTTAACGTAATATTAACCTCAAAAACTAAAGTTGGATGACATTAGTGCAATATTAAAAAATACTAATTTCGTTTATTTTGAATTTAGTTATCCTCATGATAAAATTATTGTAAAAAGCATTAAATTTAATCTTTTCAGATTATCATTATGAATGAATCTGCTTAAGTATATAATCTGTAATACCTAAGTCATATCATAAGCAATTATATGTGTGTATGTGTGTTTATGTTTTATTGGCACTGGTTTAAGCAACCAACTGGCCAGTCAATGTGTTTTGAATTCTCTCTTTTACAAAATATATGCTTTATTATTTTTATATATGAATATGAAATAAGAAAAGTTTCTTTGAATTGTTTACTGAAGTCTAACAAGAAAAGAATCGACAATAAATACAAAACATTTCAAACTTTAACATCAGCTTTTATTCATCCAACTTGTCAAAGTGAATATAATGATAAGATTGCAATAGTTACATTCCGTAGTTCAAAACATAGAAAATCAAAGGAAGGAAAAGAAATAAATAGACGCTCTTACATTTAATTTCCAATCTCATCGCTTTCTCTGCAGTGGGTTTTTTCATAACATGAAATCTCACTTTTTCGAGTAATTAAACTAGAATTTTTAGTAAATAGCTCAAAATTTTACATGATTAAATTTTTTTTTTCAAATTTCGAGTTTTTTTTTGCATTTTCTGAGAAAATTTCCCATAATAATGTATATTTTTTTACATCATCAATCATCAGAAAGTAGAGTAGAGATTCAAACGAACAAAAAGCGAACTGACATTTAAAAAAAAGTCACTAATTTTACGTGAGAATTTTTGATTGAAAATTAGGGTTCTTTTTCAATATTAAATCAAAATAAAAAGGAAAAATAAATATTTTAAATAAATAAAATCAGTGTATTTGGAATATATAAAAAAGTTAATTTTCACCACATTTCGTGAAAAAAAATTTTTGTGGAAAATAGGAATGTTACGAACTCTGTTATTTGAATTTTTCGGATAAATTTTGAGGTTATGTGAAAAACCTGTAAATACAATAGTTGTAGATCTTCGTATTATTTACAGCTTTGCCATTTAACCTTTTTTATAGAACTTGTAATTTGGCGGAAATCCTGATAAACCGTTTTTTACCCTTAAAAACTCACCCTTTCCACTCCTCGACCTCAGATCGCCCGACAGTTATTTTTTTTATTTTGTTACATTTTTTTCCTTTTACAATGGCTTCCATCCGACACTGGTCGATGTAGGGAACAATGAGAAAATTAGACTAAACTAATGTTACAGATATTCTTGACAATTTCTCGCTGGCAAATTAATTTCACTTAAACCATTTCTCAACGACTCAAATCAATAAGACTAGATCTTGTCTTTATTGTTTGCAATCTTCCCGCCTAAACATCCCATCCTGTATTCAACCACTCGATGAATATTTAATCGCAAAGTTCTCCTAGTTAATGCTTTGTAGTGTAAACTTTGTGGTATCGCACTTGACGATCCAGCAAATGACGACAACCATGTTGAATGTTGATTTTCGACTCCATTCTCCTTGGACTTGGATCCCTTCGTCGAAGCTCCAAGGTATAATAATAAAGCAGCGTCTGCGAGGATTTAATTAAAATCAAATTACTGTGTTTTTAAGTATTTCTCTAGCATGAGAGGTTGGTTTAATGTACAAATTTCAATCAGTCGGATAAAGTTCTATGGAGATTGATTAAACTAAATAAGCACTTTTTTTAAATTCAGCAATATAATCATTGTGTAAAACTAACATTTTGATAGTTAATAGAAAACATACTTCAATGTAATAACTGCAGCTCAATTAATAGGTCCTTTAATTTCCAATGTTCTATAAATAGATGAAAGTCTATTATGGCCTAACTTAAACTGTGCTTAGTTTCGATACCAAAGAGAGTTCTGCATAAGCATAAGCCAAACGTGAATACATAATTAAAACAAACTTTCAAGAACAATGGCGGTGTTATTCAATAGAGGATTTGTTTCACAAAGTTGGATAGTTTGAAATCGCTGCCTTTAATGACCAGTTTTGCTCAAGGTAGTTTAAAATTTGTTATTGAAAATATCAAATCTTTTGAGAGTACATATTGTTATGTAGGACTTTAAAAAGTTTCTGAAACTGTTTTTTGTGGCATTTCTAAGTTAAATATTATGTTTGTAGGGGTTTAAGCCACAATTGATATTCTATAATTATTGTTTTTGACGTTTCGATTTCTACTGCGAAAATTTTTTTCAAATTGTTTTAAAAAAATTGCGAAGAAATATAACCAAAAGTTGTTCAGCAGTTGTGTTTTTCAAAATTGGCCGGTGACTTATTTGGCCCCTTACTTATAGGCCAATTGCCAGGCTTTTAGTTAAAAAATTCTGAGGATAGTTTTTGTGCCCTGAGAATATCTTCTTCTTCTTCTTTGCTGGCATCATTTGTTCTATTTCTATATATAAGGATTTTTACAGCTGTCGCCGCCTTCCTTCTTTCAGCCGTGTCCAGTCCTTTCTATTCTGCCATTCTTCATCTCTAAGGTCTCGTCTTTTCATGGCCTCGTCCACTTCATCCTTCCCTGATCTTCGGGGTCTACCTATTCTTCTCTGGGCTCCAATCCGAAATCTTTCTCTGCTCTTCTCACATGTCCATACCAAATTAAACGTTTTTCTTCGATGTAGCTGAGTATGTCTTGTTTTACTGCCATTCTTCGTTTTATCTCCTCATTTATAATGCGGTCTATTCTTGTCACACTGCAGCTTCTTCTCATGAACTCCATTTCAGTTGCTGTAATTTTGGACCTGTTTTGTTTGTTTATTACCCAATTCCCTGCTCCATAGGTCATTACACTACGTACCAAAGTGTTATAAATTCTCTTCTATTTCAATGCATGTATTCATTAACCATTTTTCTTTAGGCTCCTTTGTTTTCTTTTTTACTTTACTTAATCAGTAGACCCATTAGTACCTTTCGGTGTAGGGCCATTTATAATACAATTCATTAAATTACAATTCAATAAATTACAATATTTTACAATCTTCTGAATTGTCCTAGCTCTTAACGAACTTTCTCCATTCCTTCCTATTGGATGCCATCTGTGTTGCTTCCTGCCAAGTCTTACCCTTACTCTGCAGTATCTGCGAAATGTCACTGTTCCATTCTTTGATGGGCCTTCCTCTTCTATTCTTACCTATTGGTTTGGCTTCCCACACTCTTTTCACTTGTCTATCATTGTCCATCCGGGTTAGATGTCCGAACCATGCCAATTTTTTCTTCTTGATTGAGTCGAGTATCGGCTTGATTTTGAGTCTTTCTCTTATTTCTTCATTTCTGATTCTATCTGTTCTTTTTACTCCTATCGTTCTTCTGAGGTATTTCATCTCTGCTGCCTGTATTCTGCTCTGGTGTCTTTTGTTTAATATCCAATTTTCTGCTCCATATGTCACCGTAGGTCTATATATTGTTTTGTATATTGTCATCTTGGTCTTTGTTGATATTTCTTTGTTATTAAGGAATCCTCTATTTAGTGCTTGGAATAGTTTTCCTGTGTTTTCCATTCTGTTGTTAAGATCGTCCTCTATGTCTCCTTTGTTGTTGATTACTGTTCCTAAGTATTTGTATGAATTTGTCTGTATTAATTGATGTTGGTCTATCATTATTTCTATTTGATCTTCCGTCCCTTGTTTCCTTGATATTTTCATTATCTGAGTCTTCTCTTTGTTTACGTTTAAGTTGTATTTGCTTGCTTCTAGGTTCCATTTCTCTAAGTTGTATTTCAGTTTTTCTGCTGTTTCCGCAATTAGTACTATGTCGTCTGCAAATATACACATCTCAGCGTTTATCATTTGCATTCTGTTCCAACCGATGCAGTATTTCTTGAAAGTTTTCTTACATTCTTTCACTATCTCATCTATTACATTTATGAATAGCACTGGGCTGAGACTTCCCCCTTGTCTAACTCCTTGAGTTGTTTCAAATGGTTCTGACTGTATATTTAACATTCTTACTGTATTTGTTGTTTTCATGTATATACTCTTTGTTGCTTCTATCAGTTCTTCGCTTACTTCCTTCTTCTTTAGGCTTTCCCATATATCTTTTCTTTTGACTGAGTCGAAGGCTTTTTCCATGTCTATAAAGCTCAGGTATATTTCTCTATTTTTCTTTAATGCTTTTTCTATTACTTGTTGCATGGTAAATATATGGTCTTGTGTGTTGTGTCCTTTCCTGAATCCACTTTGTACGTCCTCTAATTTATGTTCTATTTCTTTTCTGATTTTCCTTTCTATTATGGTTTCGTATACTTTTGCTGCTACACATAGTAGTGATATACCTCTATAGTTCTTACAGTCTCTTGTGTTTCCTTTTTTGTATATAGGTATAATTACTGCATTTGTCCATTCTCTGGGTATTACTTTTCTCTTCCATATTAGGTTATATATGTATAACAATTTTTCTTTTGCTTTTATTCCTATATATTTCATCATTTCTGGTGCTACTTCATCGCTTCCTGGTGCTTTTCCAATCTTTATCTTTCTTATTGCTTCTTCTAGTTCTTCTTTTTCTATAGTTTCTGGATTTTCCGTGTTTCTTATGGATACTCTCTTTATGTGGCTTTCCTTCTCCATTGTGTTCACTTGATTTCCATTCAGTAACAGCTGGAAATGTTCCCTCCATCTTTCCATTATTGTTTTATCGTCATTTATTATTATTCCTTCCTTGTTCATTATTTGTTTCAGTTTCGTTTCTTTGTTGCTTCTTAGGTTTTTCAGTGTTCTATAAAATAATTTTACGTTTTCTGTGCTGTTTTCTTCCATTTTTTCTCCAAATTTTTCCCAACTTTTCTTTTTCTCTTTCCTAACTATCTCTTTAACTTTTGTTCTTTTTCTCTTATAATTTTCATTTTTCTTTAGGCTCCTTTGTTTTCAATATTATTTTTTTATATTCATCATCATCATCATTCAACCCGGATCTATCCACTGCTGGATATAGGTCTCCCTCAGTCTTTTCCATGCATTTCTGTTTTGTGCTGTTTGCATCCAGTTTTTGTCGATCCGTTTTATGTCATAAGACCATCTTGTTGGCGGATGACCTCTACTTCGATATGCTTCTTGTCTTGGTCTCCAGTGTATTATTCGCTGTGTCCATCTGTTATCCGACATTCTAGCTATGTGTCCAGCCCAGTTCCACTTTAGGGTCATAATTATTTCTATGGCATCCGTCACTCCTGTTCTCCGTCTTATCTCCCTGTTCGTAATTCGATCCTGACGAGAAATGCCTAACATTGAGCGTTCCATGGCTCTTTAGGTAACACAAATTTTATTTCGTAATTTCTTGGTTATTGTCAAAGTTTCTGCACCATAGGTAAGTACTGGCAACACACACTGATCAAAAGCTTTTCTTTTGAGACACATAGGCAGTTCTGACTTAAGGACATAGCTCAGCTTGCCGAATGCCACCCAAGTGAGTCCTATGTACGGCGGCTTAGTTCGCACGTTTGAATCTCTTCCTATGCGTATCTCATGTCCTAAGTACTTATAAGAGGTGATTTCTTCAATGGGCATGCCATTTACTGAAATCTTTTTGCTTAACACAAGATTTGTCATGATTTGTGTTTTTGTTTGGTTGATTTTTAATCCAACTTGTAAAGAGGCTAGATATAGTTTCTCCAGTTGCGATACTGCATCATCGATGCTGTCAGCAAAAAGAACAATATCGTCAGCGAATCTCAAATGACTAAGTATTTCTCCGTTGATATTAATTCCTTTTTCACTCAGATTTGCGTTCTTATACACTAATAATGTTGTAAACAATTTTGGCGAAATTGTGTCTCCCTGTCGCACTCCCCGTTTTATTTTAAATGCGTTGGTCTTTTTATCTGCCAGTTTCACGCTTGCTGTCGCATTTTGATAGATGTATTTAATCATGTTTATATAGCGATGATCTATACGACACTCTGTTAAGGCTTTTAGCATTTTTTTATGACTTATGGTGTCAAAAGCTTTTTCGTAGTCAACAAATATCAGGATTAATGGCTTGTTATATTCAACACTCTTTTCTATCAAGTTCTTAATTACTTGTAAATGATCCTTCGTGCCATATCCTGCTCTAAAACCTGCTTGCTCTTTTTGCTGATAGAAATCCAACTTACTTCCTAGTCTGTTGGTAATAACTCTTGTGAATAGCTTATATTCCTGTGTATATTAACGAGTGTTAAGTAAATACACAAATACCACCAAACTACACATAGTCTAAGAGCTAGTGAACCCTCCGACTAACGGTCAGGGTTGCCAGATGAAATTTCAGAATATCCCTAGACGGGAGCTTCAATTTCCCCTAGAAATCCCTAAATCGTATTAATTTGACCTAAAAAAGAAGAAATTGACAGATGACAGCTGTCAATTTAATTTATAACCTATTAAACACTATGTTTAATCCACTTTAATCATTGATTAGGTAATGTTTTAATGTTTACTTAGGAATATTTATGTCAGGGAACAATAAATAATGACAATAATAATAATATTTGAACAAAAAGATATTTAATAACAACAAAAAATGGCGCCAGCACAGTTTAATAAATCCCTAGATTTCAAAAAAAATCCCTCCAGCGCTCCAAAAGCTTCAAAAAATCCCTAGATTCGGGGAAAATCCCTAGACATGGTAACCCTGCTAACGGTCGTCCTGTAAGGCTAGAAATTTGTCTAGTGATAATTCATAGCACACCAAGGCTAAAAACCATGACCTGGCAGGCATCAGCCGTGCACGTGTATCTACCAGGTGGATCGAAAAGTGCATAGTTTAGGGGTAAAATAAACTTTCTCCTGTAAGGTTTAAATTTAAGTATGTGTTTGAGTAAGTCATTTAGAAGAAATGTGTACAATGACAGGCGATTCTGAAGAGCATAAGACCTTGCCAGGCGAGGGGAAAGATTAGGGGTTTTTCCTAAAATTATTTTTTTGCATCGAACAAATTTTTTTAGGTTTTTTGAATCATTCCAAACAGAAAAGGTCTTTAGTGATTTTTATTTTAAGTTAATAGTTTTTGTTATATAAGCCATTGAAAATTATGAAAATTGCGAAATCGGCCATTTTTAACCCTAAATCGGACATTATATAAAAATTTCAAAGTTGCCAAGGTAGGTAGATATGCTTTAAACATTGATTGATGAAATGCCAAAGAGTTTTTTGCAATACAGTATCGGAAACCCCTTTGTTTTTTAATTGCTAATCAAGCGGGCGCGACACTGTAGTATAAGTGAGGATGTTTGAGTTGGCATAAATTCATTATCTCGAGAATGGGAAATTTCAAGAGAAATCCTCAGACAGGTCGATTTTTATTTTTAAATTAATACTTTTTGGCATATATATAATACTAGTGACGTCATCCATCTGAACGTGATGAGGTAATCGATGATTTTTTTAAATGAGAGTAGGGGTTGTGTGATAGATCATTTGAAAGGTTAGTTAATTCTCTATTCACTAATATAAAAATTAACATAATTATTTATACAGGGTGTACAAAAAAATATTTTTTTATTAAATTAACTTTGATTAAATTTGACAAATAGAAGAAAAAAATTTTGTTGTACACCCTGTATAAATAATTATGTTAATGTTTATATTACTGAATAGAGAATTAAATAACCTTTCAAATGAGCTATCACACAACATCCCTACTCTTATTTAAAAAAATCATCGATTGCGTCATCACGCCCAGATGGATGACGTCACTAGTATTATATATATGCCAAAAAGTCCTAATTTAAAAATAAAAATCGACCTGTCTGAGGATTTCTCTTGAAATTTGCCCATTCTCGAGATAATGAATTTATGCAAACTCAAACGTCCTCACTTATACTACAGTGTCGCGCCCGCTTGGGTTAAAAAGGGTTGATTTCGTAATTTTCAAAATTTTCAATCGCTTATATAACAAAAACTGTTAACTTAAGAGAAAAATCACTAAAGACTTTTTCTGTTTGGAATGATTCAAAAAACCTAAAAGAAATTTGTTCGATGCAAAAAAAATAATTTTAGGAAAAAACCCTAATCTTCCCCCTCGCCTGGCAAGGTCTTATGCTCTTCAGAATCGCCTGTCATTGTACACATTTCTTCTAAATGACTTACTCAAACACACCTTAATTTAAACCTTACAGGAGAAAGTTTATTTTACCCCTAAACTATGCACTTTTCGATTCACCTGGTAGATACAC
The DNA here is from genome assembly GCF_917563875.1 of Diabrotica virgifera virgifera. NCBI lineage: Eukaryota > Metazoa > Arthropoda > Insecta > Coleoptera > Chrysomelidae > Diabrotica > Diabrotica virgifera. The sequence goes on along the minus strand of NC_065447.1, from coordinate 251,791,815 downwards.
GTGCACCGCTGAGGCCTGCCAGGTCATGGTTTTTAGCCTTGGTGTGCTATGAATTATCACTAGAAAAATTTCTAGCCTTACAGGACGACCGTTAGTCGGAGGGTTCACTAGCTCTTAGACTAACAATCATTAACTACCATTTGAAATTTCCAGGTCATATATTTGATGTGACTAACTCAGATGCAGACCTAAAAAACTCACTATCGTTGTTCGTTACAGTAAAGAAAATGTCATTTCCTCGCTTCACGATTGATACAAAACGTTAAATCATCCGGAACGCGGCCAACATCAAGGCCGCCATCGAAATAACGCTCGAAAAAGTCGAACGACAAGGCTACCGATTGCCGAAGAAATAATCGTCAATTGCGACACAATGAGGCTCATTTTATATAGAGAATTGCCAAGAATTAGCGTCTTTCTATTACAGTTCGGAAATAAATCTTTTGAGGATTGTTTTATTAGACGATTTTAAATTGGATTGCCTCTAATTGGTTCTCAGAAAACCGTTTTTATTTTAGTTAGGGTATTTTAACTGCAATTTGATTAGAATTATTGTTTTATTAGCTAATTTACCATGTTTTTACATTTAATTCATGATAATCACGATGCTACATTACATAGCCCAATAAATGAACGGGAAATCAAGGGCGGATCCAGGACCGATTTTCGGGAGGGGCCATACACTTTTTTTGGGGAGGAGTACCGGAGGTACGGGGGTAATTTTTAAAAATTAGGGTTACAATGGCGAGTTTTAAGGCACTTTTCACACACTTTTACAGTGTGTGAGAAGTGCCTTAAAACTCACCAGTCCTGCTATAGTACCGATTCCTACACATTTCTTCGGATGAAGTGCAGTTGTTTCAACAAGTCTAATTCTATTTTACCCAATGCTTCTCCTGTCAGGCCTTGTTCTTTCCCTCTTTCTTGATTTTCACTAATTATTTTTAGGTTCTCATAAGCGTCAATGAATTTGACAAAGTCTTCACGAATGTTGTTATTGTGTATGTATCTCAAATTTAGAGAAAGCTGTTCCACGTGGGATACGTCGGTCGTTTCGTCAAATATTATTACTAGTTATTACTATATTATTACTATTATACCTAGTTAAATACTGTCCAGTGGACAAATAACAACCTAAAGTAAAACTATGGTAAAACTATTACCACAATTACGTTACAACTATTGCTGGTAAATGTACTTATTTGAAAACTAATTGCAGTAGAGCTTCGATAATCCGAACTCTGGTAATCCGAACGATCGCTAATCCGAACGCATAAAAAATTATAAAATTAAAAAATATGATCGCGGACCGAATTTTTGGATTTAATATGACAATATGGGCAAAATATGACCGCGGATTTTTGTTTTGTTTATGCAGAAATACATACGATATATTTGTTTATTATGCAGGTGTTTTATTCCTTGTAACTAAAACGTATGTACAGTATTTCTCATGATCATCTTTCAGTGCGTCACAGTTTTTCGATTTCTTTCTAACGCATTAAATTGTATGTGACAGAAAAAAAAGGCACGTCGGTGATTACATTTCGTCGGTGACATTTTTATAACATTTATTCTAGTTATTCTAGTTGTCGATAGATGGCGCCATAATAAAAAAATATTTTTTTTTAATTAGATAATAATATTACAAATATAATCTGTATAATTTATAAGACTATACAAATCCAAGAAAATACCATTTTATAAATGCAAGAAACACTTTTGATTTGTTTTTATTCCAAATTGAAAATAAAATGTGGCAACTGTCAGATTTAACTAAAATGTCATGTTAGAATAAATGTCATAAATGTGTATTATCACGGACTTACCCTTTTTCCTATCATTTGTTACGCACTGAAAAATGATCATGAGAAATACTTTACATACATATGTACATATTGTGCTATGTTTATGAGCTTTGTATGTATTTTGAACATATGTTCGATAATCCGAACAATTTGATAATCCGAACTACCCCTGTACCAATTAGTTCGGATTATCGACGCTCTACTGTAATCAGAATTCATTCAAATTTTTTGCATATAAAGAATAATTTAGTCGGACATTAAACGTTGAAGGCACCACGGGTATTATAGATAATACCGCTTTCGGTCAACGTATATTCCTCGGGCCAAAGGCCCTCGGTATATACACCATTGACCTCAATTGGTACCTTAATAACTATTGACTGCTGCTACTATAATAATGTATGTTGCTCAGGAAGATGCTGTGGATAGGTGTTATTTAAGAGTCTTATCTCCTGATGCTATTTTAAAACTTAACAATTCCCCTCATTGCTAGATCCAGCGTCTTCGTCCAGAAGAAGAAGACCATCATAACGATGGTCTCTTAGAGGAACATTTTGTCGACCTAACACTATAGACCCTACTATTGGTCGTAATATTTCTTAATTTTTTAGTATCTGTTTAGACCTCTAACGGTTGCGATAACTTTGTAGAAAATCCAGCTCAACCTGAACGCACTCCTTGTGGTATGATTTTTTTTCATGGGTTTATATGGCTCCGTCTGTGCTCATGAGTTTGGCAAAAGATGTTAAAGGTTTCGTGACATGACTTTGGGCTGTCATCCCGTTATTATGACCATATCTTTCATTAGAAAAATAAAACGCAATACTTGTAAAACAATTCCTTGTGACTGTGCGAAAATACCAGCCAACTCCTTTGTTATAAGTGCTAGTGACCCAAGTAACGCTTGATTTCTTTTTTTTTATTTGTGTGTATAGAATATGGAAATTTATACGATTTTGATGGCTGTCAAGATCGTTCTAACAATTGACACTTTGTAAAATTATCAACATATCAAAACCCAAGTCATTCTTGAAGCCTCCGTTACTTCTTTTTTTAATTCTATGTCCCATTCCATGGGGGACATTAATGTCCCCCATGGCCCCCTCCCTGGATCCGCCCTTGCGGGAAATACGGCGATACCGTATAATTTTCAGGGGCAACTCCGAATTGCATGAATATTTGGATTTAGGTTCTACTTACCCTCCACTTCAAAGTTGAATTTGTGCCGTTGGTTGCTTTTACTTGGGGGGTGACAGTCACCCCTTCTCGGAGGGTAAAAAACATACGTTCAACATAAACCCGGAAATGGACTGATTATAAGCAACTTTCGTTGAGTTTTTGTTTTTACTGAGTTTTACGCAGCTTTACTGAGTTTTTTATGTAAGTCAATACTTTTCGAGTTATTTGCGATTGAAAATGTTTATTTTTCGAGAAAAGAACTACGTTTTCAGGCGATTTTTCGCAAATAACTCAAAAAATAAATATTCTATCAAAAAAAAAATTTTTAGCAGAAAGGTAGCTTACAAAAAAACGAAAAGAGTTGTGTATTCGTGAAGTCTATAGATCCAGCAAAAGCAAATTTGTAGCTCATGAAAAATACGTTTTTATTCGTCCAATTTCAAATCGAATATTTCATCGTAAAATAACCAAAAATTGAAGCACTTTTCGGGAAAACCCTATTTCAACTTTTTTAAAGTGGTTTTAAAGTTTCTAGCATTAAAAATAAGCGAGTTACGCTCAAAATAAAGTTGGCCACCTTTTTTTTTGTAAAAAAAAATCATGAAAATCTCCCCGTGTTTAGCTGCCTAAATGAAATTAATCGTTACCGCTTTACAGACAATTTACTTTACTTATATCTATTTTTTATATACCTAATCTGTCAATTTCACCTGTTAAGTGCTTATTTTTGAAAGGGTTATCGTTAAAGGGCATGAACGAATCACTAATCACGAGTGTATGAAAACTTTGAACAGCCATATTTATCTTAACCAATTTTTGTCTTACAGAAAAACAAAATAAAACTGACATTATTTATAACAGCACAACCTACATTTTCTTACTCTTTAATTTAAGATTTTTCGTATCACTAATCTTTTTAAGTTATTTTGAAAAAAGGAAATTTTTTCGAAAGTTTTTAGAATTTTTTTACTATAGGTACAACCCATTTTTTTCAAAAATAAGCCCTTCAAACTGGCCACATTTATTTACGATAGATACGAAGTACGAAGATATTCGCAATAAGAATAACATCATTCTTAATGTGGCAGAACATACGGATTAGTGGAAGGACTTAGTTCAGGATTTCTCAGAAAAATGTCGAATCGAAAAGGGATGACGTGAAAATACTTTTAATGTGGGATGACTATGACTAGCTCTTGGAGAATATAAATAGATGTTGACATTTATTATAAATGCTCAATCCCCTACTGATTGAGAATTGAGATCGAAAGCAGTGGACAACCTTGTCACTGATAAATGAGTGACCTGACCTATACGAATACCATGTAAACCCGTTTGACCGACTTCACGGCTTCCACATGGGCATGTTTCATATTAGAGATGGGAACTTTTTCTGGATTTTTCATTAATAATAAATTATTATATCGTATGGCAATTTGGCCGGGTAGATCCATGTGGATTGTTCCGACGCCATGCGATGCACACTAGCCCAGGAGGACCGACGGATTTACGTGTCATCCGAAGCACGGTGGCGGTTCGTTACAAATATGTACAAAAAAAGGTTGCGAATTTTAAAAGTCTCATCTAGAAAAAAATATGTTAGTGATAGGTAGGTATGTAGAAAGTATAGCATCATATAATTTTAAGACTTCTTTCTCAGCTTTTCCCTTTTCAGGGGTCGCTGTTCTGTACTCTTCGTCGCCAGTTATCTCTGTCCATCATCATTCTTTTTGCCTTATCCCTATGCGGGGTCGGCTTCCCTAATGGCATTTCTCCACACAATTCTATTTTGGGTCATATCGATGTTAATCCCCTTTACCAACATGTCCTGCCTTATCGTCTCCCCCCAGGTCTTCTTTGGTCTTCCTCTCCTACTCCTTCCAGGAATTTGCACTTCAGCTATTCTTCGTATTGGGTGATTAACGTCTCGACGTTGAACATGACCAAACCATCTTAACCTATGCTCTCTCATTTTGGCATCAATTGGTGCCACACCTAGACTTCCCCTAATATACTCATTTCTAATTTTATCCTTCTTTGTCACTCCACTCATCCATCTAAGCATTTTCATTTCCGCCACATGCATTCGTTGTTCCTCTTTTTTTTTTTACTGCCCAACATTCAGTTCCATACATCATAGCCGGTCTTATGGCTGTTTTATAGAATTTTCCCTTCAGCTTCATTGGAATTTTTCTGTCACACACCACTCGCTTCTTTCCACTTCATCCATCCAGCCCTAATTCTACTGGATGCGTCTCCATCTATTTCTCCATTACTCTGTAATACCGATCCCAGGTACTTAAAACTATTGCTTTTTACAATCAGTTCACCATCCAAAGATACCATTTTATTTGTAGTAACTCCATCTTTACATGAACATTCCAAATACTCTGTTTTTGTCCTACTAAGTTTTAAACCTTTTTCCTCCAGAGCTTGCCTCCACTGTTCAAGTTTTTGTTCTAAGTCTCTTTCACTATTTCCTACTAACACGACATCATCAGCATACATTAAGCACTATGGAATGTTACCCTGTAGTTTCGCTGTTATCTGGTCCAAAACTAATGAGAATAAATACGGACTAAGCACCGAGCCTTGGTGCAATCCTACTTTCACATGAAATTTATCAGTCTCTCCCACACCTGTCCTAACACTAGTTGTTACTCCCTCATACATATCCCTCACAATCTTTACATATTCACCAGGGATTCCTTTCTTATTGAGTGCCCACCACAGAATCTCTCGAGGAACTCTATCATATGCTTTCTCAAGATCAATGAATACCATATGAGCGTTTGTTTCTTTACTCCTGTATTTTCCATCAACTGCCTTATAATGAAAATTGCATCTGTTGTTGATCTGCCCTGCATAAAGCCAAATTGATTCTCGGATATTTCGGTCTCTTCACGTATCCGTCTATCAATTACTCTTCCCCATATTTGCATGGTGTGGCTAAGCAGTTTTATAGCCCTGTAGTTTGTACATTGTTGTATATCTCTCTTGTTTTTGTAAACAGGTACTAGTATACTGCTTCTCCATTCGTCTGGCATCTGTCCAACTTCCATAATTCTATTAAATAGACCTGCTAGCCACCTTGTTCCTGTCTCTCCCAATGCTCTCCATACTTTCCCCAGGAATATCATCTGGTCCTACCGCTTTTCCGTTCTTTATTTTTTGAAGCGCTTGAGCCACTTCCTCGTTTGTTATTTTGGTGACCATTGCTGTTACTGTCTCAGTTGACTCTACAGGCTGTCTGTCCATAAGGTCTTATTCGCCTAAACTGCCACAGTTTTAAGACTACCACATATTATTGTATTTTTAATCCTATAGAACACATGTGTCATCAATGAAAATCTGGCATTAGGAGAAACCATGTTACACATACTCTAAGAGTTTCTGTAATTTAACTTATTAATAGTAAAGTCAGAATGTTAATATTAGTAGCTGGCAAACTGCAATTGCACATATTATAGAAAAAGTTGAATTGTCTTTACGGAGATAAATTAACAATGTACCTATTGTAATTAATTTAGCAGATGATAGTGATGGTACACTGACCTCATACATAAATATTTTTGTATAGCTGTACGGTCCTTGGACTTAGCACGGCCCTGTTAAAACTTCAAAGCTATAGTAAAATCACAATAAAGATGCACTAGAAATAAACAAGACACGTTTAATGTTACGAGGAACTAACAGTCCCAAATCATAATCCCAAATAATGATTTACAAAGTTTATACATTGTAAATCATGATTCGGATGTGCTCCTCATAACATTCAACGTGTCTCGGTGTGTTTATTTATAGTGCATGTTTATTGTGAGCTTGATTTACCGCTTACCAAAATTATACATCAAGGCTCTATATGTTTAGTGAATGTACTTTACCTAAAATAAAATGTAACAGTGATTTTATGAACTGCGATTGTGAAGCACCTCTATGTAACATCCGACGAGAAAGATAGCGTTTGGAATTAGATCTCAGAGAGAGATTCTAGATTGGATTTTATGACTGAGGTGGAGGTCAATTGCACTACGGGAAATCAACTATATATGTATCGAATTATCTTCAAGTCAGCGCACTACTAGCCGAGATGATTCCGGGAATATTGGCTCAGAAATTGTGTCTCAGAACTCAGATATTAATTTCAGAATATACCGTAAACCGTTCGCAAGATGTGCACACAAATAGACGAGATTTAAGATGTATGTTGTTGATTATTTTCGCCAAACAAACATATAGCCCGGGCCCCGGAATTGAACCGTATAGCATCTTATGCAAATTATTCTAACTAGCGATTTTGGAGAGATTGAAGTACAGTTGCCATCAAGTTATTGCAGTAAACCTTAATTTTAAGCTTATTACAAAGTCATTTGCATTTGAGTAGTGTGTTTAAGTTTCCAGCACAGATAGAAAGTAATAAAGTGTTAATCTATTGTACATTTAATTATAAACTCTACCATTGCCTGATCCCAAGCCCAGGATGAGAAAGGAGGAGGGTTGTGCGTGAGGTTAGTAACCTCACCACATAAAAAATACTATTGCTAAAGACACCTCTACAAGCTCGGAATTGAATTTGACAAAAACCATGTACATAGGATGCTGGAATGTCCGAACAATATTTGAATAAGTAAAACACATCAAGTGGCAAAGGAAATTGCCTTTCTCCTCGCCGGACACCTCCTCTATACGGACGTTTTTTAAAACAAAAATCATTCGGCGATATATGAATCTGTACCCTTTAACTTCGTTAGACGGACACTCTCAACAACGGACGCGGACAGTAAATGAGGGTAAATGAAGAAAATTAACATTTTTTTTTCAAATATTTTGCAACATGATATTTGATACTGTTCACGTAATAAAAATTTAATGTGTATGTCCTTCGACGAAAGAAATGCGACACCAGGAACTAATTAAATTATTGTTTCGACTGGAACAAGGATTTAAGAATTTTAACCGAAATGTCTGATTAAGATTTTTCATTTATTTTTATGAGTGTTTTTGCAACGTGAATAATATGGGGTCCGCCAAAACTACCAAAAGGAAGTTTTAAGCTTGAAAGAAAAAGTAGATTAGGGTGCTGCATTAGACCTAGAAATAATTGTTTTCGATTGATTTTGTAAAGTGGGGTCTAAGAATATTCCTGTTTCTGGTATAATTATTCAAGACAATGCATTAGAAGTTGCAGAGGAACTAAGCGTTGATTTACAAGCTTCTGGTGGATGGCTCGAGAAATTTTGTAAGCGACACCATATATTTTCTTCAAATCTATGTGTGACGAAACAGCTTTTGTAGATTTATTAGTGGTTTCTAACTGGAAGAAAAAACTTCTCACTTTAATGAGAAAGTATACTCTCCGCGAGACATTTTTAACGCAGATGAGAGGAGATTATTTTTTTAGAGTTTACAGCGGAACGACTACTGTCCGTTCAAGAGAGACTACTGTCCTACTGTAATACTTTGGATACTGCTCAGAGGTGCGATCTCTTTTAAGGTCGGTGATTAACACTGACTCTAAATTTGGATTCCAGAATTATCTTTAACAAAATATAATGTCACAAATTTTCAAAATATCTTTTTACAAAATAATATCACGAGTAGGTGTACAATCCTAATTTACATTTTTTTATTGCAGGTGGGTGGTATTCGTTGATCATATTCTGGGGTACAGAAGAGCAGGTAAATATGGATATTTTGCATTGATTCGTTTTAAACAATTACTCTAGTTTATCTAACAATAAAATAAAACACTGAAAACGTTAATTTTCTATACTTCCACAAAATTTATTTCAACTAAGTGACTACAGCTGTTTCAGCAGAGTGCCTTTCTCAAGCGATATAGTTTACAATGTGTTTACCTTTTTAAGTCTTTAACTGAAGAGGTTGAGGAGTGGAGAGCTGTTTGTCTCGAGTTGGTCATTCAGAATTATATCCGTATTTTTCAATTTATTAATTTCCATAGATTCTAAAAAAGATAGCTTAAGGCCTTTATTTTGAATATGTAGAATTTGAAACTCTTCATTGAAAGAATGATTATGATCTAGAAGGTGAAGTGCGTATGTAGAAGTGTCTGTTTTCTATTGTTGAAAGCCCGTTTGTGTTCTGCTATCCGTTTGTCAAAGGTTCTGCCAGTTTGACCGATGTAAGTTTTCGGATAGTCACCATTTCAACAATAGAAAAACAGACACTTCTACATACGCACTTCACCTTCTAGATCATAATCATTCTTTCAATGAAGAGTTTCAAATTCTACATATTCAAAATAAAAGCCTTAGGCTATCTTTTTTAGAATCTATGGAAATTAATAAATTGAAAAATATGGATATAATTGTGAATGTCCAACTCGAGATAAACAGCTCCCCACTCCTCAACCTCTTCAGTTGAAGACTTAAAAAGGCAAACACATTGTAAACTATATCACTTGAGAAAGGCACTCTACCGAAACAGCTGTAGTCACTTAGTTGTATAAATTTTGTGGAAGTATAGAAAACTAACGTTTTCAGTGTTTTATTGTTATATAAAAGGAACTTCCATCAAGTAACGGTCGAATCCATCAATTACTCTAGTTTAGCCTGACAACCTCTGCAATCCTCACTTTCTGCGTTTTCGTTTTCTTTAATACCAGTATGTTCAAGCACCCAGACCAGAGTCAACCTTCTTGTTATTTTTTCCAATCCGAATCAGATCAAAAAGCAGATAGACTGGCAGGATGTCTTAATAACACTATATGACGAAACCGATATATTACCACTGATATAAAGTCAAGTATTTATAAAGACAGTGTAAGACCAATGATGACTTATAGTCCTGATATGGCCTTAACACAAATACTACTGGAAACGGCAGAGATGCGAGTACTGAGAAGAATTACAGGAAATACGCTAAGCGATCGAAAGAGGAGTGAAGACATTAAAAGACAATGTAGCGTACAGTGTGTATAATAAACGAATGGACACTAACTCGAAAAAAGAATGGGATAACCACATAAGCAGAATGAGGAAGACATGTGTGGTCCAAATAGCTCGAGATAAATCATCACCAATCGACAGAGGTACCACCTTCCATAGAGGTATCAATCCGCCAATGAACAAGCAGAATTGCTTATAAAGAGGAAGAAGATGAAGAAGATGTCTTTTCCACTAAACGTATACTTGTAGATATTCTGCAGTTCAAAGTTATATCTACGCCTCCATATTCCTAAGAAGAAGAATCAGATTCTCAAGACAGTTCCAAACTAACTTGAACACTAACTTCTGAAGACAACCTTCCATAGAGGTGTCAATCCACCAATGAACAAGCAAAATTGCTTATAAAGAGGAAGAAGAAGAATCAGATTCTGAAGACAGTTCCAAACTAACTTAGAGTAAATTTGATTTGATTCATGTACCTTTATTGCCGCCTGGCTGTCCTAAACCACTATTTGAAACCTATGCATTGCATCTTAAACTACAGAGACATAATTGGTCTATCTCATTTATTATTATTAGCGTTCTTATTGTTTTATGCTTGCGAACTAGTTCGTTCCTTATAAATATGTAGTTATTAACGGCCCTGCTCAAATCGATCCCGTCTGTCTACCTTCATTACTTAGAGAAGCTCTTTAAAACCTTATTGAAATTTCAGTGGGCTCGTTTGCAATGGATATTAAGGCAAGCTCTTGCGATATTCATTTTGGGTAAGCCTTAGTAAGCGCCCATCCTAGTTACACAATGCTTTTCTTCCATTTTCAAATATCGGTCTATGTATATCACGGATAATGGTTTATGGATATAAAAGGGCATAAATTATGAAATATTCGTAAGCAGAAAACCAGTAGCGTATCATAATTTTTTTTATGTCCTGACTATATTTAATAAAACGTCATTTTCTTAAGGGGAGGGGGGTATGGTTTGAAATCAACATTTCAAGCACATTTTTGTGATTTTTTTAAAATATGGTGAATTATTTTATGTTTACGTTAAATAAACATATTCAGTACAATTATTAAAACAATATTACAAAAATAATTTCAAGGCAAACTATTGGAAAATAAGCCAATGGTGGCAAATTTTTACAGACGCCTAAAAAAAATGGATTTTGCGGTGGACATCAGAACTCGTTATTGGATCATGTGAAACAAAAAGTCCAAAAATATTTGGTTTTAAAGATTTTTTTAGTTTTTGGTATCACTCAGAGGTCAAAGTAACGAAATATTTGTAAAAAAGGCTGAAAATGAACATAATATGTATTTATTACTGTTAAAAATAATTACTGCACGAAATGTCTAAAGAAATAATATACAAAATTTCAGGTGGATCAGTCAAGTAGTTTTTAAGTTGCAATGTCCACCGCTTTTGAAAAAAGTAGTTTTAAGAAAAGCGCGTTCAAAGTTTTGACAACTTTATTTTCAATTTCTTTTTTGTCGGTCAAATCGTAAAGTGATGCACACCGGAATACGTTTTTAAATCGCGGAGTAATTTACAAAAGAGAAGGGGAACAGCTCTTGAACGTGTCTCGCTACGCTCAAGCGCGCTGGCGTGAAGCTGCTGCAAAACGAGTCGAAGGTAGGGATTAGTATTCTTGATTCTTGAGTACCTACTTTTATTAAAAAAATCGAAAATTTCAATAATTTCAAATTATACACCAATATTGAAAGTAATATTATCAACATTGAACAAAATTTGCATTCGCAAGGATATCTAAAAATGTAGTGAAAGAGTGACACAACTCATGCGAAAAATATTGCAATATAATCTAAACTATTTGAAATTCTATATAAAATATATATTTATAGTAAATAAATAAGAACCAGTGACCTCGCAAGGTTGTTATCAATGTCTAGTCTTTATTTTGATTACATTCATTATATTAATACGGTTCACCGCTTGAGAGGTGCGTCAAGTAGACATTCCAACTGTTTCATAACAAACTGCTTTCAAGTTCATCTAAATAATGCACGTTATTTTATTCGAAATATGAAACCTGCTAATGTAGCGAGAAAAAACCGTTAATGTTGTCAGCTACATAGAATGCAGAATCGCATACATACATAATATGTTTATTATATAATACATTAAGTAATTGCGTATTATAACAATCGACTGAAGTGACTTTACAGAATATAAAAAACATACAGCTACGCAGTAATACTATAAATCACCAAAAAACTTGGCAGAACGATTTATAACAAAAGGATTGTAGTGAGGGCAATCCATTAGATAAGGAAATAGGATATTATACTATAGATGAGAGAGAGTTAGAGAGAGAAAAAGCAATTACTGAAAACTGAATGATGTGCAGTCGTTTTTCACATGTAAAAAATAATCTTATATTTTTACCCATAATTACATCCTAATTTTCAATAGTTCATTAATCCAACCCTTAATAATAATTCCCACTACTGACTCCTTACCAATCCGTACCTAAGTACCTATAGGCATTCTTAGACATTGCAAAAGGAATGTGACTCATGTGATGGCCGCCGAAGGTTAAAGGCCTCTCTTGATTGTTGACCATCGTTGGCGACAGTTCTAGTCTCTACCTTCTCTGCTTGAAGGTGATGGACACGTAGTAAAGTACCGCAATTTTTTCTCTTCGCTAGTTGACACTCGAAAATTCCTCAAACCTTTCTGTGGGGTAAACTATGGCTGAAAACGCTTTTTCTCTGTGTGCAATAGTGTAAAACTCTAATCTGTTATAGAAAAACCACGAATCCTCTAAAAACAAATAAACCAGGAGGAAAATAGTAAACACGGCCAAGACTCAATTAGAGTTGTAAAGCCAAGAAAAAACAAGAAGCTTACTATTATTTCCTCCCTTCCTATTTTTGTATTCTGTCTCCGACTACTCTATTAATATCATATCTGTGATAACTGTCATACCTGTTTTCCAATTCGTCAAAGAATTGATCTTTTTCTTCACCTTTCTGGTAATTTCCTGTACTTCATGCCCCCGATCCTTAAGCAGCTCATCGTGGATTCGTGAATTCGTGGCTTAAAATCTATAACCTTTATGACTGTTCAACAATATGTATATCTCTTCAAATAGCGAAAATATAGGGATGTTCATATCTTAAATGTGATAAACTCTGCACGATCGTTAATCTTTGTCTTAATTAAGAGTTCGATATACTAGTTATTATTCAAACAACACTGATAATGAGTTTAATTTTCACCTTTTTGAGGTTCAATTTATCTGTACAAAATCTTTTATTGAGGAAATGAAATAAAGAAGTCGAAAGAAGAAGCAATATTGTCTTTAGGGGGTGTATACATTGTAAATCCCAAATCATGATTTACAAAGTTTGTACATTGTATGTACATGATTCGGGAGTGCTCCTTGTAACATTCAACGTGTCTTGCTTTATTTATTTCTAGTGCATCTTTATTGTGATTTTAGTATAGTTTCTTCTAGCCCTTCTTGGTACTGCTTTTGCAATATCTGTATTAATATACAATAAACCATAATATTTGAGGTTTGAATCTATCAGAACCTATCAGAGGTGATAATCTATCGTCTTTATAATTATCTTTGTCTTTATACCAATGCAGAGCCGGATTTCCTGATACAGTTCACCATAAGTTGCTCTCTTGGGTCATACCATCACATCAGTCCTCTTCATAAACACGTCTTGCCTAAACGTTTCTCACCATACCGTCTTTGGTATTCCTCTCGTACTACTTTCTGTATCGTTTCTTCTTTTATTCAAGCAATTTTACTTGTTCATTCGCGGGTTTTTGCCAAGTTATTGCCATTCAATGTTTTGCGTGGTCAGCCGATACTTATACCAATTGGTGATTTATCCCTTGCCCCTTGTTATTTTAACTCTTGTGTCCGCCATTCGACTGATGTGATTATTCCATTTTTTTCTTCTCTTTAGTGTCCACTTGTTTATATACATATTCTCGGGTCTAGGACGTTTCATCGCCGCCAGTTCATCGCCGGCCGTTTCGATGCCGCCGGTTCATTGCCAGTCAGTTAATCGCTAACTGATATATTTCCGAATTTTCGACCAATTTTCGACAGTTACATTTATTATTTAATTTTAGTATTAATTAGGAATTCTAGGAAATGCGAGATATAACCATTCCCGTTGCCATACTTAATCTTTTAATGGACTTTTAAACTTTTATAATATAAAATATAATTTAACACTACAAATTTAATACTGTTAGTATCAAATTTAGGGGAAGTAGAAATAGAACAGTAAATTAATATAATAATATTTTGTATCTATATATCTATATATCTATATATCCCTTATAAATGTACATGCACCAACGGAAAATACAGAAGAAGATGTTAAAGATAGCTTTTATGAACAGTTAGAGCATCTGCTCTACCAAATACCATCATACGACACAAAAATAATTGTAGGAGATTTCAACGCCAAGATTGGCAGAGAGGACGTATACAAACAAATAACAGGGGGGAAAAGTAAACACAGGGAGAGTAACCTGAATGGAAAAAAAGTAATAGAATTTGCTTTCGAACACAATATGCGAATTATGAGCACTTATTTCGACCACAAAGAAATCCATAAAGGTACCTGGGTATCACCAGATGGACAAACAGTAAATCAAATAGATCATTTGCTAATAGAAGCCAAACATGCAAGAGCCATACAAGATAGCCGAAGTTATAGAGGTGCAGATGCAAATTCTGATCACTTTTTGGTCAAAGTCAAAATGGAGCAAATAATTCCCACAATCCCTAAGACTAGTTGCACAAAAATGAAAAGATATAACGGTGCACTACTTCAGAATGAAGAGGTTAAGAAAAAATTCAAGCAGAAAATTGAAGAGAAAATAGAAAGCCAGACAACAGTAGATGATATAGAAAGCAGATGGGTACAGCTAAGGGGAAACATTCAAGAGGCAGCCGACTTAGTATTACTAAGAAAAAGACAAAGTAAACAAACAGACTGGTACGATGAAGATTGTAAGAAAGCAATTAGGGACCGAAATAAAGCCAGAATAAACAGCATAATGAGAAATAATGAAGAAAGTAAACAAGCCTATGCTGAAAAAAGACGGGAAGCAAAGAAGATCTGTAGAAGAAAGAAACGGTTAAATCTAGAGCAGAAATTAGACCGAATTGAAGAAGATTTTTTAAATAAACAAGTCAGGAATTTCTACCAAGAAATAAAACGCGACCGAACCCAGTACAAAACCGCATCAAGATATTATAAAGATGAAGAGGGAAATCTGATAGGTGGAATAGATGAAAAATTAAGAAGATGGGCCAATTATTTCCAGAATATATTATGCACAGACGATCAAGACGAAATAGAGCAAATGCAACTACCACATGAAGAAGAAAGAGACCCAAATGTGAATGAAGAAGTACCTACCAAGGAAGAAATTATAGATATCATAGAACAGGGGTTCTCAATCTGTGGTACATGTACCACTGGTGGTACATATCATTATTTGGGGTGGTACACAAAACACAAAAACACAGCCAAAATTCAGCATATTTATAGTTAGTTAGATTACCTAGCTCGACAGATATTTCAGTTAGGTGGTACCAAGAGTAATTTTAAAAGGATTTGGTGGTACATGACTCAAAAACATTGAAAACCACTGTCATAGAAAACTTAAAAAACAACAAAGCACCGGGAGAAAACGGTATCATTGCAGAGTTTTTAAAAGATGGTGGCGAAGGGCTTCAAGAAGAAATCACCGAGTTAATATGCGAAGTGTGGATCAAAGAAAATATACCCAATCAGTGGAAAGAAGCTATCCTATGTCCTGTACATAAAAAAGGAGACGTTACAGATTGTAGAAATTACAGGGGAATAGCTCTACAAGATACAGTATATAAGATTCTGGCCATATTAATTAGAAATAAAATTAAAACAAAAGTGGAAAATTGTCTAGGTGAATATCAAGCGGGTTTTAGAGCACAAAGATCGGTAATAGACCAAATTTTTGCAATGAAACAAATTTTATCTAGCTCATATGAATTCAACCTAACATTAAATATGTTATTTATTGATTTTAAACAGGCATACGATACCATAAAAAGAAGTAAAGTATATGAAACGCTAGAATATTTTGAATTTCCACCAAAAATAGTAAGATTGACTAAATGCATACTTAGTGACACTAAAAGTAAAGTTATGATAGAAGGACGGGTTTCGGATAGCTTTATCACCAATAGAGGCCTGCGACAAGGTGACCCGTTATCAACAGATTTCTTCAATTTAATTTTAGAGAAGATTATACGAGAATGCAATATCTATACTAAAGGCACAGTTTATCATCACAGGCATCAATGTGTAGCATACGCAGATGATATTACCTTAATAACAAGGAGACCTGCAGAATTAAAAGAAATCTTCAATAGACTAGAAAGAACAGCCAAGGAATATGGTTTAGAAATAAACGAAGAGAAAACGAAATATATGGTGATGAAGGGAAATGAAAATCATCTGGGACAGTCCTTTAAGATACAAAGCCCAAGTAAAGAATATAACTTCGAAATTGTCGGCCAATTCGATTACTTGGGAGTAACACTAACAAATAGGAACGAAGAGAACCAAGAAATAGCAAAAAGAATGGCGAAAGGTAGTAAGAGTGCTGGAAGTCTAAATAAGATACTGAGGTCGAAGATAATATCCAGAAAAGCAAAAAAAAAAAACGAATATATACAACAGTTATCCGACCTACGGTACTCTATGCTAGCGAGACCTGGACATTAAATAAAGATATGGAAGTAAAATTAGATAGGGGAACGAAAGATCCTCAGAAGGATATATGGAGGTTTAAAAGAGGGGAATATCTGGCGAAGAAGAACGAATGAAGAAATAATGCAAATATATGGACAACCAAAAATAACAACACTCGCCAAAATTCAAGATTAAGATGGCTTGGGCATATAGCAAGAATGGAAGAAGGAAGAGTTCCCAATCAACTAATAAACACGGAGGCTGGTACAAAAAGAAAAAGAGGACGCCCCCGAAGAAGATGGTTGGAGTCTGCAAAAGAAGATCTGAAGTCGCTGAGGGTACAAGATTGGAAAAACCTAGCACAAGACAGAAAGAAATGGAAGAAAACAATTGAAGCCTTGGGCCCCTAAGGCCTGTTGAGCTGAACTATATATATTTTGTATCTACTTATTTGTCATAAGTTTTGAACTGAATTTAACGTCGTGTCGTGACATCTCCCATAATACAAGATCAACTGACTAACTGGCGATGAAACGGCCGGCGATGAAATGGACTGGCGATGAACCGGCGGCATCGAAACGGCGGCGATGAACCGGCGGCGATGAAACGTCCCATTCCGCATATTCTCATTTCTACTCATTCTCATGTATTCTCATTTCTACTATTTCAAGCACCCTCTGTGCCTTGTCTGTTTGGGGTCTTGTTTCTGATTTGTAAGAGGCTTTAGCTTTGGCGCCATATTCCTTTTTGTAAACCATAAAAATCATGCTCAAATTATTTTGAGTGCCTGTTTTTAATTCTTCTTACAAGTACTTTCGGAAACCTGTAACTCACAATTCATCGTATTGTATGATTATCATTTCAGTATTGAACATGTCTTCACATAAATTTTGTTTGGAGATTCTTGGAGAGAACAAAAGGATCACGTAACAGCCTCTTCTCAATCTAGAGAAATTTTTAAACACAAATTTTAGACAATTTCAATCTTCTATTAAAATAATTTTCCTAGTAGGTATATGGTAGGGGAGCCCAAGCGGGGATTTTTGCAGTTACTCGAGCGCGTCAGATTAGCATATGGGGAGAAACCTGGTACTCTGCAGATGTACCTCTACCATATATTGGCTCTTAACACAGGGGAGTTCGTTAAGGGGGGCCCGAAAAAAAAATCTATCCTTAAAAGAACTCGAAATTGTCAGATTAAGATACGGTAAGTTAAGTACATGCAAAAGAGTGTATATTTCAAAAATCTGACGATTTGAGCCGGGCGTAAGGAAATGGGTAAGTCCCAAATTTTCACAAGAAAAAAGCGAATAATTCGCGAAATGATTGACAGATCGAAAAACTAAAAAATATGTGCTCAATATTTTTTAAAAATCTATCGAATGATACCAAACACGACTTCCCACGGAGAGGGGTGGGGGGTAAATTTAATATTTTAAATACGAATCCCAGGATATTTCGCGAAATGAACATTAGATCGAAAAACTGTAAAATACACTTATTCATTATTTTTGAAAAATCTATCGAATGGCACCAAACACGACCCCCCATGGACGTGGGGTGGGGGGTTACTTTAAAATCTTAAATAGAAGCCCTCATTTTTTATTACAGATTTGGATTCTTTACGTAAAAATAAGTAACTTTTATTCGAAACATTTTTTCAAATTATGGATAGATGGCGTTATAATCGAAAAAAACGATTGTTGGAAATGGAAAATTAAATTAAACAATGGCAAGCGCCCACTAAAATGGAAAACTTTGCTTAACTTTTTTTGGTTTTAGGACCTACTCTTCACAACCCAATAGGTCCCCAAAGCGCTCGAGTGACTGCACATTTAGCATACTTTGCTCCCCTACCAATATAAATTACCAAAATTAACTCTTTATAAAAACTTAATATCTAGTAAGTCATTCATCGTTAAATTATCATTTTTTTAAAGAAAAATATTACTCCAATTTGTTCCGCTTTAAAAGTTGCGCTATTTATGTTTTATGGCCCTTGTGTCGGCTTTTATTAGTAATCAGCGAGTTACGATATTTTTAAATATGTAGTTATCTTGGAAGACTCTTTATAAATATATTTAGACGAAAAAAACGTAAAACGACAAAGGAGCGGTAAACGGCGCTAGTCGTTCGGGTTTTTGTTAAATTCTCGTTTATAATTTACAGTAAGGCGCGTTTACATGTATCCAGTAACTGGCGCCAGTCGCACTGGAACGACAGTGCTGGCATCATGTAAACGCTTTTTTGTTCCAGTCCAGCGCTGTCTGCCAGCGCTGTCTCGAATAGAAGGCTGGTCTATTTTTCGTGCCAGTGGCACTCGTCCGCGTCCCCTCTAACCCCGTGCCAGTGGTTGTAGACACGTGTAAACACAGCGTTCCAGTCGCTGGCGCTGTCGTACCTGTGGTTTCAGTGGCCGTATTAGGATTTTTAATAAGAGTGCCAGTGAGATTGGCGCCAGTTACTGGATACGTGTAAACGAACCTATCCAGCGCTGTCTTAGTCAAGTACTCGCATTCCAGTGAGACTGGCGCCAGTTACTGGATACGTGTAAACGTTACTGTATGTTCAGTAAATTTTTTTCGTTAAAAATAATTTGGTCAAGTATGGAGCTGGAGATTGTGTAGACAGTTATCGTAAACGTAAACTGGTATTAGTGAAGATGGTGAACATCAACACATTAGGAAAAAAGCTTACACAATTAGAATCATGAGAATAAGTATCTTTACATGGCATGATAAAAAAAAAACAAAGTTCTGGACTGGGTCTACTCTCCTAGTGCGAGTTTTATGTTCAAATACAGGTTTTTTTCCGGTCGCGGATGAAGATTTTTGACATTTATAGATCGTCTCAGGACCAAAGTATTTGTAACTTATCCTCTATGAGTAAGTTCATCAGTTCTTTTATTGTCCTGTATTCCTGATGATTTGTTATTGTTATGTGAAAGCTATGGGGTTTCCTAGGGACATCTGCGAGAAACTAGAATTTTCTTTTATAAAGAAAATTGCATGTGCAGCGACGATTTTTCTCCATTTTATCCATTTTGCCATTTTACGAATCGATAGAGTAGTATTGATTCTATTTTTAAAAATTTTGGCATAAGGGCTATTGGTGCCCTAAGGGTGCTAATTATGACCTAAACATGTAATGTTTATAAGTCAGTGTCCGTGATTTTCTCTTTCATACCACTTGAAAGTTTCTTTTTCTTCTTCTTCTAATGGTGCGGCAATCCTTTGTGAGTCTTGACCTGCTTAACAGTGTTCTTCCATTTTGCCAAACGAAAAATTTTACATTGGAAAAATTAGGGAAAATAAGGAAAACTCGATTTTTAGAAAAAACATCCTCAACTCTAACTTTCCTCTTTTTTTGCTTATCTCATAAATATGACATTTTCACTTTTAGTGCTTAAAGGCACATAACATAAGGGATCAGTCGTGGTTGATCTTCATTTTGAAATCTAAGAGTTCAGCAGTCTATAAACTTGTATGACTGACTGGAAATAATGTCTTACTAAGAAAACTATTCCTTGGATAGTAAAATAACTGTTGTATTAGTCCATTAAAATGTTACATTTAGGTTGCATTTCTTAGAGGAGTCAATTTTATTTTTTTAATGTGTAGGGGGGTTCAGTAGAAGCTTAAGTTCAAGTTTTTGGGGTCGCCACCCTTGTCCCCCGACCGCCGTATTGGAAAAAGTGGTGCAAAGGGCTTTCGCGCTGTATCTTCTAAACTAACAATCCTACAGAGAATTTAATTACACATAAAATGTAGCAAATTAAATTTTCTACAATTTTATATTTATTACTTTTTATCGTCAAGTGACCAACAAAAAAGTTATAAATAAAAATATGAGAAAATTTTGTAAGAAGTTTCCGTTTGGAGGTTATAACTTTTTTTCCGTTCATTTCACAATAAAATAACATCATAGCGATTTTGTAGAGGATTTTTCAATGAACAATTTTCGCTATAAAGTTGTTTAATATTTTATTTATTATCTAGGTTTTACAGCGCTCCAATCTTGACCAGATTCTCGAATTCTCATAGGAATCAGAGGCGGCTTTAGCCCATGTAGCGCCCGTGTGCAGTCGATGCCCTGGCGCCCTTTGGTTGAAGCGCAGTCAAAATGGAATAGTCGAATAGGTACCTATAATACCTGTACTGATAGTACATAGAGTATTAGAGGGTATAAGATACGCTTATAATGTAAACAAAAATCCAGATGCAAATAGTGCAATATTAAACTATGTCGGGAGCCAACAGGTATTCACGGCGTCAGAACAACCTACCCAAATCTGTTAAAAATATTTAATTAAAAATGAACTTTTTTATCTATGAGGTATACATAGGTTTGAGTACACGAGTAAATAGTACTTTTAGGAAGGACTTGGTTAGATGAATAAAAAAGAACAACTTTGTGATTATTTAAAAAAATAATAATTTATTAACGAATTATTACAGGACTCACATAGGCACTTACTACAACATATAATTATTATAAAAAAGACGTGCTTTTCGTGCTTCACCTACTTCAATTTTTATTTCATGTTCAATACTTACTAGTGATAAATTTGTCAATCGACTTTGTGACAATGTTGACCTTAGATCTTTTTTAATTATATTCAATTTAGAAAATGATCTTTCACTGTGCGCTACTGTCACTGGCAATGTGAGGTAAATTCTAAGAGCAGTGAACAGAATTCAGTGAGCAGAAGATGCAATTTATTTGTATACAAGTAATCTAAAATGAAGCTGGACCTTGAATGCAGCATCAATGAAAAACTAGAATCATTCGAGATGTGGGTGTACAGAACAATTCTGTAGATATCGTGGACAGAACACGTCACAAACAAAGAGGTTCTGAGAAAGATGAATTAAAAAAATGGAAATCTTAAATACCATCAAAACAAGAAAATTTGAATATCTCGGACATATTACACGTGGAAAGAGATACAGCTTACTCCAATTGATTATCCACGGAAAGATTCAAGGAAAAAGAAGCAAAAGGAGACGCAGAATATAATGGCTGCGCAACCTGAGAGAATGGTACGGATGTACATCAAATGAACTTCTCAAAGCAGCCGTCTCTAAAATCCGAATGGCTATGATTGTTGCCGATCTCCGTCGCGGAGCTGGTACTTAAAGAAGCAGAATTTAAAATATCCAAAGATGTAGTGTAGTAGAATTATCGATAAAGATTGGTAATAATTTTATTTCATTAAAGAGCTCAAACCTATCTACGTCTGAAGAGCCAACATGACACAATTTATTTTCTAAATTAGAACAATATGCTCTTTTCTAAATCCATCCAGTGTTTTAATTGTCGAAGGAACGAAAAAGTTTCATTATTTTGCTTTTATAGTTCGAAACGTTCGTCAAACTTAGTAATTGAGGTATCTAATAGGTAATAATAAAAGTTTCTGATTCATGTAACAAAGATTCTGTTGAAACAAAGTAAAGGATCCGCCCTTTGGCGCTTGGCGCCCCCAACATCCCGGCGCCCGTGTGCACCGCACACCCTGCACAATAGGTAAAGCCGCCCCTGATAGGAATACAGTAAAAAAAATACTTTTCATCTATATATATTAGTCGAGCGGCAGCAATCGTTATGCCGACCACGAAAATCAAATTTAAGATGAATGACCAATTTTGGTCTATTTTAATGCTTTCGAGGTCGCTGAATCCGAATATGAAGTTTATTTTTATCTAGATTTGGTGGAACATGTTCAAAAATCAAATCTTATACAAAAATGCCGAAAATCAATTTTGACAATTTTTCAAATTTACCTCGCTGTAAATATTTCCTTTTGAAAATATTACTGTGTAATCTTTGAAGTGTGTAGATAACAATGGAATTTGTCCTAAATATTTAAACACATTAAAAAAGGAGTTGTTAGTTTTTAAACATTTTGTCATCATATTTCGTTAGTTTCATGTTTACTTAAAAAAGTTGAGTGACAAACTTTTTAGATTATAATTTTAACCAACACAAAAATAACATATAATTCATGAAAAAGTTTTTTGGAAAATTTTAGGTCAAAATATACAATAGGAAAAAAGTTATGTTACTTCATAAACAAGCGGCACACCCCAAAAAACGCTTATATCTCGAGATCCTGACCACGGTGTGGTGAATGGCTAATTTTGATTATACTTTATGATTTTGATATCAAAAATTCGTTTTTTGCTCTTAAGAATTTTGCAATATGCGGTTGCGTCATTCTTCTTCTGAACCGGCGAATTTCTCATGAAACAACTTCTTGGGCCGTTTCTATATATGTTTAGGGTTATAAGTTTTATAGTGGGGAGAAAGGTCAAAATCAGATTAATAATAGCATAGGAATGTTAAAATCATAATAAATTGTATGAATAAAAAAGAATGTGTGTGTGTACTTTGTACGCACGTAAGAAGTTATACTTCTATTATAATATAATTTCAACGAAATAAATATACCTACTTAACAGTTACAATACAAAAAATTAACCATAATTACCAAAATTTAACCAAAACTTAACAATGCCAAATATTAAAAAAAACGAAAAAAGTATGAATCGTCCGGGAATTGAACCCGCAACCTCGCGAATTCTCAATCTCTGGTCCAATGCTCTACCAACAAGACCATCAAGGCACATACTATTAACGTGTCAGATATACATATTTACACATCACGGTGACAAGTGAAATATAAAAATAGATGTTTTATTAGTTTACGCCCAAGGAAGACAAATCCAAAGACACAAAATTATAATAAAAAACCTTTTAAACCACATTTTTCAAATTGCGCAAGTTTTATTATTAATATTAATGTTAATAAATGAAATATAAATATTTTGACGTTTCACAATTTGACAATATCATAACAAAATTTGATCTACTATTTTTAAAACACTTACCAGTGTAAGATTCTTTAGCTTTGAATAAGCGAGATCGTAGATCGTCCCGGTTGATTGTTGTTATCCACAGTTCTCTAAGCCTTCGAGCTAATAGGTTTTTTATCAGTAATTTTGCGGCACTCATACTAGTCACAGTTTGATGGGCTTTCACATTGACATGCAACAATCATCTCTTCTATGTTAATAAGTCCAAAAATATAATATGAAAACTATTTAAAAAGGCAGTATAACCATTAAATAACTTTTTGTTTGTTGTTTCTCTTCCTACAAATTTTAAAACGCAACAACCATACACCATACATAACCAAACCACAGTCCCACAGCTGTGATAAAGCTGCCATATTGAATAATTTTTGTCATGTCATTTGAACATCCAATCAGAACAAAGTTATAATGCGACTGCGCCGGGATCAAAGGTTTTAATCCTATTAAAATTCACCCTCATATGCGCGTAAAGAAGTATAACTTCAAAAAATATATATAGATAGAAAAGTAAGCCTAACTTTTGTTTTTATTATATCCCTATGAGCATTCGAGAATCTGGTCAAGTTTGGAGCGCTGTAAAACCTATATAAATAAATAGAATTAAACAAAATAGTGAAAATTGTTCGCTGAAAAACCTTCTACAAAATTGCTATGTTATTTTATTTTAAAATGAACTGAAAAAAAGTTATAAGCTCCAAAAGGAAACTTGTTAAAATTGTTTTGCATATTTTTGTTCATATCTTTTTTGTTGGTCACTTGCCGATAAAAAGTAATAGAAATAAAATTGTAGAAAATTTAATTTGCTACATTTTATGTTTAATTAGATTTTCCGTAGGGTTGGTAGTTTACGAGATATAGCACGAAATCCCTTTGCACACCATTTCCAAGATGGCGGCCGGGGGACAAGGGTGGCGACCCCAAAAACTTGAACTGAAGCTTCTACTGATCCCCCTACACATTAAAGAAATAAAATTGACTCCTCTAACAAATGCAAGGTACGGCTTAAAAAATGTAACATTTTAATGGAGTACATATATGTATTTATTTCACATAATATAAATATAAATCGCAAATTAAAGTGATCATCGTAAAGATTCTAAAAATCTATGATTACTAATTAATTACTACTTCCTAATGTTAACGACGACGGATGATATAATTGGCAACCTTGAAACGTCTACATATATAATATGTTTACAACCATGCAACCAAAATCCGATTTAAAATGTTATTTATTCCGATAAAAACATAATCAAGGAATACCCAAAACATATGTTTAAAACACATGTTATTAACTTTTCTAGCCGAGTTTATCAATGTTTATATTATATCTGGTAGCTGGAATTTAATTTAAAAAGTATTGTTTAGTGTAAATATATTTTTATTTATGCGTTTTTACTAAGCGAGTTGATATTAATTTGGAAATTGAAATAGTTTTTATGTATTCATCAGATTCAAAAATGATGAATCGTTACTAATAGACCAGGGCGCATCTGTAAAAATATTAGTACATTTGGACGTTGAGAGGTGACTCAAATTTTTTTGCAGAATTTGCTTGAAAATAACTCAAGTAATAATATTTGAGTTATCCTCCCTCTCAAAAAGGTCCGGAACATTGTTTAAATAATCAAAATGTCAAAAAATTAAGGAAAAATTCGATTTTTTTCTTGGTTTTTTGAAGTTATACTTCTTTACCGGCGATAGAGGGTGATTTTTTATATGTTAAAACCTATCAGCCCGGCGCATGCGCATTATAACTTTGTTCTGATTGGATGTTCAAATGACATGTCAAAAATTATCCGATATGACAGCTGTGGTTTGGAGGTAAAGGTAAAGGTAAACAAATGTATAATATATTAGTTTTATTGTTGTGAGGACAGAAACAAAAAAGTTTATAATATTGTAGTGACTTTTAAATAGTTTTTAAAAGCAACAGGTACGTAATAATTGTTAATGTATCATGGGTATAAACCTACCTATTTGATCTGCCAAAATACATAGTATGTAATACTTTTATTTATATAATTTGATTACCATCAAAATTTCTATCAATATTCACCTAATATATTGTTTATTTACTCTATGTTTTGTTGTATTTTTTCAATTCTAAATCATTTCAATTCAAAATTAAAATAATTTGATCAATTTTCAAAATATCAAAATATCACAAGTTTAATTCGTTTAGTTAGTCGATCTTCGTAAATAATGACACATACTGTCCGTGGCTAAGCGGAGAAGGCGAATGAATTCCAATACCAACCGCTCTTATCAGCGCTGGTTCGAGTCTCAATAGAAACTTTCTTTTTTGTTTTTTTCAATACATTTTATGATTGTAAGTATATTTATTATATAATTGTATTTTCAGAAAATACGTATTTAGTTAAAAACATTTTCGACAATTAATGTTCAGACATCATTTGTGGCTTGTTTAATCTGTTTGTGTGTGTTTTATTCTTTTATTATTTTAATTTTTGGCACTGTTCTAATAAAAATGTTTAAGAAGTAGTAAGTATAAATTAGTTTAATATTTAAACAAAATATAAATAAAAAGTATATTAATTTCGTTTAAATCATATAATAGAAGTATAACTTCTTGCGTGCGTACAAAGTACACACACATTCTTTTTTGATTATTACTCTAAAAGTATTAATTTCCGAGAAAAGTTGTACTGAGATAAAAGTTGCGTAATTAAATTTCCTACAATATAGAATTGGTTAAAAATTTAAAAAATAGTCACCCTTGTTGCAAAATAGCAATAATTGTGAAAAAAACATACAAAAACAAGTATTCGCATTTTACGTTTTTCGACCATTTATGCTACACTTAGGACCTTCATATTTCACCCTGAAAAACCTTATGATACAGTAAAACAATGCTGTAAATTTCATTAAGATCGGTTCAATAGATTTTGCAAAATTAATTTTGCAATCCAGCTTTCGTAAAAAAAATTCATTTTTTCAAAATGTTACAGGACTGAAAATAAAGCAGATAGCAAGTTGAAAATTTTTTTGCGTATAGAAGTGTACTGTACTTTTCATTTGCAATTTCGCAAAATTAAAATCGATTAACATCACGGCGTCAGGAATTTTTTTAAATAAACATTAATTATTGGTGCTACGCTCAGGACAGCGGATAGTTTGCTCTGATTGGGCATTCCAATGACCTTTGATAATGATTGATACATTTTAATTTTTATTACATTTCGATATAAATAAATAAATTTGTTTATTGCAAAATAAAAACACATACTCTATCCTTTGAAATAACACTTTTATTAGCAAAAACTTTCTATGTTCATATATTTTAACTTAAATAATAAAAGTTTATTATTTTTAAACATATGCAATTGTTTAAACAATATTTCACAAACAATAATAAAATTAGTTTGATTTTTGTGGAATTAAAATATTAAAATACAACAAAATATAGAGTAAGAAAATAATATATTAGATAAAGATTGGAAGAAATTTTGGTGGAAATCAACTTGTGTGAATCGAACACCGCTGTCCTGCGCGTAGCACCAAAAATTATTGTTTATTTCAAAAATTTTCTGACGCCGTGGTAATTAATCGATTTTAATTTTGAAAATTGCAAATGAAAGGTACAGTACACTTCTATAAGCAAAAAAAATTTCAACTTGCTATCTGCTTTATTTTCAGTCCTGTAACATTTTGAAGAAATTAATTTTTTTGCAAAATCTATTGAACCGATCTTAATCAAATTTACAGTATTATTTTACTGTATCATAAAGTTTTTCTGAGTGAAATATGAAGGTCCTAAGTGTAGCATAAATGGTTGAAAAACGTAAAATGCGAATAGTTGTTTTTGTATGGTTTTTTCGCAATTTTTGCTATTTTGCAACTAGGGTGACTATTTTTTAAATTTTTAACCAATTGTATATTGTAGGAAATTTAATTACGCAACTTTTATGTCAGTACAACTTTTATGTCAGTACAACTTTTCTCGGAAATGAATACTTTTAAAGTTATAATCAAAAAACCAAGAAAAAAATCGAATTTTTCCTTAAATTTTTGACATTTTGATTATTTAAACAATGTTCCGGACCTTTTTGAGAGGGAGGATAACTCAAATATTATTATTTGATTTATTTTCAAGCAATTTCTGCAAAAAAATTTGAGTCACCTCTCAACGTCCATCTCAAAACAGATGCGCCCTGGACTAATTTGCCACAAATGGAAATTATTAATTATTTGAGTGTTTTATGTGTTACGTTGTGTATTTCTTTAAACTAGGCCACTATTTTTGCATTTCTGATAAAATAATGATGAAATCAATTTCCGATATATCTGAAGTAGACAGGAGACTGCCCTATTTCGGCGGGTGTAATTTCCTCACCAAAATAATTTTTTGCCTGCGTTTGGATGGGTATGTCATAATCCTACAGGTATTTTCCTCACCAAAACTGAAATGGTTGTTTCAGGTAGATTTTACTAAGAGGCATTCAAGGGAATTATTTATCTTTTATAAAATTACGGTAGGTACCTATAATAATTAATTAATTATAGTATTTTATTTTTAGTCATAATTGGAATTTTGACAAAAATGGCATGTTTAATAGAAAGTAATCGAGGTAAACCTTTACTGGTATTTGAAAATTTTATTTTTTATAAGGTGAAAGTTTTAAAAAGTGAAGAAGTTTTCTGGAGGTAATAAAACAACTTGTAGTGCGAAATTGTTTACTATTGGGGCAAATTTTACAATGACTAGAAGTAGCCTATAACATAATCATGAACCAGATCGTCAGAAGATAGATCGAAAAATTGTTTCTAACTCTTGTAAACGTAAAGCCAAAGAGAATATACTGAAAAACCAACAAAAATTATTCGCCAAGAGCTTGCAGCTAATTTTCCTGAAACAGTTACTGCGATTGATGTCAGTTACATAAGAAAAAATATATACTATACATAATTATCGAAGAAAAATGATGCCTGGTCGGTCGACTTCCTTCCAATATTGATGAAGTTCAAGAATTTGTGAACAGCTATGCTCAAAAAACAACCAAGGGGGAAAATTTTCTCTTTATAAACTGTGTCAAAACTGAGATAACTGTATTTAGTTCTGAAACAAATATAAGGCTTTTAGCCACATTGAATTTTATACAGAGGTGGCAAAATTGTGGAATATATTCATTTTCTCTAAAATGGACAATTTTGGAAAATAATCCCGAAACAGGTCGATTTTTATTTTAAATTACAATTTTTTGGCATATCTATATTTCATAATAGTGTCGTCATCCATCTGAGCGTGATGACGTAGGTACCTAATCGATGATTTGTTTAAATGCGAATAGGGGACGTTTAGTAGCTCATTTGAAAGGATGTTTAATTTTCTATTCAGTAATATAAACATTAAAATCAATATTTATACTAATACAAAAAATAATTTTTGAATTAAATTAATTGACGCAAAAAGAAGAATGTATGTAGTTTATTTAACTCAAAATACATTGTCCTGCTGTCAGAAATTAAAAAAAATGTTTATTTCACAAATAAACATTCATAAATGTGTGTGTCATTGCTGATCAAATCATGCAAGTCCGCAGTGTATAAGTTAAACAACAGGGTGCTTGAAATAGAACCTTGTGGTATGGTAGGGTATTACACATACTCTAAAACTTACACGTCATAGAAGTTATAGATTTTTCCTCCATCGCGACATATGACGGTTAAAAGAAAAGTTTGGTGCATTCTGCACATACGACGACCTTTATATAACATATGAGGCCATCAGAAAGGGAGTCTGGAGATAACTACGTTCAATCTGGAACACGCTGGTTTCTCCCCTTTAAATTAATTGAGTATTGTCCTTTTCATGAGCATTTTTCAGTGCGTAACAAATGATAGGAAAAAGGGTAAGTCCGTGATAATACACATTTATGACATTTATTCTAACATGACATTTTAGTTAAATCTGACAGTTGTCACATTTTATTTTCAATTTGGAATAAAAACAAATCAAATGTGATTCTTGCATTTATAAAATGGTATTTTCTTTGATTTGTATAGTCTTATAAATTATACAGATTATATTTGTAATATTATCTAATTAAAAAAAAATTATTTTTATTTATTATGGCGCCATCTATCGACAACTAGAATAATCACCGAACTAGAATAATTACCAAAATAATCACCGACGTGCCTTTTTTCTGTCATATACAATTTAATGCGTTAGAAAGAAATCGAAAAACTGTGACGCACTGAAAGATGATCATGAGAAAAAGAATATCTGTATTACGACGTACAAGAAGCAAGTAAAGTAAAACAGAATATTATATGTATTACATTTAATTCTACATAATTAAAACCTACAAAATTGAAGTATGGACGTAACAAAGATACAAAACTCTTAATATAAGGTTGAAAATTATACATTATATAAAGCGACAAACTCTTTGAACAATAAGAACAGTTCTATTAGCAGAATTGCTTTGACAAGTTGTGAATAGATTAAACGTAAGTCAGAGATACGAAACCAAATAAAAACAAACTATAGATAATATATCCACATAAACTACCGACGCAAAGCAATAGAATATATTTTTACATAAATAACGTTATAAAGGCAAAGAATATTATAAAATCAGTAGATGGATAGATAATATATCAATACAGTCAAATAATTCGTCAATTAAAATGTCATTCAACTCGTAGCATAAGATTAAATAGAGTTCGACAAAAAAGAAATATGAATTTGTAGCAAATTTTGTTTAATAATGTAACGGTTCTACACAATAAACGCACGTGTGTATCAGAATCAATATGTATATTGTATATATTTATGATATAATGTGTAATGGTATACATAAGTTGTACTTTACCACATGGGGTTGCTGATGGTGCATGGCAGTAGCAAGTGCTACCCTGTAACGAAGACACCACTGTGTCATACGGCAGACCAGGAACAAAAGTAATGAATTAAGGTTAGTAGACTCCCTGCAACGCAGGGATTTCTTCGATACATTTCGGAAATATGGGTATTACGGCAATATGGTTGTGGGCCAATGGCAGCGCTAATATTGCTAAATTTTTCTAGCAAGTGATGAGTTCTGCTAAATTATTTCGTAAGATGTACCTACCAGCAATCATATGGGGTTGTCGGTATAATTCCCATTTAAAATTTGCAAAACTGCAACAATGTTCACATTGTGTAAGTTTTCGAATTAACTTCCTCTAGTTTTCTCAACTATTTTCGGACGTTTCGTGCAGAATTTTCATTACTTCAGCGGCACCTATTCAAAGACGAATCCATTATTTACATCTATTTTTAGTGGAAGCCCACCCCGCCAATCCGTACAGATGACAAACCAGTAGATTCGAACGATAATTCACAGGCATATATGACGCGAGCACCCTAACCGGTCAGCAATTGATGTCACAGGCAAATCAATTAAAACTGTATGTTCGACATTAATAATTGTCGTGTAAGAGTTATCTATCTGTACACTGACTGACACATACGGCACGTTGAAATGAATACACGATTGTTTTGTCGGTCTGTTTAGACTAGCGTGGTGGATGTAATGTTCATAAACGAGTAGATAAAACATAAAACTAATCGATATACTGGATTGTTTCCAGTTAATTAGAATTACCAAAATGACATCAAATCCTAAAATTTAGTTAAATTTCAATGGATAAATGTTAGAATGTTGGAAAATGTGGAATGAATCTGTCCATCACATGAAACTTTTTGTACAAACTAGATTGATTTGATGATTTATATCTTGCTATTTTGACCATTGTGATTTTCTAATTACATATTCTATTTGTGTGATTATTCGATTATTTTTTTCTGCTAATCATCAATATCCACTGGTTACATTTTCTTTTGATGTCTTCACTCCTCTTTCGATCTATCAACGTCATCATCATCATCATCATCATCTTGGTGCTACAGCCCTTAGAGGGCCTCGACCTTCTCAAGCTTTCTACGCCATCATTCTGTTCTGTCCGTTGCTTGCATTTTTCAGTTACCGATTCCGATCTTCTCGGCATCTTGTGTTACCCCGTCTTCTCATTCCCACGGGTTGAGCTGTTAGAATCTTTTTTATCATGTTCGATTCAGGGGCCCGGGCTACATGCCCTGTCCACTGCAAGCGGTTTCGCTTAATTATAGTGATCATAATATCTTTTCCACTAAACGTATGCTTGTAGATATTCTGCAGTTCAAAGTTTTTATCTACGCCTCCATATTCCGTTCTCACAGACTGCTCCGAATATCTTGCGTAGCACTTTTCTTTCAAAAATCGATAGAGCGGATTCATCTGTTTTAGTTAGCGTATGCCTCTGATTGATATGTGAGAACGGGGACTATCAATGTTCTATACAGCCTTATACGAGTTTTTTTAGACAGACGTTTGTTAGATAAGTATGTACTTCGATATACCATGATAACACCTGTTTGCAATTATTATTCGCCTGTTTATTTCCTCAGATGTGTTATTATTGGGGTTAATCGATATCCCTAGATATATGAACTCTTTGACTGCTTCGAAGTTTTGGTCATTGATAATTATATCTGCGTCAACATTTCCAGCTCTTGTGTTCGTGTTAGTCGCCATGAATTTGGTTTTATTTTGATTTATATGTAACCCCATTCGTTTTGCTGCTGCTACTAGATCGGTTAGGATTTCCGATCTATCAACGTATTCACTGTAATTCTTCTGAGTTTTCTAAATCAATAGAATCTTACAACGGTGTTTCAGCATATCCCTGCATCGTCAGTGACTCGTGCTGATACAAACGCTCACGTATCTGGCCGAAGACTCTTGTTGTTTCCCACTTCAAGTGGATAGCTACAAAAGTGCCATCTACTCTAATGGCCATAAACGAAACACGACTCGATAGAATCGTTTTCTGTACTTTTGAGCTGTCGAAATTTGAAAAAAGTGTAAGGTTTCAACAAAAAATTTGCTGTCACATTTTAAAAATGCATCTAACAGGAGACTTCTGGAGAATAAATTCTTGAGGAGGCTAGGACATGCACAGCAATGTAAAGCCATAATTACGATGAATGTTACTCTCTTTTATATTGCACATGAGAAATTTAACTATTTTTTTACTAATATTTCTTCCGTCATCTTGTTTGAAATACGTTAAAAGGTCCTTTACTCCATCTGACACTTAATTTTTCTTCAAAAAAGTGTCTATTTATATCCACAACATAATTTATAATAACAATAACGCACTTGTAAAATATCAAACTTCACTTTCAATAAATTGTGTACAAACTAACAAAAACAATAAAAACATTTATGTATATTTTATCAAAAACAAAAGATTGCGTAACACATTAACAATGACCTTAGAATTTTAAGTTGGTTAGAAACTAGTTCCAATATCATCGTAGGTGATTGTTAAAATGGTTGTTTAAGTGAAAATTTGCTTTTATTTTATGGACAAATTGTTCTGTTTAGAATGTAATGACCCAGAGCATATGATGTAGAACAGAATCACGAATGTATAAGATAATTTTTTGAAGGATAAAAAAATATATGAAAAATTTGGAAGAATATACAGCGTCTGTCGCGGCCCATGGTCTCCATATTTTCCTTCTCTTTAATCCCCTTTCTCCAGACCTTTCTATTGCTAATGTCCACTATACGCCATGATTATATAGACTTTATATTCCATAAAGATTTTATTTTTGTCGGTGCTTTTTTTTGGTAATATTTTATATTTCTTCTAATTCTGTCCAATTCCTAATTGCGATCACTTTCTATATTCCCTCCCGTTGGATATCTAAAAAAAACTATTGAAAATATTTACCAACATAACAAGATGGAAGACAGAATAGATAAACAACTTACAGTACCTATAGACAGTGGTCGGCCCGTCGAGAGGGGGGTACAGCCGGTACATTTTACCGGGGCCCGGCAATGTAAGGGACCCGGCGTGGACCAGACCAAAGACGTAATTTTTCTTGTTTTTTTGCTTCTCACTTTATGTGTATAATGCGTTTAGTTAATACTCAGCTATATTTAATATGACCTTTACCTCTATTTTGAAATATAGGGCCTAGTATTGAGGCGACTGATAATTATTTTGAGCCCGACGCATATTTCGCTGTGAAATATTTAATATTGTCATGGATTGTATAATAAGCAACTTAACCAGAAGATTTAATGCAGCAATTGAAATCATTCGCTATTTAACATGTTATGGACATTCTGAGATGAAGATAACGACAATATAAAGAAAAAAAAATTATAATTGAGCGAGTTTATAAAGAAGACGTTAGAGCGATATACAAAGAGAATATGTGTGAATCTCAACTTTCTCCAATATATTTACTTAATAAAATTAAACATTCCAGATTGGAATCAGTATTTCGCGTCGTTATAGCGTCAATAATATTTTGCACATTACCGGTGGAAGTCGCAAAAAGGGAAAAGATCCTTTAGTTTTCTTTCTCGCATAAAAATGCTATGGGATCTAAAATTTGTGTATTGAAAATGATTTGGTAAAATCATGCGATTTTTCGAAAATTATAGATATCTTTGCCAATCAAAAACTCGAAAAGCACCGGTATTGTAAATATTTTCACTAAAATAAAAATATAATCAAAATTTAATAAAAGTTATATTGGAAATGTTTCTGATTATTTATTATTGATAATTTTTTTCCATAAAAATTAAACAATTTTTTTCGCTCTTCATCACTTTTTGCCGGCGCCCGCTCATCCCTCTCGGCGGCCCTGGACAGAGGTAGAAAAATAAGAAAGGGACTCATTCATATAGATACTCTTCAATTTAATCATGGATTTTCATTTGAAGTTTTAGTTTGAATCCACTGAAATTTAGATTTTCATTTGAAGTATCAACAGAGGAAGATAATACATAACGGTAAACAAAATAGGCACAAACTATCTGTTATGCAGACGACGCAATATGAATAATGCAAATACTAGTTTACAGATTCTTTACAAGAGCAAAATCATTTACCATGACGATCTCTACTCAAAAAACCAAAATATAGTACAATATAAGATCAATAATGACAATAAAGAAATCCAGAAATAGGTACAACACAACAGCTATTGAGAACGCCAAATACAAGAATACTAAGAATAATTGCAGGACATACGCTGATAAAGCGAAAGAGGAATCAAGACGTACGAAGAAAATGTAGCATAGAGAATAGATACGAGTGAATAAAAAAATAATGTATTAATCACATAAGTACAATGGAGGTGGTGAGACTGGCCACGATTGCAGTCACCAAACAGTAAAAGTACAAATCACCAAAAGGTAGAAGTAGTATTAAATCACTACGTACAAGATGAGGATTGAGAAACGCCGTTCGCCATGATTATGTCGAAAATCCTTGAAAATACCATTGCCGTCCGTCTTCTATCAGCGACTTTTTTATTTACTATGGCCTTTCCCTTTTAACCCCTTTCTTAAGGCTATGGGTACATAATTCGCAAATATTTTACGTGTATCCCTACTTTTTCTGTCTTTACACGGCAAATTACGTGTAGTAAAATTCACACTGGTGTGGATATGTAAACATTACTAGAATGTCATTCTACTTGAAAATGTCATAATTAATTTAAAGAGATGGCTTTTGAATGTTCTTGGATAACTGTTATTTTTATAATTGCAAATTATTAATTCAGTTAATAAATGTGATAATTTTTTCACTAACTATGTTTTCAGTGATTGTAATAATTTATTTGTACAACAAAAACTAATAATCAATCGAGAAAAGAGGAAAAGTGTTAAAGTGATTTTTTAATAATATGTTGTTATTTTGGAACGCTTACAATTTTGAACATCTCTAACAACAAAATACTTGGATCACAGGATATATCTGATGTATTCTCTGCTTGGATCTTTCACAAATAATACACAATAAATAACTTTTTATTAAGTTCACGTCTTAAATCAATTATTTATCAAATACACTATATATCAATAATATTTAATCAATTTCTCAAAATATTCCCGATGCAATGTCAAATATTTAAAATTGTCACTGATTGTCAGTGTCTGACTGACAATATATGCTGACAATATTATATTCGGTTGAGTGCGTTGTAAGACAAAGACAGATTTGGAAAATATTACCACGGCATTGTGTTCATTTTTTTCAAATCCTGAAAAAACCAATAAATATTTTTGAAAAATTTAAACGCAGAATGAAAGACTAAATTATTACCGAGGGCCGAAAGTCCCTTAGAATAAATAAAAAGTTTATTTTGAATGAGATATTTGAAATTAAAAATCACACTAAATTTTCTCTTAGTTTTTTCACCCCTGTAACTTATTAAAATAAACATTATAGAAGTTCTCAGGGACTTTCGGCCCTCGCTAATAACGTAATCTTTCATTCTGCGTTTAAATTTTTTAAAAATACTTATTAGTTTTCTCAGGATTTGAAAAAAATGAATCCCTATTTGAAAAGCATTGCAGCCGAAAATACGTACCGATCCTCTTAACAAATCGGCATCATTTTCCGTGAGCAGCCAATGGTGTAAAGGGAAGAACAAGTTATTTTGCTAATTAAAAATGTATCGTCATGTTATGAAGTTAACCTGTTCAGAAAAATGCCCAAATTGAAGAAGTGTCTAAAGAGAAAATTTGCCCAAACTACTGCAAAGTATTCTGGGTCTTCATTGAGAAAATTTTGAAAACTCGTAACTCTTAAGAATAAGAAAAGCAGCGTGTATTGAACTATAATAGTCTTTCAATAAATGAGGAAACCATTATTATAATTGAAACGTGCTTTTCCTAACCTTTTTTATTTTTAGCCAGGGCCGGGCGATCTTGAGAGTAACGAACTCCATATTATGGTTATTTACAAAATCGATATTTTCGCTCCCGTATTTATATCACGACCATGATTCGAAAGTAAATTAAACATCCGATTTTGATATACAATTGTATACACCCTGTGTATTTGCTAGTTGCAGCTGCGAACACATGCTTTTTGCCGATTTTTCCGGTAACCGGCCCATGCTAATTTTAACTTTATAGGTTTATACCAACCAGTAGCGGATCTAGACCTATGCCTTGTGAGAGAAACTAGCGGGTTTATTAGGTTTAATTTGTCTGTCTGTGTTTCATACCAGCTAAGTAATATATTTTTCCACCTACCTCTACCGAAAGTATACTTTTCCGGACCTGATTGTAGGGAGCAAAGTTGAACTTTTCCTCCCTAGAGAGGAAAAGTAAAAGAGACGTCATGGTATTTCATTCATGAAATATAACTTATTGACGCCCTGTACAATATCTATTTTCTATTACGTAAGTATCTATACATTTTAACGTTTATTTATAAAACACCCTGTATTTTGCAGAATGGTAAAAAACAGTAAATTGTTATTCTGATTTAACAATGTTTACATTAATAATTTGACTTATATTTGACAGTTGACAGTTATATTGTACCTACTTGTTAGTTTTAGTTTTAATAAATTTTGTTGGTTAGTTACATAAATAAATTAAGTAAAAATGAAAAAATGACTTGTTATTTGAGGAAGGTGGAAAAACCATATGTATAACATGGGAGTAAAGTGCCTTTTCCTCCCTTGAATGATTACTGCCCTAAGCTACGCGTCGGGCAGTAACCGTCATTCTCGGGAGGAAAAGTAGCACTTTCCTCCCTTGTTATACAAATAGCTATTTATGTTTCAAATAGTTTTTTTTTAATAATTTCGACCTTGTTGGGGGGGTTGAGAAATTTCTCCATTCCCCGTAGATCCGCCACTGAAGCAGGGGCGAAGTTAGCATTTGGAAGAGAGCTGAGGCTCATTTTGCACTAAGTGAGTCCAGTCTAGTTGCGTCCAATACACTCGGGCTCATTTCGCACCAAGCGAGTCCAATCTAGTCCGGTAAAGGAGTCGAGTAAAGCCCAGCCAAATCAAGTCCAGTCAAATCAAGTTAATGACTAACTTTCACATTGAATGCGTCTAATGGAGTCATCAGTGATCAGTGTAGAGACACAAATGGTTAAAAATGGATGATCTCACAATAAAACACTGAAAACTTTTGTTTTCTATACTTCCACAAAATTTATTATTTACAACTATGTGACTACAGCTGTTTCGGCAGAGTGCCTTTCTCAAGTGATATAATTTACAATGTGTTTGCCTTTTTAAGTCTCTAACTGAAGAGGTTGAGGAGTGGGGAGCTGTTTGTCTCGAGTTGGTCATTCAGAATTATATCTGTATTTTTCAGTTTATTAATTTCCATAGATTCTAAAAAAGATAGCTTAAGGCCTTTATTTTGGATATGCAGAATTTGAAACTCTTCATTGAAAGAATGATTATGATCTAGAAGGTGAAGTGCGTATGTAGAAGTGTCTGTTTTTCTATTGTTGAAAGCCCTTTTGTGTTCTGCTATCCGTTTGTCAAAAGTTCTGCCAGTTTGACCGATGTACGTTTTCGGACAGTCACCACAAGTTAGTTTGTACACACCACTCTGTAGTTGCTTTCTCTTTCGGCTTTTATTGTTCTTAATATATTTGCTTATTGCTATTTGCTTAACTGTTAACACAGTTAACAAAATTTTAAATCAAAAACTCCATAAGAAAACCCTGAAATTAGTGTATCCACCACCACAGAAAGAATCCAGTACCTTCTGCTCTCTCACATATACTGGCAAGAGAACAACAAACATAGCCAGATACATAAAAAAGAAAGGAATAATACCAGCTTTCAGAACTAACAACAACTTAAGCAAATATATTAAGAACAATAAAAGCCGAAAGAGAAAGCAACTACAGAGTGGTGTGTACAAACTAACTTGTGGTGACTGTCCGAAAACGTACACCGGTCAAACTGGAAGAACTTTTGACAAACGGATAGCAGAACACAAAAGTGCTTTCAACAATAGAAAAACAGACACTTCTACATACGCACTTCACCTTCTAGATCATAATCATTCTTTCAATGAAGAGTTTCAAATTCTGCATATCCAAAATAAAGGCCTTAAGCTATCTTTTTTAGAATCTATGGAAATTAATAAACTGAAAAATACAGATATAATTCTGAATGACCAACTCGAGACAAACAGCTTCCCACTCCTCGACCTCTTCAGTTAGAGACTTAAAAAGGCAAACACATTGTAAATTATATCACTTGAGAAAGACACTCTGCCGAAACAGCTGTAGTCACATAGTTGTAAATAATAAATTTTGTGGAAGTATAGAAAACAAAAGTTTTCAGTGTTTTATTGTGAGATAAAATGAACTTCCATCAAGTAACGGTCGAATCCATCAATTAAAAATGGATGAGTTATTCAAACAGTAATATTACGTCGCCTTCGAAGAAGGAGAATGAGCCAACGAAGAAAACTATTTTGAGTTCATCCCAGAAATACTACAAGATCTGTTTTTGGTTCATTCAGTCATGTTTTTCCCGATTTACTAGATGATCCTAAAAAAAATACAACGATTTTAGAATGAGCATATATTTACTCTTTCATTAATATTTAAGAAATGCTATATTTTCAATATCCATTTATAAATGTGAACACCGTGCAGTGCCTGAACAAGACTGATGTAAAAATTCGACCTGTCGAATCATGAAGAGTGGACTGGATGTGATTGAGTCAGTGTAAAACCAAAAGGACGCATTTGCTTTACTCTCAACCCGCAGATATGTGCTGGAAAACCTCGACGAACATGTAGTTCTATCTGCATCATTCAGAGGATCAGATTTTTTACTTACGGATAATAACGGTCGGCTCCATGTGACTCTAGATGTTGTTCAACACCTTGATAAATTGGGAATTACAGCTTTAGACTGGCTCCCACGCAGCTCCTCCATGAATCCTATAAAACATGTCTGGGACATTCTAAAAAGACGTATACTGTGTAGAGGTCTTGCTCTATGATTTTTAGTTGCATTGGAGCCAGTTGCTCCTGAATGGTGGGAGGGATACTACAGCTCACCTTCCCAAATTTAATAAGAGAAATGCAGCGATGCCTCAAGCTATTATTGTGGCTAGAGATGGCAACACTCGATATTAGAAATATAGTCTGGTGCCAGGGGCTGTCGCATTTTTGTTTTGTATCAAAGATGAAATTCTTAAAA
Source organism: Diabrotica virgifera virgifera (assembly GCF_917563875.1). NCBI lineage: Eukaryota > Metazoa > Arthropoda > Insecta > Coleoptera > Chrysomelidae > Diabrotica > Diabrotica virgifera. The sequence goes on along the minus strand of NC_065447.1, from coordinate 251,752,236 downwards.
AAAATCTTCCGTAATAGGCGAGCGGCAGCAACCCCCTATACGTTATACCGACCATGAAAATCAACTTTAAGGTGAATGACCAATTTTGGTCATTCTTTATGTTTTCAAGGTCGCTGAATCCGAATATGAAGCTTATTTTTTTTCTAGAGTGGAACATGTTCAAAAATCAAATTTTATGCAAAAATGACAAAAATAAATTTTGATGATTTTTCAACTTTACCTCATATAAACCATTCATTTTATTTTCTCAAGATACTTACCACGGTGTAACGAATGACTAATTTTGGTCATATTTCATGTTTTTGATGGTGCTGAAAACGAAAATTAGGTCTATTTTGAATTTTACGTGGGGGAACATTGTCAAAATCGCAATTCTGTTCCATTTTAATATTTTTTTTCTGAAATTTTTACAGAATATATTTCTTACCTTTCTGAAGAAATAGTCGCCAGGGGGTACAACGGCCTCCTTTATTCAGATGGACTTACCCAAATTTTTTTATGTATTTTGACCCGTAGAACACGAATTTTTTGGGTAACAGTTGATCCGGATATCGATAACATTGTTGTAAACAAATAACTTGAGGAGTTACATAACAGCGATTTCTCGCAATACAAAACATTTTTTGGGTCATTCTAAGCAAAAAATGTTCCTATATACAAGTTTTTTCGTAGGATGCATAGTTTTCGAGATAAACGCGGTTAAACTTTCAAAAAATCGAAAAATTGCAATTTTTGAACCCGAATAACTTTTGATTAAAAAATAAAATAGCAATTCTGCTTACCGCATTTGAAAGTTTAAGTCAAATTATATCGGTTTTGATTATTTAGATTGCTAAAGATTTATTTTTTTTTGGGTAACAGTTGATCCACCAGTTGGTTACCAGCTGCAGACGGGGGATGTGAATTGCATAGTGTAGAATTCCTTCCCTCTCATCTTCACTGCAGCATCCATTTGACTTGCAAATTGTAGAAGTCTTGGAGGTGTCACCAGGAAAGTGTACCAATAAGTTTTCAATTTAAAAATCTTTTAGTAATATTTTTAATATTTTCAATATTAATAATTTACTATTAGGATTGAAAACTACTTCGTCTTTCAATGCCAGATGGCGCTAGCCACCTACTATCATCACTTCAGTTGCAATGGGTGGGAAAACCTCTCGATGCGAATCAGTTAAAATATGGAGAACAGTGCCTACGTTCTTTCCGATGAAGGCTCCAATAAGAGCCGAAAATCGCGATTCAAGGGACTGGACTGCACTCCGTATTCTAATTGAAAAGTAAGATTGTTTTGCCTTCACATTGCAGCTGAATAAAAATGGTATACATTTTTAATTTATTTTTTTATTGTTAAACAAAGCTATAAACACATAGTGTTTCCCGTGCCTAATACATGGGTTTACATGCATGCTACGTAGAAATTGCCTCGCTTGCACTTGTACCTACTCTACCTATTCGTTCGAATTTAAATGAGAGATCATTGAAAATATCACTTAAGCACTAGGCGTTTATAGCTTTGTGTAGCAATAAAAAATAAATTTTTAGCAATGCAAATAATCAAAACCGATATAATTTGACTTGAACTTTCAAATGCGGTATTATTTATAATATTGCGGTAATATTTCTGTCTTATTATGATAAAAGTTATGACTTGTTTAAATTAAAAGGTGAAGATTCCTGAATTGCAAAGTTTAATCGCAAAAGTTGAGTGACAAAATTTTAAATTTAGTTTTTTAATCAAGTTTATGTTAAAATATAGAGTACAAAGAACAAAATGTCTTATAGAAAAAAATTGTGCAACTTTTAATTTTAAGAAAAACGTGATTTCATTTTTTATTTTTCGGGTAAAATTGCAATTAACAATGTTCACCTAAATAGAGTTTTGAATGATCTTTCCAACATTTACATTTGTTCTCATATTTCATGATGATCTATCTGGCTTAGCTATTGTTATATTCTATTAAAATATGTGTTGGTTTCTCTCAAATTCAGGAACAACCTACGCCACTGGTAACACCGATACATCACAATAAACTTTTTCTTTGAACTGGTTCCGGATATAGATTTATGACGAAATTTTACATTTCTGAAATCTTCAATAATTGTATGGTATTTATTAATAAGTGGTATGTATTTGTGTTTGTAGTAGGTACATTATCTAAACAGGAAATTCCTCAAATATTAAGTAAGGGTTGGGAATGTATTTATTATGTTTATGAATATGAGGAATGTTGAATTTAAATATTGTGGTAAGGCTCGTTTTCACGCTACGTTTTGTGGGTCATACTGTCATACAAAACGTACGACAAAACGTATGTTTTGTAAATATGTACGTGGATTTCATTTTTCGATTCGACAAGACGTACGTTTTGCTGTTTACACGCCACATTTTATTGTAATGTAATAGGATTTGTCCTATCACACAAAACGGTACAATAAGACGTAGCATGAAAACGGGCCTTAAAGTAGGGTGACCAAATCATAAACTTGAAAAAACGGGACACATCCAAGGAGCAGTGGCGCACTTAGAATTTTTCTCTGGGGGAGAGGGTTGGTTGGGCGTCGAATTTTTTCGTAATGTTTGTGAAATACATGTTATATTTTTCTACGATTTTTTGTATATTTTTCATATGCCTTGGGGGATTTAACCCCCAAAACCCCCCTGGGTGCGCCACTGCCAAGGAGGGTTTGGAGCGATACCCAAACAGGTAGGGGAAATTAAAACATGGTCTTTTAGCTAATTTGGGACCTATAAATCCTTTTCAATTTACTTTTGAATGTGTAATTTACGTACGATCAAGACTGCGAAACAGAAAACTATAAAACTCCGCCAGAATGGCATGGATCAACAACCCGTCAGAACAAAACAGGGAAGAATACAAAATATCGAGAAACAAAGCCAACTCAACAAATAAAAAGAAGAAAAATGACTGGTTTCGCTGGAGGATATTGAAAGAGAGAGAGAAAACTATCAAATACAACAATAATTTTACAAAAAAGTCAAAGCGGCAAAAAATACGCCCAGCATTAAAACAAGAGGACTAAAAAAGCAAAAAAAGAAAAACCTTGTTTGAAGACAGACAGTACAGCAAAATATATTCTTCCCATATTACGAAAAAATGGCATTCACTGTGAAGGAAATACACTGCGATGAAGAAGTAAGGCCGTACAAGATAACGACGAAGAAAAAATTTTCACAGAAGATGAAATAACTATGGAATAAAATACGGAGGAAAGAATTACGTAAAGGAATAAACCAGCTAATACAACAAATATGAACAAAACAGACTACCAGCCGATTGGAACGCAGGTATTATAGTAGGTACCTATATACAAAAAAGGAGATCTAGACGAGTGCGAGAATTACAGAGCAATAACTTTATTAAACAAAACATATAACATTCTAGAAAATATACTAAACATAAGACTTCAATCATGCACTGAACGAATATTAGGAAAATACCAGAACAGGTTCAGACCGGGGGAGGTCGACGATTAATTCCGTACATACAGTGGAGCAAATAATTCAAAAATCGAGAGAATACAACAGAGAAATGCACCTAATATTCATGGATTTCAAAAGCGCTTTTGATACAACCAACCGGACAAAAATGATGGAGCAGCTAGAGAATGTTGGAATCCCAGAAAAATTAAGACATATGCTAACCGTGAGCCTAAAGAATACCAGAGCAAGGATCAGTTTCAACGGAACAACTTCTAAGGAGATTAATGTACACAAAGGCGTGAAACAAGGTGACTCTATCTCTCCGACAGTATTTAATTTGATATTGACAATATCAGATATTGACATAATCTGTAATCATGAGGATGACAAACTTGCAAACAAAAACATTATTACAGATAAATTTCAAATAGTAACATATGCAGATGATTCAGTCATCACAGCGAAGACGAAGATAACACTTGCAGTTGGAAAATTACATAAGGAAGCGAAAAGAATAATAGCACTAGAGATAAACCAGCTCACAGAAAAATACATGACGATAGGGAAAGATGACACAACTCAGAAATATCTAATAACACAGAACCAAAAATTTGAAACTGTATCCACCTTTAGCTACTTAGGAGTAAAAATAGGGAAAACCGGAAAAGAGATAACAGAGGAAAGAATTCTGAAGGACAGAAAAACATCTACACCGTAGAAATCTGCTGAGAAGCAAGACTCTAAGTATAATATGAACCTATATAAGACCTTAATAAGACTTGGTGTTACATATGGGATGGAAACAACGAAGATTAACAAGAAAGAGGAAGATAGCTTTCTGAAATTTGAAAGAAAAATAATGAGAACAATACTGGGCCACAATGTAACAAAAGAGGGAGAAATAAGAATGAAAACACATGCAGAAATTGAAGAAAAATTAAAGACAGAAAATATAGTCAGATAAAAAAACTCAACCCAACGCAAATACGGGACATTTAGGCGTCCCGAGATACTTTTTCGGGACTCCGGGACAAATCGTTAAAAAACGGGACAATCCCGTTTTTACGGGACGTTTGGTCACCCTACCTTAAAGAGATACTAAGGTTACTGCAGTTTTTAGACAGACAATGCCAAAACATTTATTGTGGAAAAATAATTTAAAAACGATTTGGAAATAATTTTTGAATCAGTTTTTGTACATCGAACGAGTTTGCTTCATAGTATGTATCTTAATGTGGCTAGAATTAATGACTGGCAATATGTCAGTGTGGAGGCAGAAAAAAAGAAGAAGCAAAAGTAGATCACGTACACGATGGACAGATGACGTCAAAAGAATCGCTGTTTTAACTTACTGGACACAGAAGGCTGGATGATGATGATATATTTTAAACCCATCAATCATAGCTTCATGGATCGACAAACGTTGAAATATTTAATTGTCAGGACCAAAGACAGAACATTTAATGTATTTTTAAGTATTACGATTGAAGTTTTATGAGCTTTTTTTGCGAAAAGAGCTTTTTCGGTGTTTTTATGAAGTTTATATTTGTAAGGGTGAAACTTAGACAAAGAATGGTTAAGTGCTATGTTTGGTCCGTACTTTTGTATAGTACAGAAGTGTGGACACTAAAAGTATCGACCATGAACAGAATTGAAGCGGATTTGTAGATTGATGCTGAAGATACCTTGTACAGCAAGAAAAAACTAATGAGGAAGTACTAAGAGGGTCAACAGAGAACTGCTAAAGACTGCTAAACACTGAAAAATGTCTTACCTGGGAAAAAACCTTACAGCCAAAATAGGCGTAGAATTCTAGGAAGAAGACAAGTTTCTTAGTTAAAAACATTCGTGAATGGATTCGGATATCAAATGCAGGCCAGTATTGTAGAATATCAAGAAGCCTTCACAATGGTGATCGCCAACGCCGGATAATTCTGTTATGGCACATGAAGAAGAAGGGCGAGACTGCCAAATATTAACAATTGACATTTGGCCAGTGAATTACTATATACAGAGAGAGTCTGTAAAGTGGAATAAATTCAATATCTCAAATACTAATTGTTTTTTTGGAAAATGCTCAGACCCGTCGATTAGTATTTCAAATTGTCCTTTTTGACATTCAATAAAAATGTATACAGGGTGTCCCAATTTAGAGATATGACGTCATCGTTGATTTTCTTAAATGGCAACACTGTCATTTTGATAGCTATTTTGATAGCGTGTGTAAAGTTATACACATCTGAAAAATTTCAAAATTTTATTCCCTACCATTTACAAGATAATAAAAAATAACAAAGTTATGAAGAACAAGAAGTAATCAAATAATAATTGAATTTATTTATTTCAATTAAGCAAATGCTCATAACGTTGCCCATTGACAATTTGACAATAATTGAGGGCAACATTATGAGTTTTTGCTTAATTTATTGAAATAATTAAATTCAATTATTAGTTGATTACTTCTTTTTCATAACTTTGTTATTTTTTATTATCATCTAAATGGTAGAGAATACAAATTTGAAATTTTGCAGTTGTGTATAACTTTACACACCCTATCAAAATAGCTATCAAAATGACAGTGTTGCCATTTAAGAAAATCAACGATGACGTCATATCTCTAAATTGGGACACCCTGTATACATTATTATTATATGTCAAAAAGGACAATTTGATATACTAATCGACGGGTCTGAGCATTTTTCAAAAAAACAGTTAGTATTTTAATTATTGAATATATTCCAAATTACAGATATAACTTTGTTATTTTCTATTATCTTGTAAATGGTAGAGAATAAAAATTTGATATTTTGCAGTTATGTATAACTTTACAAACCCTATCAAATTAGCTATCAAAATGACAGTGTTGCCATTTAAGAAAATCGACGATGACGTCATATCTCTAAATTGGGACACCCTGTATACATTATTATTGAATGTCAAAAAGGACAATTTGAAATACTAATCGACGGGTCTGAGCATTTTCCAAAAAAACAATTAGTATTTGAGATATTGAATTTATTCCACTTTACAGACTCTCTCTGTATTTATATCATCGTGACAAGGAGATACCGAAACGTAAGCTAAACTGAAGAAAGGTCAGAAAACTTCTCTTAATAGTGTAGATAAACAGATAAATAAAAATATCAGATAAGAAAAATATTTAACAATTTAAAAGATTGCTCAGCGAAGCATTTTCTATAAATACTAGATAATATAATAGTAGAGTTATGGTGAAAGAGAGTTGATAAAAATGGATATTGCAATCAATCCCACACCTGTAATCTTCCAAAAACGTTTGCATCCCTACAGAATAATTATGAAAACATGTCTAATTTGTAGACTATAATACCTACCCTACTGTCGAAAACTCCAAAGTTTGATTAACTTTTTCTTTGGCTTAGTTTAGACAGAGCGAACATAAAAATCTTTTTGAATTGAATGGTTATAAAACTAAAACGTGTTATCTGATCCTTCTTTTCGATTTGTCACAGTCGCTGAAATATTCTGATTAAAAAGTCTGGTTCTTTTGAAATTTCGAATTCAGAGAATTTTCAGAATAGACCACACAACAGTAATATCAATGTAAAATGAATAAATTGAAATTTAATACATGAGAAAATAAAATGAACAGCACAAGAATTGCATTATGTTTAATTATTTATATGGGAAATAAGCCACAATTAAAATGAAAAAAATAATTTTATTAACGTTTCGACGCCCTAATCGGGTGCCGTTGTCAAAATACAAAATACTATTAATATAAACAAAAATGTTGTTGCTTAGTAAAAAAATTCTTCTAATAATTTATTTAATTTGACTCATTTATATCGGCAATTCAGATGCATATGATACATTTTAAAGTAGAAGACTTTAAAATGATATTGCCAATATTTATGAGTTGCGTTCCTGGGACGACTTTACTGAAAGATACTTCATTCGATTACATGAAATCAACCCCAACTGAAGAATATCCGTCACAAAAAAATCATAGCATGTGATCTGTCTTTAAAAAGACAACCACATGCAACGGTGACATTAAAATTCTAGTGTTAGAGATCTCATAGTAAATCACGAGGGAAAACCAGGAAAAACCTCGTGATACTATCCCGACATCGTAAGTATTTGGTCTTACATTTAAATTACTCTCAAAATTAATACCAAATTCTGACTTTACTATAATTTTGTTTAAATTATAAATAATATCAATAATATATGGATATATAAGTAATACTAAAATATAAAATATGTACTAACTCGACTATTGACCTATTAATTGTGGTATTTTCTTTCTATTGACTTCCTCTTTCAGTATAGGTATCCACATCCTACTGCATTCCACCGAGGAATTTGCGACACAATTGGTTTCGTTTAAAAAAAGAAAGACGAAATTTAAAAGAAGCGGCTCTAATTATGCTAAACGAAACCAATTGTGTCGCAAATTCCTCGGTGGAATGCAGTAGGATGTGGATACCTATACTGAAAGAGGAAGTCAATAGAAAGAAAATACCACAATTAATAAGTCAATAGTCGAGTTAGTACATATTTTATATTTTAGTATTACTTATATATCCATATATTATTGATATTATTTATAATTTAAACAAAATTATAGTAAAGTCAGAATTTGGTATTAATTTTGAGAGTAATTTAAATGTAAGACCAAATACTTACGATGTCGGGATAGTATCACGAGGTTTTTCCTGGTTTTCCCTCGTGATTTACTATGAGATCTCTAACACTAGAATTTTAATGTCACCGTTGCATGTGGTTGTCTTTTTAAAGACAGATCACATGCTATGATTTTTTTTTGTGACGGATATTCTTGAGTTGGGGTTGATTTCATGTAATCGAATGAAGTATCTTTCAGTAAAGTCGTCCCAGGAACGCAACTCATAAATATTGGCAATATCATTTTAAAGTCTTCTACTTTAAAATGTATCATATGTATCTGAATTGCCGATATAAATGAGTCAAATTAAATAAATTATTAGAAGAATTTTTTTTACTAAGCAACAACATTTTTGTTTCCATTAGTAGTATTTTGTATTTTGACAACGGCACCCGATTTGGGCGTCGAAACGTTAATAAAATTATTTTTTTCATTTTAATTGTGGCTTATTTCCCATATAAATAATTAATCATAAAAATGCCACAAGGAAATAGCTTCAGAACAACATTAAGAATTGCATTACGTGAACGATTGCAGAATAGACCATGTTTCAAAAATTGTTTAAACAGGGTTTAAAGAGGGTTTTAACCCTCTTTTCATTTCTAACATAATATGATCTTGATATATTATAGTTTAACTATTTAAAATCTTTCATATTTTTATATTCCCCTTTTAGTTTAGTCGCAACATAGGGGGGTCCCGTGGGCCACTTTTAGCTCGCTGCGATTTGATGGTGGTATTATAGGTTTTTTGGGTCGCTGAATCCAATGGAAGTGGTCTTAAAGCTCAAATGTGGTGCGTTTAATTGTTATTAACAAATTATGGTAAAATTAGGTGTTTTTCAGGATTTATTAGAAGCCCTGTAAATAAATTGATACTGTTAAGGTCTTCTCTGGTGTATTTTTGGTCGCTGAATCGAATGCAACTAGTCGCGATTATTCAAAATATGTTCTTATTTTGTTGATAACAAAATAATTGTTTATTCGCCGAAAAGCGCTATCGACAGCAAGTTTGTAGTCTTTTTCATAGTATTTTTATACGCTAAATCGATCGCCGCTAGTCGTGATAGCTTAAACCACGTTCCGACTTTGTTATTAATAAATTATTGCAAAAATAACGGTTTATAGTACGTTCACTCACGGTTTTTGCTCTAAATTTTAAAAAACCACTTGGATTGACATGAAATTTTGCATACACGTAGCTAACGTGTCAAACAAAACAAGTGATATTGTGCCGATTTTACCCTGGGGGTGAGTTTCACCGCTTTTCGGGGGTGAAAAAAGAAACCTTTAAAATAAGTCCGGAAGTGGATAAACTGATTCATTCTAAACAACTTTTGTTCTAGACAGCTTTTTAACTAAGTCAATACTTTTCGAGTTATTTGGTTTTTTTGTTGAAAAATATTCACTCGCAAATAACTCGAAAAGTATTGACTTAGTGAAAAAACTGTTAGAACAAAAGTTGCTTAGAATTAACCAGTTTATTCACTTCCTTATTTTAAAGGTTTCTTTTTTCACCCTCGAAACGGGGTGAAACTCAGCACCAGGGTAAAAGCACACATCGGCACAATATCACTTGTTTTGTTTGACATGTTAGCTACGTGTATGCCAAATTTCATGTCGTTCCAAGTGGTTTTGTAAAATTTAGAGCAAAAACCGTGAGTAAACTTACTATAAACCGTTATTTTTGCAATAATTTATTAATAAAAAAGTCGGAACGTGCTTTAAGCTATCACGATTAGTGACAATCGATTTAGCGTATAAAAATACTATGAAGAAGACTACAAACTTAAGATAGCGCATTTCGAGCTTTTCGGCGAATAAACAATATTATTGTGTTATTAACAAAATAAGAACATATTTTGTCGCATTTGATTCAGCGACCAAAAATACACCAGAGAAGACCTTAACACTATCAATTTATTTACAGGGCTTCTAATAATTCCTGAAAAACACCTAATTTTACCATAAATTTTTAATAAAAATTAAACGCACCAAATTTCGGCTTCCAGACCACTTCCATTGGATTCAGCGACCCAAAAAACCTATACCACCATCAAATCGCGGCGAGCTAAAAGTGCCCATGGGACCCCTATATTGTGCGACTAGACTATTTTTGTAAGTTGGCATAGTCATAATAATTATGGTCTTCGATATCAAATGCAGGACAATTATTCCATGTTGCAGTTGCAGAAGATCTAGAAGCCTTCGCAATGGTGTTACAATAAAATAGACGAAACACTCAAAAAAAATGTTAAAAACCCTCAATTATCTGTGATTTCAATTACAGTTGTTAAATTCATTATTGTCTGGTGGTGTCAAATGTCAATTGATTTATACTATTTTTAGACCTACGTCTACACTGGTTTCGCCTTAAAATATATACCACAATTAAAATAATTACGAGTTAAATTGCCAATATTAAATATGATTTGTCAGGACTAAGTAACATCTTTTTATAGATGATTACGGAAAATTTTAAATCAGGTGTAGGTAGATGTATATCTATTTGTAAATCACGACAAGTTGAATCCAAGGAAAATATTATAATTTCATACAATTTCGTATTTCATTAGAAAATTGTTTAAGTCATTGTTATAAAAAGTTGTATACGAGCCCTAACAACTATTCATATACTGAGACAAACTAAAATACATGCACAATTCAGAGATACATATATAAAAGTATTAATACTATGCTCCCATTTAAACCAACGGCAAAGTTTTTAGGTATGTGGATTGATCAACAACTTACTTGGCAGGAACATATAAAACAGACAATTTTAACATGTCATAAAAGACTGAATCTAATGAAAACCTTGGCAAACCGAAATTGGGGATCAGAACAGGAAACTCTGTTGAGAATAATATATAAAACACTAATTAGATCTAAATTAGATTATGGATCAATTGCATATGCATCTGCTTCAAAAACATTACTTAAAAAACTTGACAGCATACACAACGCTGGTATTAGAATTGCACTTGGAGCCTTCCGGACAACTCCCTCCGAAAGCATACTGAGCGAAGCCGGCGAACCACCTCTAAACTACCGAAGAATGTACTTAGCTCTAGCACATGCTACATCTATAGTCTCAGATATAAAAAACCTCTCTTCTGTAATACTTTTAATAACAAATATATCAACTATTACAATAATAAGCCCCGTGCCCCCAAACCTTACTACGAGAGAATCCGATTATATAGTTCCAGACTAAACATTCAATTCCCAACAGTATTTCAAACGAATACCAATAACTATCTACCTTAGACTATCGAACAGCCCAAAGTCAATACAGCGTTAAGTATATATAATAAACATGAAACTAGTCCTATTATTTTTAAAGTCAAACTAAATTCAATCCTAGATCAACAATACAATGAGTGGATTAAAATTTATACAGATGCATCCAAAGGTGAACTTGGCGTTGGAGCAGCAGTGGTAACTCCAAATGACACTCTTCAATTTAAACTTCCTCTAAATTCCAGCATCTATACTGCAGAACTATTTGGTTTGTTCAAAGCCATCAAGCAAGTAAATATTAAAAACATCCCTTGTTGTCTAGTCCTTTCTGACTCTCTCAGCGCAGTCAGAGCCCTGCAAAATATATACCCTAAGCACCCCATTAAGAAAATGATCAAGGCCGAATTAATGAAAGCTCAAGAAAATTTTAGAAGAATCCACTTCCTGTGGATACCATCTCATATAGGTATAGAAGGGAATGAAGAAGCAGATACTAGTGCGCGTAACGCTATCAACAGTGACGCATCAGAAACAGAGTGTCGGAGTGTCGCAGGCGATCTAAAAGTTTATTTCAAAAATAAGGTGTTAAGTGCGTGGAATCGGGAGTGGAATGACTGACTCTAGTTCTAAACTCAGAACCATCAAAAGTGACATTTTTTCATGGAAGTCCACTGTCAGAAGCAGAAGATGCCAAACTATTATTACACGTCTACGACTTGGACACTGTAGGTATACTCACGCCTATCTCTTCTCAAATAGTGAACCTCCAAAATGCGAAACATGCAATACAGTAGACAGTATAAAGCACTTCTTGATAGACTGTCCTAAATATGTAAATCAAAGACAGTTTTACAATTTGCCAAATAACCTGAAAGCACTCCTCAACAAAAATTTAGTTCCGGACAATTTATTGGGTTACTTAAAATGTATAAATATGTTACACAAAATTTAACTTAATTAATTGTTACAAATGTTCAATTGTTCTCAAATTCTAATTAATTGTTAAAATGATTGATTGTTATAAATGTTAAATTTAATATTATTACAAATGTTACAGTAATGTCGCTAATAACCTTTGGGTGGATGCGACTTTATCTCTTTAAATAAAAAAAAATTCAGATATATGTGACAGTGTATTTTTTCTCATTTTTTAATGTAATAGTGTAATGCATAATATGTAATTAGTTAGTTACTAATAACGTAGGTTCAATGAGGAACACGAAACAAAAAATATATACTTACTCTAACAAACAGTACTCATTAATAATAAAAAATATCTATTTTGGTGACAGCTGAATATTGGGACATAAAACGAATATTATTTATTTTTAAATCAGACTTTATGACTGCTCGAATTTGGTTGGGGATTGACTCGACTAAGGGCCTGGACTGTTCAGTAGTAAATCCGTTCCCAATCTGCTCTCTCTTTCTTTCTCTCTCCCTCCTATGGAGCTATAACCCAAGTTGGGCCATGGCCTTCCCCAGCATCCGCCTCCAAGTATCTTCGTCCCTGGCAGCTCTCCTCCAGTTATCCATCATCAATATCTCTTTACTATCAGTTCTCACTTCGTCTATCCACCTCTTTCTTGGTCTTTCTACTTGCCGACGTCCCACCACAGTTCCGCTAAGCGTTCTACCTCGTTTTACTAGGGGTTCTGTCATGATCCATTCTTATAAAGTGACCTGCTCAGCGCAATCTTTGCATAACTTGCTATAGTGGGTTTTTTGTAATATTGTTATAACTCATGGTTTATTATTCTCCATGAAGCTAGGACAAATAATCCCCGGACAAATAATCCCGGACAAAAAATCCCCACAAATTATCCCCGGATAAAAAATCCCTAGACAAAAAATCCCCACAAATAATCCCTACAAATAATCTCCGGACAAATAATCCCCGGACAAAAAATCCCCACAAAATATCCCGGACAAATATTCACTACAAATTTTTTTGGAGAAAATATCCCCAAGAAATATTTGCTGCCGAATAGTTCTCTAAAAGATTTTCCGTGAATGCAATCGACGCAAACGTTTTTCAACCTTAGTGCATGAGAGTTATAGCAATCACCAATCACCATGGAAACTCTTTTGGGCACGAAAATAATGATTAGCAATTAAAATTAAGCATGCATTTTAATTTCGAATTGCAATTGTTGAGTTTTTTGGCTGTGGGAATCATATTGTAATTATTCGCTTAAATCTTTTGCTCACCTTGCTTTGAACAACTCTGTTTAAAACATTGCCTATTCGTGATGATAACTGCTGGTCCTGATATTATTACTTTTACGAAAAAAAGTTATTCTTCCTTAAAAGCTCTGCATTGTCCAAAACCTAAGATTTAACCATCAAATATCAAATTTTTTGTATATTATACGAGGTATGTCAAAAAGTTTGAATTTCACTCAAGAGTAAAGTAGCTTTATTTTTCACAATATTGAAAATTGCTGTTATGAAAAGTTGTTTGGAATTAAAAACTATATTCTAATATGCAATTACATCCTTCTAATTGAAAAAAAATTTTTTTGAGAAAGTTTGGATAACTAAGATTATTTTAAGTTATTTCAATTCTGATAACTTTTTTATTATTAATTTTATGAAAAAAAGTGATTCTTAATAAAAAGTTCTGGATGGTCTAAAACCTAACATACCTTATATCAAATTTGATCAATTTTATACGAGGTATGTCAAAAAAGATAAATTTAGATCAAAAGTAAAGTACCTTTATAGTTCAGAATATTTCATTTAGAAGGATGTAATTACATACTGAAACATAGTTTTTAATTCTAAATAACTTTTCATAATAACAATTTTCGATATTGTGAAAAATAAACGTATTTTACTCTTGAGTGAAATTCATATTTTTTGACATACCTCGTATAAAATTGATCAAATTTGACATATGTTGGTTGTATTTTAGGTTTTAGACCATGCAGAACTTTTTATTAAGAATCACTTTTTTTCGTAAAATTAATAATAGAAGAGTTATCTGAATTGAAATAACTGAGAATAATGTTAGTTTCCATAATTTTTCAAACAAAAAATGTTTCAATTAGAAGGATGTAATTGCATACTAGAATATAGTTTTTAATTCCAAACAACTTTTCATAATAGCAATTTTCAATATTGTGAAAAATAAAGCTACTTTACTCTTGAGTGAAATTCAAACTTTTTGACATACCTCGTATAACATTCAAAAAATTTGATATTTGATGGTTAACTCTTAGGTTTGGGACCATGCAGAGCTTTTTATCAAGAATAACTTTTTTTCGTAAAATTAATAATAAAAAAGTTTTCCATATGGATACAACTTACAGGGACATACTGTATATTTTAAATTTTACTTCCCTGTCAGTGGATGTCTTTGGATACAAACACCTGCGATACAGAGAAGTAGGTATGCTTTGTTAGCAAGCATTACCCGTTTTCGTATTTCCTCCTCCTCTCTGTCATCCTCAGTTATCTGAGGTATGTGAGGTATGTGAGCTGTTTTACTACTTCAATGTTAGCGTCGTCTATTGCCAAATTAGATAGAGTCACGAATATAGAAGTGTTAAGGAAAATAGACAGAGAGTGGAAATTGAAAACACAATAAAAGAAAGAAAATTACAATATCTCGGACATGTGATGAGAGTCGAAAGATATAACATCTTGAGACTCATAATTCAAGGAAAAATAGAGTGTAGGAGAAGCGTAGGAAAGTGACGCGTTTCCTGGTTAAAGAACCTGAAAGAATGGTTTGGTTGCAGCTGCAGCTCAAGGTAACTGCTCAGAGCAGCTGTCTCGAAGGTTAAAATAGCCATGATGATTGCCAACCTTCGTCGCGGAGATCATAATTAAAGGAGAAGATTGTCAAATTCTGTAAGTTTCTTCAAGCTCCACATAAAGTCTGTGATGTCTCTTGCGGTTCTTCCCAAGTTTACATCATCTGCGTATGTAATCTACTTAGACTTATTAAACAATAACATTTGTTGGTGTACGGACATTTTTTTCTAACATAATCCATATCCATATCCATATACCTGCCATATCCGGATCAATGCGGCGACAGATCCGGATATACAAAAATCAGGATATCAAGACCACTTCTGTGACCACTTCTTTTATAGCCTCTGAAACGTTTTCTCCTTCATACATTCCAGTAATCAACGCCGTCAATAACTTTCGTCGATAGACACGTTTTATAGATTCTATAATACATTATTTGATGAGAGGGTGCGTTGTCCAACAGCAGGACTGCCTTTCTCGGTAGATCCGGACGGCAGAACCGTCCGGATATGACAGGTCCAGATATGACAGGTCCGGATATGGCAGGTTGTACTGTATTTCCTACATTTATGTAGGTCGCGCTGTTATCGAATTTTGTGAAAACGATCTGATGGAGCAATTCTGATGGCATTTTTGGATTCAGCATATCCAAATTACTTAGAAGCAGTGAAACAATTTTCGGCAGCAGATTGTGTGTTTGCCAGTGTTACTATTCATTTTTAATATTCTTATACTTGAATATTTTTAGTTCCAGATTTAAAGATGCCCGGGTTGTTGGTTCCATGAACAAAAATATCTCAGTTCTCCAAATACAACGGACTAATTTGTTATGCTTTATTTTCACGGTATTGTTTTATTTTAAGTACGCTATAACTTTGTTGAATTAAACAAATCAGGGTATTTATAATAATAAACGACGAATTCTAGGAACTATAGATTCGTGCAATAAACAATTAAATGTTTGTCTAACACCGTGTGTGTTAAAAATAGAACAATGGTACGAGAGACTATAATTAAAGTTAATTTAAACAGTCGCCATTTCCATTGATTTTTTCAGGTATTATTGACTTAAGTGGGAAGTATGGACGCGCTGGTAGAATTGCACCAATTAAACGGTCGATATCGTTCGCAGTAATTGCATTTTGTCTGATATTCATTTGAACCACACAATAAATTCTAATATCGAAATTAGGATTTAGTACTACAGCCGTCAGAGATTCGACCTCTAAAAATCATACAAACAAACTGAATTTTGGTGAAAATGTCAATTTTGATACCCGAAAAAATCTGATCGGTCATATTACCCGTATGCACGACAACGACAATGGTGAATATAAAATTTTTAATTGTATGCCAAAAAATGTGCAATAACTAGATACGTCTCAAAACCCACCAAATTTCATTTGCATATCTCAACCGGTTTTAAAGCAATAAATAAATCGTCAGTTTGTAAGAGAAAATTCAACATCCCGTATCTCGGAAACGAAGCATTTGCGGACATACAATTATAAAGCAAACTGTCATTATTTTTTCATGCAGAATTACCCCTTAAAGTTTGTCGCATTTATTTAGAAATACCCTGTACCGATGAAGAACATGGCTAGTTGTTAAAGTACCTAACCTTTTTATTTTTCAACATAAGCGAATGAATAAAAAAACAGAATGTTAAGAAAACATGAGGCTATAGTTGGGTTTCAATTTCAATATTTTATAAACGCTAGAATAGTCCACAGGGTGATGCGAACTTTCAGAAAAAAACACAGTTTGATCCGTACACCCGGTATACAATGAAAATTTACTTGTTTAGCAACAATATTATTACAGCGATTGTTAAAGAATAAGGCTATAACATATTAAAAAAATCACTTAATCAACTATTTTCAATGGGAAATAAGCCACAATTTTACCAAAAAAATGATTTTATTAACGTTTCGAAGCCCAAATCGGGTTTCGTTGTCAAAATACAAAATACTACTAAAATAAACAAAAATGTTGTTCCTAAGTAAAAAAATTCTTCTAATAATTTATTTAATCTGACTCATTTATATTGGCAATTCAGACGTATATTATACATTTTAAAGTAGAATACTTTAAAATGATATCGCCAATATTTATGAGTTGGTTCCTGGGACGACTTTACTAAAAGATAGTTCATTCGATTACATGAAATCAATCCCAACTCAAGAATATCCGTCACAAAAAATCATAGCATGTAATCTGTCTTTAAAAAGACAACGAAATGCAACGATGACAGTAAAATTCTCGCGTTAGAGATTCCATAGTAAATCACGAGGGAAAACCAGGAAAAAACCTCGTGATACTATCCCGACATCGTAAGTATTTGGTCCTACATTTAATTTACTTTCAAAAAACTAATACCAAATTCTGACTTTATTATGTTTAAATTATAAATAATATTAATAATACATAGATATACAATAAGTAATACTAAAATATAAAATTTGTACTAACTCGATATGTTATTGACTTACTAATCGTAGTATTTTCTTTTTATTGACTTCCTCTTTCAGTATGGCTAACCACATCCTACTGCATTCTACCGAGGAATTTGCGACACAATTGGTTTCATTTAGCATAATTAGAGCCGCTTCTTTGATTTTTCTCTTTTTACTATCTGATTCTTTCAGGATATTGGCGATATCATTTTAAAGTCTCCTACTTTAAAATGTATAATATACGTCTGAATTGCCAATATAAATGAGTCAGATTAAATAAATTATTAGAAGAATTTTTTTACTTAGCAACAACATTTTTGTTTATTTTAGTAGTATTTTGTATTTTGACAACGAAACCCAATTTGGGTTTCGAAACGTTAATAAAATCATTTTTTTGGTAAAATTGTGGCTTATTTCCCATTGAAAATAGTTGATTATAAAAATGCCACAAGGAAATAGCTTCAAAACAACATTAAAATCACTTAAATCGGTCAAACAGGTTTAGGAAATTCGAGACATCAAAAATGACCAAATTTTTAAATGGCCGATTTCTATGGACGCCAATTTCTATTTTTTTAATTTATCTTCTTTTCTTGCAGCAAGGAATATCTCTACTCCCTGCTGCATTTAATTATTTTTCTACATTGTGTTTTTCTTTCCTTTCCAGCTTTCCTTCTATTTCGCCTCGATTTTGGCGTCTTCAATATGAAATGAATATATTCCTGTATGTTAGAAAGAATTAGTACATTAGTACCTAGTACATTCAGCCGTTTGTATGGACGAATAATTAGAGACCGCATTGAGAAGGAGTACAAAGACCAAGAGGAAGAAGAACAATCCGGTTTTCGAACAGGAAGAAGCTGTACTGATAATATCTTCTGCCTCAAACAACTAATAGAAAAAAAATTAAGCACAAATCAATAAACCCACCTCATGTTTATTGACTTGCAGAAGGCGTACGATACAGTTCCTGTAAACAAACTCTGGAACGTGTTACGACAGACGAATATTAGTGTCACCTTAATAAAAGCCTTAAGAAATTTGTATGAAGGGTCAACATCACAAATAAAAACTGGAAACAGATTATCGCAAAGCTTCCTGGTTAATAAAGGTCTACGTCAGGGGTGTTGTGTATCACCGACCTTATTTAAAATATATGTTGCAAAAGCATTGAAAGAGTGGAAACGAAAATGCAGAGGCTTATATACATTGCAGTTTGCTGATGACCAGGTTGTTATAGCAAACGATACAGATGATTTAGAGTACATGACAAGGAAATTACAAGAAGAATATAGAAAGTGGGGACTAGAAATTAATACAGAAAAAACAAAATACCTGCCAATAGGTACCGAACTATCGAACATCACATTAGAAAATAATGAAATCATCATGCCCTGCGACCATTACACATATCTAGGAATCGTTTTTGACACAACGGGGAAAGATTATGAAGAAATAAAGAGAAGAATAACACAATCCAGAAAAACAATAGGTTGTCTAAACAGCGTACTGTGGAATCATGAAATAGGAAAAAGAAGAAAACACAATATCTACGAATCTCTTATTAAAAGCAGTCTATTGTACGGAGCAGAAACTTGGCGGATAACCGAAAACAACAGAAGAAAACTGGAGGCAGTAGAAATGGACGCTTTTAGAAGATCAGTAGGAGTGTCACGCAGAGAGAGAATACGTAATGATGACATAAGACAGCGAATGGGGGTTGACGGCTCTCTAACAACAGACATAGAAAGAAAACAGCTGATATGGTACGGACACGTCCAGAGGATGGATAACTCAAGACTCCCTAAAATAATTATGCAATGGGTACCACCAAACCGCAGAAAGAGAGGAAGACCCAAGAAATCTTGGAGAGAGGGAGTAACGAAAGCGATGAGCGCAAGAGATCTTAGAGAGGGCCAATGGGATGATAGAGTGTCATGGAAATTAGGCATCGGACAACGTCGCAAGACGTTTTAAAACCGATTGATATATATGTTAGAAAGAATTATCGGAATTAATACCAACATTAATTGCACCTTTAGTGTGTCTGTTGTTTTAGATCTATACAGTCCATCCTTTTCTTTTCTCGTGCCAATTTTTCTTCTAGGTAAATAATGTCCTGTCTATTCAATTCCAGTTCGTTTCACAAACAATTTTTTACCTCGTTTTCTCCTGACAGATTGCGGCATTAATCCGACCAGTGAAATAAACGGCCTTTCATTGGAAAACCGGACAGAACTAAATTGAATCTTCGAATTTTCGCTGACCAACTCCGGGAAACTTACACGATTTGACAGAAGGGTTAACATTAACAATAAACTTAGATGTACATTGGGATAATTCGGATTGGCTCCTTCTAAACTAGGAACAGGATGAGTGATCCGTAGATAATTATTTGTAGAATTTAACACTAAACCTTTTCCAATGTATGATGTGATCAAAATAATACTTTACTTACGAATATTTATGTCTTTTTTAGCGGTGTTTTAAGTTATTTTCTTGGAAACATTACATAAATTTTGAAAAACTTTGTTACATCTTCAAAACAAACAGACATTGTGTAAACACAACTGAAAATTAACCAAACTCTAGTTTACAGTCAGTATATACGGATAGCTCGCTGAAAGCAATGCTTTCTCTGTAACATTTATGTAATTATAGTGGCGTTAATCATAATGGAAACACCTTCGACAATATAATAATGTAATGTTTATTTTACCTTATTTAAAGTCTTCTTACAGTAATACTATAGGCCAGGAACCAAAGCTTTTCACCTCGCAATTTTTACAGAATGGATCGATTTGCTTGAAAATTTGAGAATAAGTAGTGGATAGTCCAAGGATCAAAATCTATATGATTCCGAAAGGCGCTTTTACCGTGGGGGTGGTTGCCGCCCCATCTCGGGGTTGGAAATTTTTTATTATATTTTGACCGCAAAAGTTGATAAAAACATTCATTCTAAGCAAAAAATGTTCTATACATTTTTTTGATAAAATTAATAGTTTTCGATTTATTCGCTATCGAAAGTGTTAGTTTTGTACCTATAGAAAAATTCAATGTTTTTCGATATATTCATATACGATTCACTCAATTCTTGCCGTAGAAAAAATTTTTTCAAACCAGATTAAATAACCTACAATTTTATATTGAAACATTTTTTCGTATCTCTGATGCTAATCTTTCTATTCTGAAGAAAATGGCATTTTTTACCAAACTACAAAAATTTGTTAGTCGCTTTTAACACCAGTTTTTTAAAAACTAATAAAAAATAAGGCCAATGACTAAAAACACCGCTAACTTACATTATTATGCTTCCAATTGGATTTCTTCTTTTTTTTTTTCAAAAAAATATATTGATTTTTTAACCGTAACTATTTTATTTTTTATCTTAGAAAGTTTCTTAAAAAATAATTTTGTAGGTGTTTATGAGGTCTATAAGTCTATTAATATTAAATGTTTTTAAAGTCCTCATTCGCAAAAAGAGGTGACTTTGAAAGGGTTGGTAAAGGTGGTTTTTGCATGTTATTACAAGTTTTAATTGTCAATAGCTCACTCAATTTTTGCTGTAGAAAAAATTTTTTTAGACCAGGTTCTTGGAAATTAAATAGGCTAAAATTTCATATGGAAACATTTTTTCGTATCTTTGATACTAATCTTGCTATTCTGAAGAAAAGGCCATTTTTTTCCAAACTACAAAAATTCGTTATTCGATTTTAACTCCATTTTTTTAAAACTAATCATTCTAAGCCGGTCAAACTTTTAGAACCTATTAATAATATTTAAATAAAAAAAGACCAAATAAGGTGAATGACTAATTTTAATTAGGGTGGTGATTAGGGGGCTGCTTGCCATCACTTTTTCGCTGAAAAAAATAGGGACTGACATTCTATTCATTATAAGTCACTTAATTTTTGAGCTAGAGACTTTTTTTGATTTTAGGAGATAGATATTTTTAAGTACTTTAAATTAGTTTAAAGGAGTTGTCCTCGAAAAATGCGTAGTTTTCCCGGCTTTTGACTTTAAAACTACAATATTTAGCATTTGACGAAGAAGAGCCAACATATAATAAAGTATAGCTAGATTACTATTGGTCATAAAGAAAATTTAAAGAAATTGTTTTGTGTATTTTTTTAAAAGGAACATTTTTGTTAAGTAAAGTTGTTTTGATAAAACGAAAACTTTTGGAGTTATTAGCAGAAAACTTATTAAAAACATTGATTTTTTCTATATAAAGCTAAGACTTTCGATAGCGAATAAATCTAAAACTATCAATTTTATTAAAAAAATGTATAGAACGTTTTTTGCTTAGAATGAACGTTTTTAATAACTTTTGCGATTAAAATATAATAAAAAATTTCCACCTCCGAGATGGGGTGGCAACCACCCCCATGGTAAAAGCGCCTTTCGGCATGATATAGATTTTGATCCTTGGACTATCTACTACTAATTCTCAACTTTTCAAGTAAATCTATCCATTCTGTAAAAATTGCGAGGTTTTGTCCTATTTTAAGCTTCATTACTTTGACTACTAAAACATAATTAATTTATTAACATTTATTTATCTAAACATACAAATTTATATTTTAGACTAACTCACTAAATACAAAATTTTATAATTTATGATTAACTATTTAGATGGGAAATAAGCCACAATTAAATTGAAAAAATAATTTTATTAACGTTTCGACGCCCAAATCGTTAATACAATTGGCTTATTTCCCATCTAAATAGTTAATCATAAAAATACCACAAGGAAATAGCTTCAGAACAACTTTAAAATTTATTACAAAAATTATTAAAATTTTGACAATTGGTTTCTTAAATTTTTCGTACATGAAAATTTTCAACGATTTGAATGTTTTTTATCCGAAAAACTTTTTTTAATTTGTGGGTCAATTTCCCTGTGGGTCAGCATTCCAAAAACTTCTACCAATACTCAAATACCGACCGGCTACGAATGTCCAGAATCTCATTACCCACTTTAAAGTGACACGCCCTTTTCATGTCACCTTTAATCGGCTCACCACTTCAAATAAATTAAATCTAATTTGGATGGCCGATCGTTTTATATACTATCCTACATGCTCCTTATCCCATCACAATTGAGTTTTACCTTTCACAAATTTAATAAATGAAGAGTCATTTCTGTTCCAAAACAGTAAAAATAATAATGTTTTACTAGCACAACATTCTTCTATGAATCTATTAATTTAACAAATCAAATTAAAAGGAAGTAGAAGTACATAAAAGTTCTTTTTTCTAAAAACGTGTTAAAAATGCAACTTTTAGCACTCCATAGGAGCGTTAAAAATGTTACTTTAAAGCACTGGATGCTTTAAAATTTTTAAGGCACTGCAGTTAAAATTAAAATGTCAAATTTTGAAAACAAACGTCAAAATATTTTTTATATTTGATTTATTAACATTAATATTAATAGTACAATTTGCGCAATTTGAAAATGGTTTTTTAGAAGGTTTTTTAAAATTTAATTTAAACTGTATTATTGCATTTTTAACACGTTTGTAGAAAAAAACTATTAAAATTTGTTAGAATATACAACAATAAAATATACAACATATAGAATATACAACAATAAAAGTAGATGTATAAGGGCCGGTTGTTCGAACGTTAACCAACAATGATCACTATCAAATATTTAATTACTGTCACAACTGTCAATGTCAACTTTGGTTGGGTTGCTGAAAACATAATTGATTGTAATTATGAGATTAGTTAATCCATTAACATAATAATTATTAACAATTGATTAACTAATTTCATAATTGCTATCAATAATTATGTTTTCAGCAACCTAATCAAAGTTGACATTGACAGTTGTGACAGTAATTAAATATTTGATAATGATCATTTCTGATTAGCGTTCGAACAACCGGCCCTTAATGTAGTTTCTTGTCATTTTCTGTCCAAATTCTTCCCATATCCTCTCTTTGTCTGATATTTAGCGTTCCTTTCGTATTTCTTTGTAAGTTTCGTAATCCTTGGGTCTTTATGTGATTAAGTATTTCTGACATTTGTCTGTTTTCTTCTTTATATGTGCTCATGCTCATATACGCTCTGTCCACGGTCCACGATTCGCTTCCTCTCATGTCTATATTCGGTATTTTGGTCTTGGCGCAAATTTCTTCCGCTGCTATTATTATGCTTTTTCAGATTTTCCCATTTTTCTTCTATATTTGTGTTCGTTACTCTATCTTTTTAACATGTTATCTAATTTTTACTGGTTTATTTTTTTGTATATTTCTTCTTTCAGTTTATAGCTTTTTTTTTCATTTATCTTTCTTCCTCTTTTCTTTCGTTAATTTTTTTCAGTCTCATGATCACCAATTAGTGATAGCTTCCAATATCTGCCTATTTTTTTACTTTTGTGTCTTGTACTCTATTTTATGGGTGCCCATAAAAAATTTTTAGGGGTGGCCCAGACGTGAAGATGTTGCACATTATGTATATGGGCCATTCCACGAACATACGCCTGTTTTGGATTACTTCGACAACGAATATTTTACTGTGCAACATAAGAAGTAAGAAAGTAAATGGCGCTAATAATTATTCCAATAAACAACAATGTAATTTGCAATTTACTTTCGTTCTTCTTATTTTGCACAGTAAAATATTTGTTGTCGAAGTAATCCAAAACAGGCATATGTTCGTGGAATAGGGTAGGTATACATTACATTTTGATACATTGAATGACAAATAGTTTAAAGCACCCGAACAGATAGAGGGGCCACGCCCCCCTGCCCATGGGTATGGGCGCCTATGACTCTATTCTATTTATTAGCGCTTGTACCAGAAAATGGTACCCCGTCAAAATAGCCCCGTCAAAAAAGCTCCGACAAAATAGCCCCGACATAATATCCCGCACACAAAATAGCTCCGACAAAATAGCCTGCAGACAAAATCGCCGCGGAATAATAGCCCGCCGACAAAATAGCCCCGACAAAATAGCCCCGACAAAATAGCCCCGAAAAAAAAACTCCCTTCAGAATTCATCATGAAATAATTCCTTAAAAATACATTTTTTTGGAAATGGTAATTATCCTCTATTCAGATGTTTATCTTAACCACATTAAATAAAAATTGTCTTTTCAGAGAACTCGAGTCCTGTCTTTCCTGCCTCTTGGAAGTTTGAACAATAAAAATAAACAAAAATTAATGTTAATTTATGATATAAAATTTTTTTTCTGTTTTCGGGTAACAGTAAAATGCATTTTAAATTAAATAAATTAAATACTTTCTTTCTTTTTGTCAAATAATTTAAATTAAAAAAAAGTTTTTGGACACCTTGTATAAATAATTATGTAATTGTTTATAAGAGGCTGTTTTAGCCGGGGCTATTTTAGCCGGGGCTGTTTTGACCGGGGCTATTTTGTGTGCGGGCTATTTTGTCGGGGCTATTTTGTGTGCGGGCTATTTTGTCGAGGCTATTTTGTGTTGAGGCTATTTTGACGGGGCTTTTTTGACGGGGCTGTTTTGACCGGGCTATTTTGACGGGTCACGCCAGAAAATAGTCTATTATTGATGTTTCTTTTCTGTTTTCTGCTACTCTTGTATATTTGTATACGTTTTGATGTTTAACTTTCGTGTTTATTATAACCAGTCTGTTTTCTCTACATATTTCTTTTATTCATTTCCCGTTTTTGTTTACTATCTCTTCTTCTTCCTCTGCTATGCATGCCTCTAGTCCTTTGTTGTTATTCTCTTCTGCATTATCAATCTCTAATTGTAGCTCTTCAAAAAATTTATTTTTCTCTTTTTTTTTTGCTTTCTCGCCGTAAACTATTATTACTGATCATAAACATAAAGAGAAGTATCCATATTTCTCAAATGTGGTCTCGAGGTAACAAAGTACAAAAAACTCGGAAGAAGTACCACAAATTTTTTATATTAAAAGGTCATACAAGGACGCGTTTCGGCTCATAACGAGCCATCATCAGCTTAAAATACAGGAACAAAAACAAAGGACTGACCAGACCAGGAAGGAGGAAGAATCCACTAGTTTACATTATACCTATAGTTTCACAAACTTCATTATTAGGTTTTTAAGCTATTTTACTGATCATGCTTCTTTGTCTTTCATTAATTTTATTTTCTTTGCTATTGGGTTGACATAATTTTCTTCTACAATATCTTTTAACTTATTTGGTGCAATTATTAGTCGCACTTCTTTTGCCCTCTCCTTTGTGACTACTGCTGATCAAAATATCGAGTATTCTGTGTGTATTTTCTTTAAACCATTTTGTTTTATCTTTTATCTCAGTTATTCCGAGTATGTATTTCTCTTTTTGGATTATCATTTCCTCAATCAGTTCTGCCTCCTTTCCCGACTACTTCTCGCGTTCTATCTTCTAATTTAATCTCTCTTTTCTCACCATTTCCTATCCTGTCTTTTTGTCTTCCTCTGTTCATTATTATTTGTTTTTGTATTTTATATTGTTATATAAATAAGTGTGGCTGAAATTTTTTTTCTTTTCCAGACAAGAAGTGCAGGATCACAAAGTACATTGGAACGCAAACTTCACCTTTCCCTGTAAGATGATGGCCAACGCATCCACAGGAGTGATGGAACGATGCGTCCTTAGGATATCCATAAGGAAGGAATCGAAAGGTGGCCGGTCGTTCAACAAATTGGGATTCGTCGATTTGAATCTCGCCGAATACGCTGGCGCCGGTATGATACACAAAAAGGCTCTGTTGGAAGGCTACGACACTAGGCACCGACAGGACAATAGTATGTTGAAGTTCAAGATACAGTTGAATATGATTTCGGGGGACATACTTTTTAAAGCGTAAGTTAACACTTTATTATTATCTTTTATGCTGGGGCCACAGTAACGTCTAATGGCGTTAATTAATGCGTTATTTGACATTAAAGAGAGGTGTAGCCACGACTTAGCGCGCTAATTTGTCTTCTTCTTCATTTTATATAGACATTACTCTGTCTGTTTTTCAATGTGCCTCCAGTAAGTTATCATTCCATCGTTTTCGTGGTCTTCCCACTGATCGTTTTCCTATTGGGGAACCGTCTCGCCGTCCTTACTACTCTATTTGTTGTCATTCGGCTTATGTGGTCGTTCCATTCTACTCTTCTGCTTTTCACCCAGTTATTAATGTTGTCCACCTTGCATCTCCTTCGTATATCTGCACTTCTAGCTCTATCCCACAGCGTCTTACCATCGATTTTTCGCAATGTTTTCATCTCTGCTGTTTCTAGCATTCTTTTTGTCCTTTCTGTATCAGGTCGTGTTTCTGCCGCGTATGTCATTATTGGTCTGATGACTGTTTTGTAAATTCTGCCTTTCACTTCTTTTCCGATGTTTTTATTTCTCCATATTGTTTCATTCAGGCAACCTGCGGCTCTGTTTGCTTTATTCACCTGATCTTCCACTTCTGTTTCGAGCTTTCCGTAACTGCATAGTGTGATGCCTAGATATTTAAACTCCATGACTTGTTCTATTATTTGACCCTCCAGCTCTAATTTACACTTTATTAGATCTGCTGTTATAACCATGCATTTAGTCTTTTTTGTTTTGGGGAAATTAACATGTTAAATTTTCTAGCGATTATATTAAATTCGTGTAGCATACGTTGTAAATCATCTTCACTTTGAGAGATTAGTATTGCGTCGTCTGCATAGCAGATTATTTTAAGTTGTTTTTCTCCCATTTGGTATCCTTTTTTGTCCTTACTTTTTTTATTATTTCGTCCATGATCAGATTGAACAACAGAGGACTTAGGGAATCTCCCTGTCTTATCCCATTACCAGCTTCAATTGGGTCAGTTAGTTCTTCGTCTACTTTTACTTTTATTGTGTTGTTCTGGTAGATGTTTTCGATCGTTTTAATTATTCCTAGAGGTACCTCTCTCGCGTACAATAATGGATAACGTCCTTTAATTTTACCCTGTCAAATGCCTTCTTAAGGTCCACGAAACATAAGTATGCCGGTTTGTTGTATTCTAACGATTTTTCTTGAATCTGCCTCATTATAAATATAGCGTCGGTGCATGATCTTTCCGACCTAAAACCTTGTTGTTCTTCTGCTAATGTTACAATTTTATTCAGTTTGTTTGTTATTACTTTGGTCGTTAATTTTAGTGTTGTGTTTAATAAATTAATTCCTCTGTAATTATCCGGGTCCGATTTTTCTCCCTTTTTGAAGAGAGGTATTAGGATGCTTGATCTCCATTCTTGTGGTATTCTGTTTTGTTCTATTATTTTTTGGATTAGTTTTAATAATTGTTTGGCCATGTCTTGTCCTCCATACTTTAGGAGTTCATTCGATATTCGGTCCTCTCCTGGTGATTTTCTATTTTTTAATTTAGTATAGTATAGGTGATCCAAAAGATGGCATAACCCAGACATCCAAAGTGAAAGTTATCCTTCAACACCAAATTGTTCTATATGGTCCACACAATGTCCAGAAAAAAGTCAAACCATTTTGAGCGTCGGGTTTGGGGGGGAAAGGGGGGAGAAATCGGTAAATTCGTAGTTTTTTAAGTTTTTCGCCAATATTTCTAAAACTATGCGGTTTAGCATGGACAACCTTCTATACAAAATTGTTCTACATTAAATTTGAAATAAAAAAGGCCCTATGCATATTCTTTCTAAAATGAATGGTTCCAAAGTTACGGAGGTAGTATAGTATAACTGGTCCAAAAAAAGGCCTAACCCAAACATCCAAAGTAAAAGTTTTCCTCCAACACCAAAATGTTTTATACGGTCCACATATTGTTCAGTCAAAAGTTAAACCATTTTGAGCGGCCGGTTTGGGAGGGAGATGGGAGAGAAGCCGGTAAATTAGTAGTTTTTTTACGTTTTTCGTCAATATTTCTAAAACTATGCTTTAGCGTAAACAATGTTATATACAAAAATGTTCTACATGAAATTTAAAACAAAAAATGTTCTATACATAATTGTTATAAAATCAACGGTTCCAGAGTTATGGAGGGTGAAAGTCGAGGTTTTCGATACTTTTTATATTTTTTGGGCAATATTTATGATATAACTATACCAAAACCCCCAGACATTCAAAGTGAAAGTTATCCTCCAACACCAAATGGTTCTATATGGTCCACATAATGTTCAGAAAAAAGTCACACCATTTTGAGCGTCGGGTTTGGGGGGGAAAGTGGGGAGAAATCGGTGAATATAAAAAATATCGAAAACCTCCACTTTTCACCCTCCGTAACTCTGGAACCGTTGATTTTATAACAATTATGTATAGAACCTTTTTTGTTTTAAATTTTATGTAAAACATTTTTCTATAGAACAGTCCTTACGCTAAAGCATAGTTTTAGAAATATTGACGAAAAACCTAAAAAAAAACTACTAATTTACCGACTTCTCCCCCATCTCCCCCCCAAACCGGACGCTCAAAATGGTGTAACTTTTTACTGAACAATATGTGGACTCTATAGAACAATTTGGTGTTGAAGGAAAACTTTTACTTTGGATGTCTGGGTTAGGCCTTTTTTTGGACCAATTATACTATACTACCTCCGTAACTTTGGAACCGTTCATTTTAGAAGGGTTATGCATAGGGCCTTTTTTATTTAAAATTTAATGTAGAACAATTTTGTGTAGAAGATTGTTCATGCTAAACCGCTTAGTTTTAGAAATATTGACGAAAACGTAAAAAACTACGAATTTGCAGATTTCTCCCCCCTCTCCCTCCCCCCCAAACCCGACGCTAAAAATGGTGTGACTTTTTTCTGAACATTATGTGGACCATATAGAACAATTTGGTGTTGGAGGATAACTTTCACTTTGGATGTCTGGGTTTGGGTCTAACTATACCATACTAATTTCCTTAATGCTTCCGTTAGCTCTGCTTCTTCAATATTTGTTTCTTCGTTTGTTGTCACTTCAGGTGTTGGTGGTTCGTTATCATTATCGTTAGCAAACAGAGATCGAAAATAGTCTGCCCAAGTTTCCTTCTGGATGTGTTTCGTTTTTATTAGTTCGTTCATCTCTTTTCTTTGTCCTCTGATCATTCTCCATATTTCCTTTTGTGTTCCGTAGAAGTCGTGTTTCATCTGTTTTGAGAAACTCTCCCAGTGTTCTCTTTTTATTTGTCTGACTAAAGTGTTTGTTTCGTTTCTAATTCTTTTATAGTGGTTGTATACCTGTTGTGTTCTGTATTGTAAAAAGGCTTTCTTCTTTTCTTCACATTTTATCTTCACTTCCTCTCGAAACCATAGGGTTTTCTTTTTTGATATATTGGTATTCGTTACTTTCCTCTCTTCAAGTGATTCTGTTGCTGCGTTAATGATGTTACTTTTGAGTTTTTCCCAGCTTTCCTCGATGTTATCGTTTTCTAATATTTCATTATCGGCAATCTTCTCTGATATTCTTTTTCTATATAAGTACTCCGTGGATTCCGTACTTAGTCCTTCGACTTTGATTTTTGTTTGTGTTGGTGACATTCTCTTAGGTGTGAAGCATTTCATGGTGATTCTAATTTTACATAATACTAGGCTGTGGTCACTACCTACATCTGTTGAGTTGAGGCATCTTACGTCAATTATTTTTGATGGATGTATATCTCTGTTACTTACAACATAATCTATCATAGATCTTTGTCCACGGGTATTATTGAATGTATATTTGTGTTGGTCTTTGTGGTCAAAAAAGGTGTTGTTTATTCGAAGTTCGTTATTCGTGCAGAAGTTTATCATCAGTTCTCCATTTTCGTTTTTGACTAATTGCGTTTTTGCGCTAATTTGTTATTGCCATTATTAATGCCGTTAAACGTTAGGCGATAGATCGGGTGGCGGTTTCTTTCGACACTTCAAAGGAGTTACTCCGTTACTTATCGCGTTGTTGTGGCTACACTTGCACTGTTTCAACAAGTTCTAGCTTGCAGCGCAGCAGAGTAATTTGTTTTGTGAAATAGATACTATTCTACGAAAATGGAGTGGAGTAATGAGAAATAATTAAATTTTTCACAGTGTTTGAAACAGAACCTTGTTTATGGGATCCCGACAAAAATCACATAAAAATCGTGGTGTTCATGGTGACGCTTGGCGTCGAATTGTGCAATCATTGTCTTTTCCAGCGACCGACGCGCGACGGTGGAAGATTTGAAAAAGAAAAAAGACACACTTATGGGATACTACAGGACCCTTTTAAATAAATATAAAAAATCGTTAAAATTGGTGAAATATTAAATATAAAGAAACCAACAACTTAGGGGAAGGGGGGGTATGATGGGGTAGCTAAGGAAAATAACAAAAATACAACATAATTACTACGTTTATTACTATTACTAATTGATGGCGCGTTACGTCATTAATCTAACTATGATTTGGTACAATCTTTGGAAAATCAACCTATCACATTTTTCAACAATTAGCCATTAATAAGAACATTATGAAAAACCATCTTGCCCCATACTATGGGGTATGATGGGGTAATGGAATTGGAGCATGATGGTGATGCTAATTAATTCTCACAAAACAAACAAAAATGTGTATTTGCTCCAGATCTTCATTGTCCACCCTAGCACAAGCATTGTGAGCTCAACATCCACAGATCTGGCAGCCTACCCAGGGTTCTGACGATATCACTTTATCTATGGCTGTTTTCATAGCATCTCTCGACCACTCTCCTCTTTTTGTTTTTTTCTTGTAAGTACGTACCATGGTATTATCTAAAACAATAATCCAATGTTATTTATTAAGAAATTTAAATTAACCCAGACTTACCACCAATGTCCCATCATACCCCGCACCCAATACCCCATCTTGCCTCAAAAGGTAACTTTGAACAAAAAAAAAATTCACTAATTAAATCTTTAACGTATCCACACAAACAATATGCCATTATCAAAATAAGAATACTAGTAAACAACGATAAAAAAGACATTAATGAGGTGATCATAATTACCTTAAAATAACGATGGTTGTTCTTGCACAAAATTAGATCAACGGAGCGCTAAAACAGTTTTCCGTTTGTAAACAAAAAACGCGTGCACTTTCATTCACGGTTTCTCTTGCAGTGACCGTTAATCGAATAACTCTTCTTATTGAGTTACTGCATGCTATTCACCAACGTGTAGTTTCTTGTTTGTGTGCGGTACCCCGTCTTACCTCGCGACCCCGTCATGCCCCCCATTCCCCTACTCCAATGGAGATTTAAACAATATAAATGAATTTCGGAACCAAAATCATACTTTAAATAGACGAAAAAGATACATAAAAAACTTGAATATTATATAACAGGTAGATCGTCTAGAGAAAATTGAAACAAACTCTGGGGTAAAAATTGTAAATGTTGAAAAGCGTTTGACAAAAGAGAAAAAAAATTGGTGATATATACGTAGCATAATAGTTTACTTTAAGACAGGATATTTTGGTACTACTTTGAGTTTTTTGAAAATTTATAAAGAAAAAAAGGAGAAAATTTTGGTAACAAAATTGTTTTGTTTCCACAGATCCAACGAATGATAATTTGTTATTCTGCAGATAGGAGCCATTTGTGATAAACAGTTGAAATAGAATAAAACGTTTAACACGTATTTGTGATAACTTCAACGCGCGAAGTTCTTTTACAAACCAGTGCGCATTTCCAAATTAAACGTCTTGAAATGCACACTTATGTGAAAGCAAATATGCTCCGCCGTTTCCGTCCCTATTTCAAAACTACCCTGTCTTGAAATGAACACGGAAATGTAAATACGCCACCGGGAGCTTGGGGATTATGATATTCTCGATTCTTATCTTTCTCTTTAATTTCTAACGACTAATTTCCCTAGTCTTTATAATCATGTTCGACGAATTTCACCTTTTTGTAGACTTTCATTCGCTCTGAAAGCTTTTAGTTCCGTTTATCAAGTAAAAAGAAGTGTTTACAGGAAGCAGTGAGCACTGAAATTTAATTTTAATGTTTTTGGTAATCTACTATATTGGATTTCCATTAATATTTAATTGCAATTATCATTACAAAATTAAATCTTGTTAGCTGTACCATGATGTAAACAAAAATCAATATAGCGCGTGACTCTTGCCCGGACGTTGACTAATGCGAAAATGAATAGAATAGAGCAACATAATGTTTAGGAAATAATACAAATTCATAAATGTTGGTTTGATAAGTAACTTTGAAAAGAAAAACATGTTTTTCCACAAAATTCTTTTATTTAATTTATACATACTCCCTTTAGTTCAATATAATGATTCCAACAATTTTCCAACTTCTTTGTATGTATAGTCCGAATAATACGATTTAGTCTGGGCTGATTATCGGAGAATAGGCCATTTTTTGGAAAAGTTATTTACCAGCAATTTTATTGCTGGAATCGAATTATAAGATCCTATATATTAATAATATAGGTATGCAAAGTCCTCAGATAGTGTGCTACTTTTTTTATAAACAAAATGGCGCACGCAAATCGTGTTTTTTTCAATTATTGCTCTATAACTCCGAAGATTTTAATTTTACAACAAAAACAGCCAAATAAAAATTCACCGTGATTAAATTCTGCATAGAGACGGGTTTTTTCCGATCTGCTTCGACGAAAATTTTCCTCGGAAAATGCGGGTTTTCCCAACAAAATCTTTAATTTTCAAATAAAGTTTTAGATAAGTAATTATCTACCAATAATTAAATAATTTGGTGACTTAAAAGCCTTTTTGGTTTAGATTATAGTTCCAGAAGCTGATGAAAATTAAACGAATATTTTAGCAACAATTCAATTGTAAATTAATAATTTACGGTCGCAATAATAACCAAAATAATTATGATACACTGATCAAGCTTTGAAATCTTATAAAGATGAGATGCCTATTTAATATTTTGTCGACAAAATATGAATTTTTTATTTTTTTGCATAATCTTTAAATGTTTAAAAAACAATAGTTATAAACAAATTAACGTTTCTCAGAAAGTTTTTATTATATTATAATTTAAAAAAATAGCTAAAATGGGCATTTTAAATATCTTTAAAATGAATACTTTAAAACTTTTTTGCAACCATTTGTAAAAAAGTTATGAAACAGCAAAGTAATCATACGATTACTACTGTGTTTATACTTTTTTTTAATTCTTTCAAAGCGTAGAAGTGAGTTTAAAGTACAAGCTAATTATTTACAAAAAAATATCGATTATCAGTTTAATAGTTATATTTTAATTAAAGATTATAAATATATTTTTTTGTAATTTACACGCGCGAAAGTAGAGTAACACAGTACTGTAGCTAACATTTCCACTCGGAGCGACGACCGGCCGCGTGATGTACACTTTTAATAAATAATGCATGCTGCGTGTCAGTCGCTTCGAGTGAACATTTTAGCTCCGACTCTGTATCAGGCCTACGTTTGCGCTAAAAATTACAAAAAAAAGTGTTTTTAATCTTTGATTAAAATATAACCGTTGCAGTAATTTTTGCCATTCTTTGTGAGTAATTATGTTGTACCATAGACTCACTTTTAAGCTTTGAAACAATTAAAACTAATTATAAACAACGGAGATTTCGTTTATTTACTTTGCTGTTTCATAACTTTTTTGCAAATGGTTGCAAAATTGTTTTAAAGCATTCATTTTTAAGACCTATGAAATACGCATTTTAAGTATTTTTTTAAATTAGAATATAATGAACAATTTCTGAGAAATGTTAATTTGTTTATAACAATTTTTTTTAAACAATTAAAGATTATGCAAAAAAATGAAAAATTTATATTTTGTCGACAAAATATTAAATAGGCACCACACCTTTATAATTTTTCTAAGTTTGATTAATGTCTCATGATTATTTTGGTTGTTATTGCGACTGTAAATTGTTAATTAACAATTGAATTGTTGCTAAAATATTCGTTTCATTTTCACCGGCTTCTGAATTTATAATCTATAACAAGAAAGCTTTTATTTCACCAAGCTATATAATTATTGATAAATAATTACTGGCCCAAAAAATTTATTTGAAAATTCGAGATTTTGTTGGGAAAACCCACATTTTCCGAGGAAAATTTTCATCGGAGCAAATCGGGGAAAAACATGTCTCTATGCAGAATTAAATTGGGGTGAACTTTTATTTGAGTGTTTTTGGTGTAAAGTTAAAATCTTCGGAGTTATAGAGCAATAATTAAAAAAAATAAGATTTGTCGGCGCCATTTTGTTTATAAAAATAGTAGCACACTATATGCGGACTTTGCATACCTATATTAATAATACATAGGATCTTATAATTCGATTGCAGCAATAAAATTGCTGGTAAATAACCTTTCTTTGTACTTTACTAATTAGACCAGCGTATTATAACTATTTTTTTTTCAAAATTTAAAGATTATGCAAAAAAAAGAAAAATTTATATTTTGTCGATAAAATATTAAATAAGCATCTCATCTTTATAATCTTTATAAGTTTGATCAATGTATCATGATTATTTTGTTTATTATTGCGATCGTAATTTGTTAATTAACAATTGAATTGTTGCTAAAATATTCGTTTAATTTTCACCGGCTTCTGGAATTACAATCTATACCAAGAAAGCTTTGATGTCACTAAGTTATTTAATTATTGATTAATAATTACTTACCTAAAACTTTATTTGAAAATTAGAGTTTTTGTTAGGAAAACCCGAATTTTCCGAGGAAAATTTTCGTCGGAGCAAATCGTGAAAAACATATCTCTATGCAGAATTTAATTGCGGTGAATTTTTATGAAGCTGTTTTGGTTGTAAAGTTAAAATCTTCGGAGTTATAGAGCAATAATTGAAAAAAATACGATTTGTCGGCGCCATTTTGTTTATAAAAAAAGTAGCACACTATCTGCGGACTTTGCATACCTATATTATTAATATATAGGATCTTATAATTCGATTCCAGCAATAAAATTGCTGGTAAATAACTTTTCCATGAATTTTGCTAATTAGCCCAGAGTAATTCTGGAAGCTTTGCAAAATAGGTGTTTTGTTTCGTCAATTATCTCTTCGTTCGTGCTGAATTTTTTATTTACGAGCTATCTCTTCAGATTTGGAAATACATAATAATCGGAGGGGACCAAATCAGGAGAATAAGTTGGATGAGAAATCAATTCGAAGCCCAACTCATGAAGTTTTGCATTGTAATAGTAATAACGCTCTTGTGAGATGGTGCATTGTCTAGGAGGGGAACCAACAAATTTTCTTCTGCATATGGGGCCGTTTCTCACTGGGTTCCTGCTTCAGTTTCTCCAATAATGCACAATAATATTGGCTATTGATAATTTTATCTTTTTCTAGATAGCCGTTTAAAATTATTAGGTCTGGATCCCGCGTATGAAAAAAAAGTTGATTAATAGCAAGCTGAAAATTTGTTAAAAGCTTAAGGGTGTCTAGTCGAATAAACTTTGATATATGGGAACACTGTAACAGGGGCAGTTTTAATTGTTGAACAGGTTAAACATTTGGAACGGTCAGACCACTAAAACGGCCCATTTATTTTGTCCGACAGAACAGACTTAAACTCTCCGAACAGAGATTAAACTCTCATGCAAAAATCAGACTGCTATTTATCACCTGTCATAATTCCTGTCATTTAACATATTCTACATGTCTGTTCCACTCATTAAAACGCCCATGTGGTGATAAATAGCAGTCTGATTTTTGCATGAGAGTTTAATCTCTGTTCGGAGAGTTTAAGTCTGTTCTGTCGGACAAAATACATGTGCCGTTTTCGTGGTCTGGCCGTTCCAAATTTTTAACCTGTTCCGCAATTAAAACTTCCCCTGTTCCAGTGTTCCCATATATCAAAGTTTGTCCGACCATACACCCTTAAGCTATTAACAAATTTTCAGCTTGCTGTTAATCAACTTTTTTTCATACGCGGGATCCAGACCTATATGCCTTTGCAATCCCAATATACAGTAGTCATTACCTTTCCGACCTATTAATCGAATCTTGCGGCTTCAAAGCACATTCTCTGTAGTACTTTCATTATGTTCTCTGGTGTGTAGTAGTGGATGAAGGGTTTCATTAATGGTTAAGAATCGAGGCCAAAAGTTCGGCAGGTTGCACTTTGTAAGGTCCAAACACTGCTGAGAAGTGATGACACGATTATGTTTTTGGTCAATGCTCAACAAACGCGGTACACATCGGCAGGATAATTTTTTAAAATTCAAAACTTCAGTCAAAATATGGCGAGTGCAGTCTTCATCAGCTAGAACCTAGTGATGTTGAAAAAGTAACTATTCGTTACAAAGTACTCGTTACTTACGAATGCCGAAAGTAACGATTACTATACAGAGAAGTAAATCGTTACTTTGATTACTCTGATTACTTCGTACCAATCGTATTAGAGCGAGTACCTATTGTATCTGCAATCGGTTGATATCGGAATCGGATCGGTACTCCACGATTATCTACCCTAACAACAAAATGGAAGTCAGAATAGATGGACAACTTACAGAATCTATAGATATAGGCAGCGGAATAAGACAGGGAGACTCATTGAGTCATGTGCTCTTCAATTTAATTATGGATGAATGTTTATGTACTTTTGGATGCATTTTATACTGCAATTATGCATTTCCACCCATTTTTGTATTGAAAACTTTTTCCTGTTTCATTATTTCCCTAAAAATCATTTATTTTTTTCCTAAATGCCTTGGTCTATGAGTATTTTATTGTTATTAGACGGGAGGTTGAAGGTCTCTTGGTTGAAAAATATCCGGGAGTGGACGGGAATAAAGAAAGCAGAATACCTATACTATTTATACAAGCCCTAACAACTATATGTTGGAACGAGCAGTTATTTGGTGAATAAAATGCCAATTTACCGAAATTCTTTTATCTAATTTTTTTTTAAATGTAAATATGAAATTAATAACGTTTGTTATGATATATGGAATTATTTCTACGGTTGAATTATATATTTTATGTTGAGTACTGTTCAATTAATTGTTTAATAATCTAAAACTGCTAACAACTAAATATTGGAACATTTTTTAATTTTCCTCGCGTTTTAGCGTGTCTGGCGAGAAACGCGTGAAGTTTTATTAGCTTGACGGAAAGAAAGCTTTGAAATCAAACATACGAGTAGCTAGTTTGTTGTCAACAATAATTATAACGCGTCATTTGAGTATGAATAAATTAACAACTGTCCGTTTTATTATACAGTAAAGTACAATAATGGCACGTGGAAAACCTACTGATCCAAAAGTGCGAGAAATTATTATTCATCAGTACCACAAAGGGAAAACAATGCGTGAAATTTCCAGTGAATTGACTTTAGCAACAACTACTGTGTTTAATATAATTAAGAAATATGGTGAACTGCCAGTATTGATGTTCGCGGCAAAAGCTCAGTCCGTCCAAAAGCTGTTTCTCAAATAAGTGTAAGACATTTAATCAGAAGATGTAAGTCGGGAAGAAGAAATACACTACGAGAAGTAACTGCTAGATGGAATAGAGAAACTGGGATGAATGTTTCCAGAGAATGCTCTCGCAAATATATCTACAATAGCGGTCTTAGTTTTTATAAGGTATGTTTGATAGGTTCTTATTGGCGATTTAAATTTTATATCTTTTTATTTCTTCGAATAGGCCAAAGAAAAACCATTGTTGACGGAAACTCAGAAAAGGAATCGTTATATTTGGGCTAAATCAAAACTTTCGTGGACCAAACTTGGCTGGAACAAAGTTATCTATAGCAACGAAAGCAAATTTGATGTCTGTGTGGGAGATTACCGAAAGCGTGTGATTAGGGAAAAGACAGAAGCATTCCATAAAGATTGTCTCAAAAGGACTGTAAAGTTTCCACATGGCATCATGGTGTGGGGTTGTATGTGGGCCAAAGGGGTGGGAACTTTACATTTGATTGAAGGCATAGTAAACGCAGCCAAATATCAAGATATCCTTAAACATTCATTTTTACCAAGTGCGGCAACGTTATATCCATCCGGAGATTTTATCTTTCAACAGGACGAAGCCTCATGCCATATGGCTAAATCTACCAAAAAATGGATGGGAGAACATGACATTAAAGTTTTGTCACATCCTTCTAGTAGCCCGGATCTTAATCCAATAGAGACTAGAGACACCTTGGCAAAAAATGAAACAACGCCTAAGAAATAACCCTCAGCGTACTTTGCCACAATTACGTACTAAATTGCAAGAAATATGGGATAGTTTCACCCCTGAATTCTGTGAAGGCCTAGTTGATACAATGCCTAATAGAGTTCGGGCTGTTATTCAAGCCAAGGGTGACGTTAGGCCTTACTAATTTTAATTTTAATTTGTTAAAAATCGCTTGTTCCAATATTTAGTTGTCAGCATTTTTCGATTATCCAACAATTAATTAAGTAGTAATCAACATAAAATATATAATTAAATTGTAAAAATAATTCTACACACCAAAAGAAATGCTGTTAATTGCATATCTACAATTAAAAAAAAATAAATACAAGAATTTCGGAAAATTGGTATTTTATTTGCAAAATAATTGCTTGTTCCAACATATAGTTGTTAGGGCTCGTAGTAGCTCGAGACAGAGACAGTTTCGCCATGTTAATCGCCAACGTCAATGGGACTTGATAGGGCACGTTAAGAAGAAGAAGACTCGTTTTCTAAGATTTAGGCTGAGGTCTCTACTACATAATATTTCGAGTCGAATAAGAATCCTATCAATAGTTGAAAATTTCCATTAGGTTCGTCGCGTATACTGTTTCTTCCTGTAACTGACTTATACATAATATAGACCGATCAAATAAAATTACAATATGTACATGTAAATCAAAATGTAATTCCGTACAGGTTGAAATAAATTTTTTATCAAAGTTTAGGTCCAAACAAAAGATATTTTCAAGAAAGTATATGATTCATATGAGGGGATCATTGTTTAAATAATTAAAAATTCGTTATTTTTGCACAAAATTTACTTTTTCAACTGCTGCGGTAATTCTTGTTTTTATTAAGGATTTTACTATTTTTTCTCCAAAGATAAAGAAACAGTCTTTTATATGAGATTTGCTAAACTAAATTTGACCCATAATTTATTTAAATAATTGTAAATCAATATTGAAAAACAAATTTCAAAAAAAAATATTATTTGCAATATAAATAAGCACTATAAAATATTTTGTTTTGCATAAAGAGTTGCGCTATAATATCACAATAAATTGACAAAAAAATTGGTTGATAAATATTGAGTAGATTATGAGATATTTAATTTGTTTATAAAAAATTACAATTTTTTTAATTGCAAAAACGCGGTTGTTGCCTGTAGAGTATAGAAATTTTTAAGGTCTCATTTGTTTAGTTTTTATGTATATTTTCGATAAATGTATTGACAAATCAAAATTTCAATTAATGACCCCTCCATAATGGCGTTTGAAAATTGGTATAATTTGTTTTTAACTTATTTTTTTAATAACATCGCCGGGATTAAAAATTTTTAAATTATTTTTTAATATTCGTATTCTAGGTAATTTTTGACATATCCAAAAAAAATCAAAATTTTCTATAAGCATTTTTGGCCGAGATAGCTTTTCCCAGTTTAAGAATTCATAATTTGTTTATTTATCAATATTGACATGTAAAAGTACGTGAGTATATCTATTAACCTTAATACTTAACAATGTCATTTATAAACATAATTAACCCGTGTTGAGCTGGCCCCCCCCACTTGCAAAAATTAAAAAACAAATAGCCCTGATTTATGAGCTATTTATGAGCTCTCATATTCCGCAAACTAAAAATTTTGAGCTCGTTCCACTGAGCAGGAATTTAATACCCTAGTGGGGGGGCTGAGTCAGCCCCCCCCCCACTACTTAAAAATAGGAATATTGAATCGGTTTTTGCGGCAGAATTACGAGCTATTTATGAGCTCTTGAAATTATATAGTTTCGATTTTTGAGCTCATCACCTTCACCCCCAAACAACCCTTTAATTGATTTAACTTAAGAGAAAGATGCTGAGAAAACTTAAAATATATCGTATTGCGGATATAATTCCTATAGCTTATATACTCTAAGAATAAACTATTAAATCAAGGGCATTTCGATTATTGAGCTACAACCCCTTCGCAAGAAAACCACCCTATCTTCCCGGCTCAAGAGAAAGTTGTACTTAAAATGCGTTAAACTAATTATTTGGCGACTACATATCATTTAATAATTTATAAGCTTCCAAATTACGCGCATTTAGATCAGTAAATTGCAATTTATTTTGTATAGTGCAGTCACTGAAGGTAAAAATCAACGATTACCTTCAAGTTCGGTGAACCTTCATCGATTTTCACTAAAATTGGTCAGTGGTTAGAGGATACGTCAAGAAACAAAGGTGACATGGTACCACCTTCCGCCTTTACCCTGAGGGTGGATACCGCCCCTTCTCGGGGGTGAAAATTATTTTATAAAAAATAACTGCACAAATCAATAAAAGAACAAATTAAAAGCCAAATTTATTATAAAAAGTTAATAAAATAAGTCAATACTTTTTAAGTTATTAAAGATCAAAGATTTTAATTATTTGTGAAAAAATGCATATTTTGAAGAGGTTTTTTGTAAATCACTGAAAAACTGTAAGTTTTTACAAAAAAGTTAATAGTAGTTTAATTCGTATAGCTTATATTCTAAGAATAAACTCTAAAATCACGCGCCTTTTGATTATTGAACTACAACCCCTTCGCAAGAAAACCATCCCATATTCCCGGCTTAAGAGAGGGTTGTACTTAAAATAATTTAAGTTAATTATTTGTCGACTATATATTGTTTAATAATTTATGAGCTCGCAAAATATACGCATCTCAATTATTGAATTGCCATTTTCTTGCTATAGTGCAGTCACTGAAGGTAAAAATCTACTATGACCTTCGATTTCGGTAAATCTCCATTCATTTTCACGAAAATTGGTGAGCGGATTTTGATACTATCAACTTTTTCTGGATCTTATTTTTGATGGGTATTTCTAAGTACTTTGACAAGTATTTAGTACCTAAGTGTTATAAAATGCATCTTTTTCCCGTTATTTAAGCTTGAACCCTTAGATTTGAACAGTCGGGGAAAAAAATATACATTTAATTACCAATGACTTACTTTAAATTAACATTAAAGGTTTTTCAAGTAAGCAATTTATTATATTTTTTATTAACTTCAATTTTAGTGATGAAAACTTTTTTGCAAAAACTTACAGTTTTTGAGCCATTTATGAAAAATCGCTCTAAAGCATGCATTTTCTTTCCAAAAATTAAAATATTTGATTTTTAATAACTCAAAAAGTATTGATTTATTTTAATCACATTATATAACAAATTTTGCTTACAATTTGTCCCTCTCTCGATTTGTGGGGTTATTTTTGATAAAGTAATTTTCGCTCCCGAGAAGGGGTGACATATACCCCAGGCTAAAACCCCAAGTTGTTATTGCCAATTCGTGAAAATAAATGGAGATTTACCGAAATCGAAGGTAATAGTTGATTTTTACTTTCAGTGACTGCACTATAGAAAGAAAATGGCAATTCAATAATTGAGATGCGTATATTTTGCAAGCTAATAAATTATTAAACGATATGTAGTCGCCAAATAATCAATTTAAATTATTTTAAGAACAACTCTCTCTTAAGCCGGGAAAATGGGGTCGTTTTCTTGCGAAGGGGTTGTAGCTATATAATCGAAAGGTGCGTGATTTAAGAGTTTATTCTTAGAATATAAGCTATACGATTTAAACTACTATTAACTTTTTTGTAAAAACTTACAGTTTTTCAGTGATTTACAAAAAACCTCTTCAAAACATGCATTTTTTTCACAAATAATTAAAATCTTTGATCTTTAATAACTTAAAAAGTATTGACTTATTTTATTAACTTTATATAATAAATTTTGCTTTTAATTTGTTCTTTTATTGAGTTGTGCAGTTATTTTTTATAAAATAATTTTAACCCCCGAGAAGGGGCGGTATCCACCCTCAGGGTAAAGGCGCAAGGTGGTACCATGTCACCTTTGTTTCTTGACGTATCCTCTAACCACTGACCAATTTTCGTGAAAATCGATGAAGGTTCACCGAACTTGAAGGTAATCGTTGATTTTTACCTTCAGTGACTGCACTATACAAAATAAATTGCAATTTACTGATCTAAATGCGCGTAATTTGGAAGCTTATAAATTATTAAATGATATGTAGTCGCCAAATAATTAGTTTAACGCATTTTAAGTACAACTTTCTCTTGAGCCGGGAAGATAGGGTGGTTTTCTTGCGAAGGGGTTGTAGCTCAATAATCGAAATGCCCTTGATTTAATAGTTTATTCTTAGAGTATATAAGCTATAGGAATTATATCCGCAATACGATATATTTTAAGTTTTCTCAGCATCTTTCTCTTAAGTTAAATCAATTAAAGGGTTGTTTGGGGGTGAAGGTGATGAGCTCAAAAATCGAAACTATATAATTTCAAGAGCTCATAAATAGCTCGTAATTCTGCCGCAAAAACCGATTCAATATTCCTATTTTTAAGTAGTGGGGGGGGGCTGACTCAGCCCCCCCCACTAGGGTATTAAATTCCTGCTCAGTGGAACGAGCTCAAAATTTTTAGTTTGCGGAATATGAGAGCTCATAAATAGCTCATAAATCAGGGCTATTTGTTTTTTAATTTTTGCAAGTGGGGGGGGCCAGCTCAACACGGGTACATAATTAAAGTTGTAGAATATTTTAACAAATTATGATATTCGTAGCACCTTAAATGAAAACTTTTTGTCTGAAAATTGGCGGAGGAGTAGTTTCCAATATCTCCGTTAATATTGGGCCAATTTCAATATTTTATATTAATTTGGGATAGCATATAAAAATAATAACATCTACACGACCCTTTTTGCCATAAATAATCATTAACAGTTATAAACAATTTTTTTTTCAAAAAAAATTTTTTGTCTAGTATTGTGATAAATAAAACTTGGCACCAAAGATAATCACAAAAGAGCATTAAAACAAATTTTTATTTTAAAAATTTAACAAAATAGTAAATTTTCGTTAAAGAATCACAAAAACTTTGTTGTTTGTACAAATCATTGACAAAATCTCGCAAAAATAATGTGAATACCTACAAAATTAAATATATAAAAATAATGGAGGACAACCTCTATATAAATATATTATGTATACAGGGTGTCCCAGACTAATTTACCCACGTTATATCTCTTAAACGAATAGAGATTTTAGAATGGGACAAAACGTGATATATTCTACTTGTAATACACTTTAATATGGCGTACAAAAAAATTATCCCCTAAATAATCATCTCTTAGTTACAACCCCTAACTTTAAGTTTTTGAATAGCACCCTGTATATTTTTTTATAGTTTTGGATGTGGTCTTTTATCGTCTATTCAACACATTTTTTGAAAATAAAATCGGTTCGTAAATAACCTAGAAACTATCAGTTTATTTTTGTTAAATTGTGTGGCCCAGACTAATTTACCCAGGCTATATTTCTTAAAGGAATAGAGATTTTCGAATGGCACAAAAACTGATCTATTCCATTTGTAATACACTTTCATATGGCGTAGAAAAAATTCATCCCTAACTTACAGGGTGCTATTAAAAAAAAAATAAAGTTAGGGGTTGTAACTAAGGGATGAATATTTAGGGGATATTTTTTTCTACATTACAAATGTAATAGATCAGTTTTTGTCCCATTCGAAAATCTCTATTCGTTTATGAAATATAGCCTTGATAAATTAGTCTGGGACACATAATTAACAAAACTAAACTGATATTTTCTTGGTTATTTACGAACCGATTTTATTTTCAAAAAATGTGTTGAATAGACGATAGAAGGCCACATCCAAAACTATAAAAAAATATACAGGGTGCTATTAAAAAAATTAAAGTTAGGGGTTGTAACTAAGGGATGAATA
The DNA here is from genome assembly GCF_917563875.1 of Diabrotica virgifera virgifera. Taxonomy (NCBI): domain Eukaryota; kingdom Metazoa; phylum Arthropoda; class Insecta; order Coleoptera; family Chrysomelidae; genus Diabrotica; species Diabrotica virgifera. The sequence goes on along the minus strand of NC_065447.1, from coordinate 251,707,824 downwards.
TTTAGAGGATGATTTTTTCTACGCCGTATTAAAGTGTATTACAAGTAGAATAGAACACTTTTTGTCCCATTCGAAAATCTCTATTCGTTTAAGAGATATAGCGTGGATAAATTAGTCTGGGACACCCTGTATAAGTTAATAAAAATTAACAAATATATACACAATTCTTAGTGTATTATCTACCTGTTAAAAAGATTATAAAATTAATTGTAAAATACATATATATTTTAATACAAAGTACAAAGAAAAAAGCATTTAACAAATTTTATTGCTAATTCAGTATTATTTTTTTTTATAAAAATCTTTTGTGACAACTTTTATTTATAACATCTAGAGAAAAAAAATTAAAAAAAAATTGTTTATAACAAATTGACGAATATTTATTGTTAAAAATGTCATTTAGATGTACTATTTTTATATACTACCATAAACTAAAAAGAAACATTGAAATTGGTCCATTATTAAAGAAGATATTGCAAAGTAGTACTGCACCACTCTTCATGCAAAAAGTTATCAGTTAAGGTCGCTACGAAAATCATTATTTTTTAAAATATTCTTAAATTTTAACTCTATATTGTCAAGTAGTAGGGTTGATAGATGTACTCACGCACTTTAAAATGTTAATATTGATAAATAGACAAATTATGAATTTTTAAACTTGGAACAGCTATCTCGGCAAAAAATAGATCTAGAAATTTTTTTTTCTTTTGTAGTATGTCCAAAACTACCAAGAACACGAATATCGAAAAATAATTTCAAAATTTTTAATCCCGGTGATGTTAGTAAAAAAACAAGTTTTAAACAAATTACATCAATTTTCAAACGCCATTTTGAAGGGGTGTTTCATTAAAATTTTAGTTTATCAATACAATTGTCGAAAATACACATAAAAGCAAACAAAATGAGACCTTTAAAACTTGTATACTCTATCGGCAACAACCGCGTTTTTGCAATTGAAAAAATGGTAATTTTTTATAAACAAATTAAATATCTCATAAACTACTCAATATTTATCAACCAATGTTTTTGTCAATTTATAGTGATATCATAGCGCAACTTTTTCTGCAAAACAAAATATTTTATACTGCTTATTTATATTGCAAATAATATTTTTTTGGGAATTTGTTTTTCAATTTTGATTTAGAATTATTTAAATAAATTAAGGGTCAAATTTATTTGGTAAGTCTCATATAAAAGACTGTTTCTTCATCTTTGCAGAAAAAAATTGTAAAATCCTTAATAAAAACAAGCATTGCCGCAGCAGTTAAAAAAGTAAATTTTTTGCAAAAATTACCAATTTTTAATTATTTAAACAATGATCCCCTCATATGAATCATATACTTTCTTGAAAATATCTTTTGTTCTGACCTAAACTTTAATAAAAAATTTATTCCAACCTATACGGAATTACATTTTGGTTTTATTTTATTTTATTGGGCTAATAGATTATTTTCCTATTTTGCGCATTATAATTGCCCAGAATTCTTTATGTTATAAAAATCCACGAGGAAAAAGTTTTCCTGCAGTTGGCTGTATACCGTATATTACAACAACGATAAAATCCTTTATGAAAGGTATATTTGTTAAAATCCCTAAAAAGGCCTACATCACAGAACTAGTTTTCGATCAGATGACCGATCATCATCAGTGCTTACGTGAATCTAACATTCTAACCACTAAATTACAAAAAATTTGTGGGTAAAAACCCTTTACAATTGATCCGTCATAGGAACATAGATGAATAATGTGAACTTAAACATGGATGTCTAAAATATCCAATGTATTATGCTCTAGGTACCATTGAGCTCGAATTTGACTTGTTCACATGATGACTATATGGTAGCAAGTGACTTATCACATATGGTGACACTTGCTACCATATAGTCATCATGTGAACAAATCAAATTCGAGCTCAATGGTACCTAGAGCATAATACTTTGGATATTTTAGACATGCATGTTTAAGTTCACATATTTTTTGTATTTTGGTGGTTAGCATGTTAGATTCACGTAAGCACTGATGATGATAGGTCATCCGATCGAAATACATTGGATATTTTAGACATGCATGTTTAAGTTCACATATTTTTTGTATTTTGGTGGTTAGCATGTTAGATTCACGTAAGCACTGATGATGATAGGTCATCCGATCGAAAGCTAGTTCTGTGATATAGCCCTTTTTAGGGATTTTAACAAATATACCTTTTATAAAGGATTTTATCGTTTTTCTTTGTTATGTTTTGGTATTTTACCAAACTCTTCTGCTAATAATTGGTAGAATGTCTTTGTCCTCATCCTCCTTCTCTTCGGTCAAAGCATGTATATTTATAAGGCTTTTGTTTCTCTTCCTTCCCATTATTCTTATAAGGCACATTTTCTTGAAAATAAAACTGAAAAATGACAAAATATGAACCACCCATAAAAAAAAATCACTAGGGACGCAGTGCATCCCTTGCAGACCCGTTATTGCCGGCCCTGAACAGATTTTGGAGGAACAATAATACAATAACAATACCCAGTATCATTTTCTTTTCATATTACGTTGATTATTAAATTTGTTATTTCTTTCTGAAAAAGAATACTGTGACAAGTGTTGGAAACCGTTCTTTTATTCTTGGAAATCTTGACACGGCATTTGTTTTGTTCTTTTATCAAACCACGTTAATTGAATATTAGGCTTCATTGAATGCTTCAGGCATTCGCCACAATTCGGCAGAACTGAAAGGCTACAATCATAATGACAGTGATGATCAAGCTATAATTAAATAAAATGTATGGGCTTACAATGTAGCGTCAACAGTATACAGTTGTGTCCATGGTTCTTTACCCCTGCGTCATTAATACCTGCCGAGATAAAACACATACTTTTGCTCTAGCATAATTCGACACCCCCATCGAACAAGGTTGTAACTCATTTTTAGCGATTTTACAGGAGAGGCAAAAAATTAGACCCTTTTACAGTAACGTGATATGATATTTATAACATAATAAGGGATTACTGTGAGATGTATGCTTTGTAATTTTATTAGCTATTGAGAATCTTCAGTTTGATTGAGATACAACCTTGATATTAAACATGAGTATTCGTAGAAAAAGGTTGTAACTCGCCTAACAACCATTTTACACTCTCTGTGTTAATTATTTTTCCCGTTTAACTATTAAAAGGTTGTATGTTTTGAGTTATTTGCAATATAGCTAGGAGAAAATTAGTTTTTATGGTATATTTAAACAAAATATAAACTCACAGTTTACACAATTTTAATTGGAAATTATAAATTTTACAATAACAATAATATTCAACACAACTTCTATCAATATTAAAAAATCATGGTATAAATTATCTCAAATTTTTCGCATTTTTATTGCGTATCTGTAAATATTTAATTTTAAACCATTTTACTTTATTACTTTACTCTTTTACTATTAATATCTACTTCAAAATGAACATGTGTGCCCTTAAATGGGTTAAAATTTAGAATTTGTTTCTGATTTATTTCATTTACGGATTTAGGCTTGCCTGATGCTTTGGCATATCGTATCATGGTTATCCATTGGTGTGGAGCATATACGACTCAATATTTTTTCTGTTTTTTTGTAAGGGCATGCATTGAATCACCCTCGTTTTGTGAATGTGCTATTTCTAAAAATACATGTGTAATGTTAATATTAAACTTTTTCACTACATAGAAGTACGTAGCAAACACTATTCGATACTTATTTTGTCCACCGCATCTACCAAAAAGGAAAAAAACACCGTTTTTACTTTTATTTCGATAATTTGACTTATGAGATGCACCATATGTTTGAATACGTTATAAATTAAACATACGTGCAACAAAGTTGTAACTCATTTAAAAACCTTGTTAATCGTCAAGTATTCGCCGTGTGCAAGTACTTGGAAGGGAAACGAGAAACGACCGTGCGCGAGTCGCGGAGAAATATTGCAACTATCTTAAATAATTAATATTGTCAATTGAAATTGTCAAATTGACGTATATTTCATACCTTCTGTCATTGAAGCAGAAAAATTATATATTGCTCTACAATATTGATATGATATGCAATTATTATATAAAGGTAAATTTAATTAATTGTATTTTGCTTGCAGTACTGCATCGTAATAACTAATTTTATTTACTACATACAATTGTTTACGTTTGCATAACATATCCTGCATCTTATTTTTTCTTCTTATTATTTTTTTGGGCTATGGCCTTGACAATTATCCAGCAACCAGGACTAATATAATTGGCCAATATAATTAAAAGTGCGAATAAAAGTACAGAGCGTAGAAATAGAGGTCGCTTTGCCGAACTTGCACGGTCCCAATAAACAAAGTAAATATTTTTTCCACCTACCTCTACCGAAAGTATACTTTTCCGGACCTGATTGTAGGGAGCAAAGTTGTACTTTTCCTCCCTAGGGAGGAAAATATTTTTCCTCCCTAGGGAGGAAAAGTAAAAGTGACGTCATGGTATTTCATTCATGAAATGTAACTTATTGACGCCCTGTACAATATCTATTTTCTATTACGTAAGTTTCTATACACTTTAACGTTTATTTATAAAACACTCTGTATTTTGCAGAATGGTAAAAAACAGTAAATTGTTATTTTGATTTGACAATGTTTACATAATTAATTTGACTTATATTTGACAGTTGACAGTTATATTGTACGTACTTGTTAGTTTTAGTTCTAATAAATTTTGTTGGTTAGTTATATAAATAAATTAAGTAAAAATGAAAAAATGACTTGTTATTTGAGGAAGGTGGAAAAACCATATGTATAACATGGGAGTAAAGTGCCTTTTCCTCCCTTGAATGATTACTGCCCTCCGCTACGCGTCGGGCAGTAAACTTCATTCTCGGGAGGAATAATAGCACTTTCCTCCCTTGTTATACAAATAGCTATTTCCACCTACCTCTACCGAAAGTATACTTTTCTGGACCTGATTGTAGGGAGCAAAGTTGTACTTTTCCTCCCTAGGGAGGAAAATATTTTTCCTCCCTAGGGAGGAAAAGTAAAAGTGACGTCATGGTATTTCTTTCATGAAATATAACTTATTGACGCCCTGTACAATATCTATTTTCTATTTCGTAAGTATCTATACATTTAACGTTTATTTAAAAACACTCTGTATTTTGCAGAATGGTAAAAAACAGTAAATTGTTATTCTGATTTAACAATGTTTACATTAATAATTTGACTTATATTTGACAGTTGACAGTTATATTGTACCTACTTGTAACTTTTAGTTCTAATAAATTTTGTTGGTTAGTTACATAAATAAATGAAGTAAAAATGAAAAATGACTTGTTATTTGAGGAAGGTGGAAAAACCATATGTATAACATGGGAGTAAAGTGCCTTTTCCTCCCTTGAATGATTACTGCCCTCCGCTACGCGTCGGGCAGTAAACTTCATTCTCGGGAGGAAAAGTAGCACTTTCCTCCCTTGTTATACAAATAGCTATACATAGGGAGTAGGGAGTATCCAGTGTTACTGCCTTCTTTAAGCTAAAATGGAGTAAAATGGCATACGTAACTTAAAATACAACCTCTTATTAGCCAAACTATTGAGAATTAAACTATGCCGTTTATATTGACGTGTGCGCAATTTTTTGCTGAATTCGCCTGTGTTGAAATCTGGAAAAAGATGTAACTTGAGTTACAACCTTGTTCGATGGGGGTGTCGAATTATTTTCCACGCATGAAACTGAAGACCAACCAGCTACCACCTGTTATTAAGTAAAGACACATGCCATATTTATCAACGCTCTAGACTCAGTACATCGAAAAGAGATAGGTAAAAAAAAGACGCTTGGGGTGGTTTTCAGATTTCAAGTACAATTTGTGACATCTCTGGTTTGTTTACTTGTGGCTGCCAGTTTGTTGGATTTTTTTTGCTGTTTTTTGTCCTGTTTTTGCATTTAGAAGTTACATATTTATAACTTTAAAAAGGGTCCCTGTCGTTGGCAACTTCGATAAGTCAACGTAGAATGAAGTAAACACTTCCGTTGTATGTAGGTATACAGGGTGTTTCATTGGGAAAGTAACATACGTTAACTGTAAAAAGAGGACACTTAGGCGATCTCAAAAATACCATACTTAATGGATCTTACTCCATTAATAACAAAGATACTGGGTGTTTTGCCATTTTCTTAATTGGTTCATAACTTTTTAACCACACTGTATATTTATTTTATATTTGGCACGCAAATATCATTTCAGGTGTACAATAAATTAATTTATTTACAATTGTGAAAAATCCAGGTCCGGATTCAAAAATATTGGAAAAATATTCCTACCCCAAAACAACACCCTGTACATTAAATTTTTTTAAAATGGATTTTTCAGTTGAAAAGAGGATGAAAAACTCAATTCAGTGGTATAATTTGAATTTTCGGCAAAATTATTTTTCTGGTGAAATTTTGAATTTGAATTCGGAAATTAAGTGAATTGCGAGAGCTCTAAGTAGAAAAAAATTGAAATACAGCTTACAACTTGTGAACCTCACTGTATATTGATTTTATATTTAACACGCGAATATTCTTTTAGGTGTCCAATCAATTAATTTATTTACAATTATAAAAAATTCAGGTCCGGTTTAAAAAATATTATGTAAATATTCCGACCCAAAAAAACACCTTGTATATTAATTTTCTTTAAAATGGATTTCGCATTGAAAATAGAATGGAAAACAAAATTAGTGCTATACTTTGAATCTTCGGCAAAATTATTTTTTTGGTAAAATTTTGAATTTGAATTCTGAAATTATGTCAATTGCGAGAGCTCTTGTAGAAAAAATTAAAATGCGACTTAATTTTAATTAATATCTACCATTATTTAATCTAAATTGATAAAATGTTAATATTTTAGTGTTTTTTTATTATGTGTGAAAAATAGTTTTTGCCGAATATTCATCTTTAAATAATGAATAAATAATAAAGGATCAATAAAGAATACATCACTTTAATCAACAAAATAGCTAAAAATTATAACAAAACAGCGAAAATTTGCAGCATAATCACTATTCAAAACTAAAGTAACTTATTCAAAATTACCACCATCAAAAATTATTTTTTTTATACGTAGGTACGGTAAATTTTTGTAGTTAGGTACCTAGCGTCATGTGTACTGTGTGTGTTGAGTAAGTGTCTTGTTACATTGCAAAGTCGACGTCATTGTCTTTGCAAAGAGACGCTAATTGTACCCGAACGTCTGCGGTCCCTCCGGTGAGTACCGATCCCACAAGGACAGAAACTATTTTCATTTATTAATTTATAATAAACGAAAAATTTCTGACCCTGTTGAGATTCGAACTCACGACCATTCGGACCTTTCGATCCAAAGGTAGGCGCTCTTACCACTTACCACTGTGCCACAGAGGGGGTCATCAAAAATTATTGTGATGTGTGCAAATGTTAATATTTTACCAATGTATATTAAATAATGGTATTAATTAAAATTAATTCATATTTTAATTTATTTTACTTTGAGCTTCGCAATTCACATAATTTCAGAATTCAAATTCAAATTTTTACCAGAAAAATCATTTTGCCGAAAATTCAAAGTATACCACTAATTTTGTTTTTCATCCTCTTTTCAAATGCAAAATCCATTTTAAAAAAATTTAATATACAAGGTGTTTTTTTGGGTTGGAACATTTATACAATATTTTTTAATCCGAACCTGGATTTTTTATAATTGTAATTAAATTAATTGACTGGACACCTAAAAGAATATTCGCGTGTTAAATATAAAATCAATATACAGTGTGGTTGACAAGTTGTAAGCTGTATTTCAATTTTTTTCTACTTAGAGCTCTCGCAATTCACTTAATTTCAGAATTCAAATTCCAAATTTCACCAGTAAAATTATTTTGCCGAAAATTCAAAGTATACCACTGAATTTAGTTTTTTATCCTCTTTTCAACTGAAAAATCCATTTTAAAAAAATTTAATTGTCAGGGTGTTGTTTTGGGGTCGGAATATTTTTCCAATATTTTTTAAGCCGGACCTGGATTTTTTACAATTGTAAATAAATTAATTTATTGTACGCCTTAAATGATATTTGCGTGCCAAATATAAAATAAATATACGGTGTGGTCAAAAAGTTATGAACCAATTAAGAAAATGGTAAAATAGATAAAACACCCAGTATCTTTGTTATTAATGGAGTAAGATCCATTAAGTATGGTATTTTTGAGATCGCCTAAGTGTCCTCTTTTTACAGTTAACGTATGTTACTTTCCCAATGAAACACCCTGTATATTATAAACACCCTATCTTATTATAAGTTCTTTAAAATTCATCCACAAGGTAGTGGAAAATTACAATACACAAATCGTTTTCGGTTAAAACTGAGAATCATCAGTGTGAACGTCCAATGTACTAGTATTTGAAACTAGCCACTTCATTAGGTGTCAAAACTTCTAAAATACATTATTGATAGATATAACATTCTAAAGTAGGCGACATTAAGTCGATGCATTAAGATTATTTGAATACCATGTGGATGTACTTCATCCTTGCTCGAAAATGCGAGCAAGGATGAAGTACATTGCATTTACGAGCAAGGGTTAAGTACATCCACATGGTATTCAAATAATCTGAATACATCGGCTTAATGTCGCCTACTTTACAATGTTTATCATATTTACAATCAATAATGTAATTTAGAGGTTTTTACACCTAATGAAGTGGCTAGTTTCAAATACTTGTACATTGGACGTTCACACTGATGATGGTCAGTGTTGACTGAAAACGATTTGTGTATTGTAATTTTCCACTACCTAGTGGATACATTCTAAAGAATTTTTAATAAATTCATATATACCTACATACAACAGAAGTGTTACTTCATTCTACGTTGTTACATATTTATATTATTATTATGACAAGTTTGAAATTTTATGGTAAGTGTATTTTATTTTGCCATTAATTTACATACAAAGTTAACCTCATTCACACAGTTAAGAAATAGTTTTGTTCAAGTTTCCGCAAACGTAAAAGAAATGACAAAAAGAAAATATTACATAATTATATTTTTATTAATCACTAATCATATTATGATATTAAAAGAATTTAACTTCAAATGTAGCTGAAGCTGAAAGCTGAAATGTTAGTTTTTTAAAACAAAACTAACACTTTACATTATATTTATTTGACAACGTCAAATTTTATAGTATAATCCGTGATCGGAGCAGTGACCACTTTCTGTCACTTGCTGTTGCGTGGAGTAAATTTCCGACTTATTTCGTATGCTTTAAGGGGTTACATAGTTCTTGCGGGTAAAAAAGTGACTTTAAAAAAAAACTATATCTCGAAAACTAAAAATTATTTTTATTTATGATTGGAACATGTAAAAGTATAGTACTTAAGGTACTCTGAAAAAAATTTTTAGCCAAAAATATTCATTTTTGTAAAGTTGACTGCAATTTTTCGATAACAGCCCTTTTTTGCGGTGGGCAGCATAACTAAGTCCACTCTCATCTGAAATCAAAAAATCAAAAAGTTTCTTGTTGCTTATACCTCTGGCTAGTGAATGAACGAAGGAATTAAAAAAAATGAAATTTGAAGATTTTACATAAGTTTAAACACATTTTCGACCCCAATTTTTCTCATTTTTTCAAAAATGACCAGTTTTAAAGTAGTTTTTTTTTATAAAACAAAAACAACTTCACCTAATAAAAATTCCTTCGTTCATTCACTAGCCAGAGGTGTAAACTACAAGAAGCTTTTTGATTTTTTGATTTCAGATGAGACTGAACTTAGTTATGCTGCCCACCGCAAAAAAGGGCTGTTGTCGAAAAATTGCAGTCAACTCTACAAAAATGAATATTTTTGGCTGAAAATTTTTTTGAGAGTACCTTAACCTTTAACTACCCGCGCATCAAGTTATGACATAACTACACGCGTGGCGTACTTTATACGCCACAAGAAAATACACAATAACAGCGGATTTGTTTATTTTTTTTTTGAAAAAATACTCTTAGTTGTTTGTTATAAACCTTATTCGACATCGGTGAATACTTGGATCCTTCTCAGTAAGCCAATTATAAATGAAATGGAATAACTGGATTCCACGATAAATAAAATTTCTAATAAAATTTTTTTTGAAATGTGATTTCTTACGGGAGAAAAAGTATTGTTTATCAAGAAAAATATATTTTGTGCCATAATGACTAAAAAACAATTGAAATATGTACTTATATTACTACTTATATTAATATAATCGTAGCGTATATAGTCCACCACCGGAAACAACAACTAATAAACTGTAAATTACGATCTTCCCAGAACGCCGATTATAACGAAACGAAAACCAAATTGTAAAGCATATTCCAGTGATAGGTTAGAGACATAAACAAGGTCAAAAATTAAATTTTTAAATATATTTGCAGTAGAACTCTTATATCTGGCGTACAAAATACACCAGCGCGTGTAGTTAAAGGTTAAGTAGGTACTATACTAGTACATTTTCCAATTATAAATAAAAATAATTTTTAGTTTTCGAGATATATTATTTTTAAAAAGTCACTGTTTTTACCCGCACGACAACCCCTTAAATGATGACGCACGGGTCAAGAACCATGGATTCAATTGTACGTCCCGTGCGTCGGTCGGTTCGTGTTAAAAATTCTTTTCACTTTTATCTTCAATGGGATTGTCATTCTATGTAAAGTGTAAATGTAAACATTAACGGTGTTGTTGTTTTTTCATCCTGTTTGTTTTGGTCTTTACGCCTATTGTGATGGGTTTTTAACAATACCGGCAATGTCATCACTGTCATCAGTGAAATACCAATATTTGCTTATTTATGCGTGTTGATTTATTTTCAATAATGACCAAGATAATTTATTGTTTTATACGTGCAGTGGATTAAATGGAAAGTTCCCCACAAGTGCAAGAGTTGTAAATTACATGCGGGTGTTATGTAATTTCGGTATTTTTAATGTTAGATAACATTAACGTTTAATTAAAACCACGATTATGGGAATTTAATTATAATGGAAAAGTCAAACTATCTAGTCCAGGAACCGAAGCTTTTCACCTCGCAATTGTTACAGAATGGATCGATTTGCTTGAAAATTTGAGAATAAGTAGTGGATAATCCAAGGATCAAAATCTATATGATGCCGAAAGGCGCTTTTACCATGGGGGTGGTTGCCACCACATCTCGGGGGTGGAAATTTTTTATTATATTTTGACCGCAAAAGTTGATAAAAACATTCATTCTAAGCAAAAAATGTTCTATACATTTTTTTGATAAAAGTAATAGTTTTTGATTTATTCGCTATCGAAAGTGTTAGTTTTATATTGAAAATATCAATGTTTTTTGAAATACTCATTTACGATTCACTCAATTTTTGCCGTAGAAAAAAAATTTTCAAACCAAGTTTTTGGGAATTAAATAACCTACAATTTCATATTTAAACATTTTTTCGCATCTCTGACGCTAATCTTTCTATTCTGAAGAAAATGGCATTTTTTACCAAACTACAAAAATTCGTTATTCGCTTTTAACTCCAGTTTTTTAAAAACTGATCATTCTAAGCCAGTCAAACTTCTAGAATCTATTAATAATACACAAATAAAGAAATGAATAAGGCCAATGACTAAAAACACCGCTAACTTACATTATTATGCTTCCAATTGGATTTCTCCTTTTTTTTTTTTCAAAAAAATATATTGATTTTTCAATCGTAACTTTTTTATTTTTTATCTTAGAAAGTTGGGTAAAAAATAATTTTGAAGGTTTTTACAAGACCTATAAGCGTATTATTATTAAATCTTTTTAAAATCCTCAGTCGCAAAAAGAGGTGACTTTGAAAGGGTTGGTAAAGGTGGTTTTTGCATGTTATTACAAGTTTTAATTGTCAATAGCTCACTCAATTTTTGCCACAGACTAAATTTTTGCAAACCAGATTTTTGGAAATTAAATAAGCTACAATGTCATATTTAAACATTTTTTCTTATCTCTGATGGTAATCTTTCTATTCTGAAGAAAAGGTCATTTTTTCCAAACTACAAAAATTCGTTATTCACTTTTAACTTCATTTTTTTTTAAAACTAACATTCTAAGCCGGTCAAACTTCTAGAACCTATTAATAATACATGAATAAAGAAAACCATATAAGGTCAATAACTAATTTTAGTTAGGGTGGTGATTAGTGGGTTGCTTCCGATCACTTTTTCGCTAAAAAAAATAGGGACTGATATTCGTTTCATTATAAGTCACTTAATTTTTAAGCTAGAGATTTTTTTTATTTCTGGAGATAGATATTTTTAAATACTTTAAATTAGTTTGAACAAGTTATCCTCGAAAAATGCAATTTTCCTGTTTTTTGACTTTGAAACTGCAATATTTTGCATTTGACGAAGAAGAGCTAACATATAATAAAGTATAGCTCGATTACTATTGGTCTTAAAGAAAATTAAAAATACGGTTTTGTTTATTTTCACTTTGTTGTTTTGATAAAACGAAAACTTTTGGGAGTTATTAGCAGAAAACTTATTAAAAACATTGATTTTTTCGATATAAAACTAACACTTTCGATAGCGAATAGAACGTTTTTTGCCTAGAATTAATGTTTTTACCAACTTTTGCGGTCAAAATATAATAAAAAATTTTCACCCCCGAGATGGGGTGGCAACCACCCCATGGTAAAAGCGGGTTTCGGCATCATATAGATTTTGATCGTTGGACTATCCACCACTTATTCTCAAATTTTCAAGCAAGTCGATCCATTCTGTAAAAATTGCGAGATTTTGTACTATTTTAAGCTTCATTACTTGGACTAATCGGGGACTAGTAGGCTATTGATTACACAAACACACATGTTTTTATGAAAAAGTCTCCTATACTAAATGGAATGTAATGCTCACGAGTCTGTGTTTTTTTCTTTCCAGTACTTCAGCTTTTCACGGAAAGTGTTTTAAATTTCTCATAGAAACTGCCAAAAATACTAAGAAAATATTTCCTGAAACTACACTTGCGAGCAAAAAAATCGACTCAAAAGTAAAATAGGTTATATTTTTTGATTACGCTATTTGGCAAGTGTCTATATCCACATACAATGTACTTTACAAGTAAAATATTGTGAACAGAAGTATTTTTTATTGTCATGGCAGAAATATTTATAAAATTAGTAACTAAGGAACATTATAAAAATACTTAATATTGTGAGAGTGAGAAAACATGTTATGAATGAAAGTCATTATACAGGGTGTACCGAAAAGATTGGTCATCAATTATACCACATATTCTGGGGTCAAAAATAGGTTGATTGAACCTCACTTACCTATATAGAATAGTGCACACAAAAAAAGTTGCAGCCCTTTGAAGTTACAAAATGAAAATCAATTTTTTTTTCATATATCGAAAACTCTTAGAGATTTTTCATTGAAAATGGACATGTGGCATTTTTATGGCAGCAGCATCTTAAATAAAAATTAAAGTGAAATTTGTGTACCCCATAAAAATTTTATGGGGGTTTTGTTCCCTTAAACCGCCCCAAACTTTTGTGTACGTTCCAATTTAATTATTAGTGTGGCACCATTAGTTAAACACACTGTTTTTAAAACATTTTTGCCTCTTAGGACTTTTTCGATAAGCCAGTGTTTATCGAGATATTTTGAATGTTAATCGAAACCACCACATATTTGTATATGGTTAAGTACGATTATAGAGGCCTGTTTTAATTTAATTATTTTTAATTTACATTTTTAGGTATATTTTGAAAAGAAGCCACATCTCGATAAACGGTGACTTATCAAAAAAAGACTAAGAGGCAAAAAAGTTTTAAAAACACTGTGTTTAACTAATGGTGCCACAATAATAGTTTAATTGGAACGTACACAAACATTTGGGGGGTTTAAAGGAACAAAACTCCCATAAGATTTTTATGTAAATATATTAAAAAAGAAGCCGCATCTCGATAAAAACTCGCTTATCGAAAAGATACTAGGAGGCAAAAAAGTTTTAAAAACGTTGTGTTTAACTAATGGTACCACGATAATGAATTAATTGGAACGTACACAAAAGTTTCCGGGGGTTTAAGGGATCAAAACCCCCATAAAATTATTATGGGGTGGACAAATCTCACTATAATTTTGTTTTAAGATGATCCTGTCATAAGAATGATACATGTCCATTTTCAATAAAAAATCTTTAATAGTTTTCGATATATTGAAAAGATCGATTTTCATTTTGTAATTTCAAAGGGCTGTAACTTTTTTTATGAGCACATTTGTACTAAGGTAAGTTAGGTTTAATCGAACTATTTTTGACTCGAGAATTTGTGGTATAATTTATTATCAATATTTTCGGGACACCCTGTATAATGAATATAAAATTAAATTAACATAAAAACCACAAAATACCCTTTCCATGCGACTTTATTAAGTTTCTTACTGATTCCTGAAGAATCGCTTCCCACTCTTCATCTAATGTAGTTTTTAGTCCCGGTACTGTCTCTGGCGTTGGATTAGGGACCCGAACTTTTAGACTAAGAGCCGCTATATGTGAAATTTCTTAATCATTTTAGGCACGATGGGACCCTATAACTTAAATAGTAGAACCTAAAAGAAAACGTTTGAACACTGTGCCGTCACTTTTCAGTGGCACATGCGTCGACAGTGGCGCATCAAACTTTCCACTTATGGACGGGATAAATAAATTAAAAGTTAACAGAACTTACTAACAGAATTAAATTTTTTTTATTTTTTTAAGTTCTATGTGATTAACAAATAGGATTCATCGTGATTTTAACCCACCACCCCCTTCCCCCTGTCCCACCATCAAAAACTTCATTTTTCGTTTTTATTTTTTTTGGTGGGATGCAATCAATTTTAAAATTTCAAAAAATTCACACGCATAGTTGAGGCTTTTATAAAACATGCCTATTTTTTATAGACCCATAAGTAGAGTGTACATAACCTCAAAAAATT